>NC_143213.1:11963561-12274547 GCF_030267445.1 Bombyx mandarina
GTTTCCCGAGCGCTATGACATGTCCTTCTTCAAACGAGGCTTGTGGAGAGTATTAAGCGGTAGGCAGCGGCTTGGCTCTGCCCCTGACATTGCTGAAGTCCACGGGCGACAGTAACCACTCACCATCAGGTGGGCCGTATGCTCGTCTGCCTACAAGGACAATAAAAAAAACAGCTCACCTACCCGTCCACGCGTCGCTGGAAAAGCCTCTTAGGCTACTAGCGAAAAGATAGGGAAAAAGAAAACTACGACTATAACTGAGAGCACTGAGGCTTAGAAAAGAGAGAGAGAGTGAAAGAGAGTTAATGTTTGTATGTTTTGTGAATTGTTTTTTTTTTCTACCTAAGCTGAGAGCCTTGAGAGGCTATTTCAGCGTAACCTTAACTAGTAGTTGAACTCACGGGGATCAAACCTGACGATGTTGCTAACACGAACCCTAGCAAGAGCCGTGCTTCGCAGAATCTACCACCGGATCGGAAACGCGACCCACTGAGAAGATCCGGCGAGAAACTCAGTGGGCGGGAATTGGACTAGCACGATGCCAATAATGCTGGAAACATCTAAAAAATATTCTGAAAAGGTAAATTGTGTCCGATAAATGTTTAAAAAAAAAAATACCGTTTTAAATTGGTTCCAAATCATTTCATTTCATTTTCTTAGATGTCTTTGTTATGGCGCTTGTTTCTTAAATTCGTTATTGAATATTCAGTAATCGTATTCTGTAATTTCCGAACTGAATTTATAATATACCCCTTTCTTGTTTGCTTTGTCACAATTTAACAGTAATCCTTTTGTATAAAGAAATTTTCAATAATAAAATATTTCATAATAAATGTTTCGCTTGTATTCTGTAGAAGAATTCTTATGATATTACCATCTGAAACAACTTTAACTTATTACCATTGTAAATATTTTTTGTTCAAATAGCTTTGCGGATTCGAAATAGGTTTCGGACTCCGAAAGATTTACGACGTATCAATCTAAATAAAATACGGCATCGCAACGAGGCAAATTAATCAACAAACGGACTAAATTATTTTGAATCCATTGTAGTATATTTAAGCGGCCCACAATAAAATATTACAATATTTATTACATTAATTAATAAATATTACAACATTTATTGTCATAATAAATATTACAATATTTATTGTATACCGTCGCGCCGCTCTTCATTCAGCTCCTATCAATATTTTTTTATTGCTGTATAGGCAGACAAGCATATGGCCCACCTAATGGTGAGTGGTTACCGTCGCCCATGGACGTCAGCAATGCCAGGGGCAGATCCAAGCCGCTGCCTATCGTTTAAAATTCTCATCGGACGTGAAATTTTGACCTAAACGTGCAAATCGCACTGTAGTTTCGTTTTCCTTTTAAAGTGAAACTATTTGATCGCTTTTTCTCCTTTAATTTAAATTAGCTTAGCGCAAAATCTAATCAAAACTGTACTATACTTCTTTACTTCACTTTTTTCTTTTTTCAAACCAAATCTAATTAGATCCACAGTTCTGTAAAACAAAGCGAAAACACCAGTAAAAATAACGGAGAACAGTAGGTTCGCTGAAGTCGACTGAAGCGTGACTAATGTTAACGTAACTTGATCGATGCCAGATCAGTTGAGGAAGAAGCCTAACTTCCCTTAACTTTTATTGGGCTCACTGGATCTTCACGGTCTAATGCAACCTTGCCATTAATTCTATTAATACAACCAGTTTGGCCCCGGCTATTTATCGCGTCTACGTGTAATGTTTCGACAATTTCAATATAACGTTTATGTATTGAATCTAAAAAGATACTAATGTAATGGTTACATATTTTTACTTGCTTTTTAATAAGAATGTTTTAAAATAATATTTTAATTGAAATGCTCCATTTCGACTGGGGCGCAGTCAATCCGATCCACTTTGAGACATGAGCTCGACCTCATGTCTCAAAGTGGGTGGGTGCAAACATTCACATTGGAATGTCTATGGGCTCTAGTAACGGCCGTCTGGTGTAGTGATAAATGTCTTTTCCAGGGTTATGGATGTCTATTAAATATATGTATGTGTATAATAAAAATCTTACATTTATATCCGTTATCTGGTACCTGTAACACAAGTTCTTTACGAACTTATCACGGGACCAGTTAACGTGGCGTGATTGTTGATAAATATTTATTTATTTATTTATTTTTTAATAATTATTATTAAAAAAAAAAAAAAACATCATGCGCTACTGCATTCTAAGATAAGGCAATCTAAACTTGTGTTTTTTGTTTAAATATTTAATGTATGTACCATAGGTATAATATAGTACGATATAGTAAGTATACGGGAGGAACAAGAAAGCATAAGTTTTTATCCTGAATATACATTGCTTAGCCACAAATTACACTTCCACAACTTTCCCACCGCGTATTTTGTTAATTCTTAATAGTATGTCATTAAACAGAAAGGATTCGCGTGTCTCCCATTATGCACTGAGTGTTCCTTGTTACAGTTTGTATCTTTATATTTAAAAGTTGTCGTGTTCTAAAGGATAAGACGCCCGCTGTAGTAGTATCGAGCGATGTGCCTATGCCAGTGTACAAATCATACTACAGCAGACGATAACCAACTTTTGTAATGAAGTGCGATATTAATTCATGCTCACTTATGACTTTTACCATGAAGGAATAGCATCGTGTTATCTGCGCTTGCCGGTACGTGGTCTCCAGTCCGCCACGCAACGTAGGGCGTCCCCCTACCCGGTGGACCGATAACTTGCGGCGATATCCTAGAGAAGTTTGGATGCGGAAGGCGGAGGATCGTTCAGTGTGGCGGACTATGGAAGAGGCCTACATCCAACAGTGGAAAGATGATGATCAAAATGATAATCAAAATCTATACTATTGAGGCAAAAACTCTAAGTCTCAAGGTGGGCGACGGTTTTTTTTTTCTTTCCTGCCTATGCTGATAGCCTTCGGCTGGTCGTAGGACCGTCGAGGCGATTCGCCCGGTCCTTGTGGATTGGGTGAATCGTGACAGAGGACGCCTCGACTTTCCGGCTCACGCAGGTGCTCACTAGGCATGGTTGTTTTGGTGAGTTCCTGCACCGGATAACTGCCGAGCCGACGGCAGAGTGCCACCATTGTGGTTGCGACTTGGACACGGCAGAGCATACGCTCGTCGCCTGCCCCGCATGGGAGGGGTGGCGCCGTGTCCTCGTCGCAAAAATAGGAACCGACTTGTCGTTGCCGAGTGTTGTGGCATCGATGCTCGGCGACGACGAGTCGTGGAAGGCGATGCTCGACTTCTGCAAGTGCACCATCTCGCGGAAGGAGGTGGTGGGGCGCGTGAGAGACGCACAATCCCGCCGCCGTCGAGCGGGGGCCAGGGAGGCGGATCTCGCCCAAGCCCTGGCCCTCTAAGTGTTTCGGGGGGGAGGGGGACCCCCTCACATGTCGGTCTGGGGACCGGCGAGGGGGGCCTAAGAGGACGTGCAAGCTGCTCTGCACGCGATTTACGCAAGAGCATCCGGGTGATGGAAGGCCGGCTATCCTCGACCCACGATGGTTCTGGCCCAGCGGGGTATTCCGTAGGGTAACCCACTCTAACCGGCGCCATCTAGGCGGGCTTCGGACAGTCTGCCGACCGAGAGGGCTGGTGGTCGTGGCGCCGACGACCGCCAGTCCGGCGTCTCGAGGGGGAGGGTGATGGGAGAGATGTGCTCCGCACTAAACGCTTCTCTTTCCCCCCTTTGCCTTGTCATGAGTTCTGTCTCATGCGAGGCTTGGACGTTGGTTGTTGAGCGACAGGAGTTTTTAGTCAGTTCGACTCTGACATAGCCCGCCCAGTATCCCCAGAAAAGGGCGGAAGTCCGGCGATTTCCTCCTGACCAAAAAAAAAAAAAATTCTGTTTGTCTTGAGAGGCTATTTCAGCGTAATCTTAACTAGTAGGTGAGCTCACGGGGCTCAAACCTGACGACGTTGCTAACACGAACCCTAACAAGAGCCGTGCTTCGCAGAATCTACCACCGGATCGGAAACGCGACCCACTGAGAAGATCCGGTGAGAAACTCAGTGGACTATATTTGTGGGTTAATTTACTCGTCGAGTCCTTTGTCGCAAGCGACAGGTTCGATGAGAACGATGACCGGCGGGGTGACGGTATTCACGTTGTGATGGCTGTACAGTCTGATAATCACTTAACATCATGTGAGTCGTGAAATCGTTCGCCCGTCTATGCCATAAAAAAATTATAAAAACCTTTTAATCAAACAACACGATAACTAATCCATTGAACAGATTTACTAAATTGGATATACAACATGTAATTTTTTTTTTATTGCTTAGATGGGTGCATGATCTCACAGCCCACCTGGTCTTAAGTTGTTACTGGAGCCCATAGACATCTACAACGTAAATGCGCCACACACCTTGAGATATAAGTTCTAAGGTCTCAGTATAGAAGATCTTCCCGGGCCACGCAGAAAGCTACCGATTTATTTCGGTTATTATTAGCAAAACTTATTTCACCGTATTACGTATGGGCCCCAGATATCGATTACAGGTCTATCATTGCTTTTAGTCACGTGATCTGACCGACGCTATCCATTAAAGCCACTCATCGATCAGGGTAATGTGAGACCGCTGATAAATAAACCTTAATATGCGGGGACAGTAATATGAATATGATACGATTTAAATTTCTTGCTGGAAATATTCGGGAAGGCTCAAGGGAAAAACTTGTGCCTTTAGTATTCGGAATTTCTGAAACTGTGATATTTATAAGATGAACGAAGACATAAACAGCAAAAGGAACATTAGTAGCATTCACGTCTCGAAAAAAAATCGTATCTCGTAAGTAATATTGGTACGTCAGCGAGAAAATCATTTGCATTTTCGTAATGACAAAAATTACCTTATTATTTTCATCAACTGGCGTTAAACAAAAACTGTATATCGTCATTTACAAATAACTAGCCGTAATCGCCCGCTTCGCGCTGGGCATTTAAAATTAACATTATTATTTATTGTCATTATTATTAGGGAGTCCAACACTCATATAAATATTAGCCTATCCATTAATTAAATGTATTTTCTACATGGATACCGAGTTTCAAGTCAATCGGTTCAGTAGTTATAACGAAACATCCGTAAAAACCATTGTAGTTTTGTGTATTAGTATAGATACCTATGCTGTTCTGAAAAATATCGTCTTGGAAAAATCTAAATGTGTGCTGCCACGCTACTAAAACGACATTGTGATAGTAAATAATTTTGTTTTGGGAGTCGCGAAGAACATTTTCCGGCCTCGCCAAGATTTCAGGCTTGATTTAGTTGAGTTATTCAGTCATAGTGATACATCACTAAGACGATGACATTGACAGTTAAGTCCCCGCCCGCGTGTTTGTCGATAACACACTATAATATTATAACCACACGGCTCGCCGGCTTTAATAATTTGTTCATAATATGTTCATTTGAACGTTTTTTTTTATTGCTTAGAGGGGTGGACGAGCTCCCAGCCCACCTGGTGTTAAGTGGTTACTGGAGCCCATAGACATCTACAACGTAAATGCGCCACCCACCTTGAGATATAAGTTCTAAGGTCTCAAGTATAGTTACAACGGCTGCCCCACCCTTCAAATCGAAACGCATTACTGCTTCACGGCTGAAAATAGGCAGGGGGTTTGTACCTACCCGCGCGGACTCACAAGAGGTCCTACCACTAGTAAATTGTCGATAATGAATATGTGTTATAAATGTAAATATGATTTTGCTTGTCAAGCCTTCTCCTAGTACTCAACTGATCATTACAAAATTTTGCACACGTATTGTAACGGCTTTTTTTATGAAGGAAGGATTACTGGTGGCCCAAAGGCTTTTCCAGTTTCACCAGGACAAATCGGTTGTTGTAATGGTTATCGTATGTCTATCTGTGAAACAAAAAGTTAGTTTTCGAAGGATATTTTTTCAAAATTTACTAGAGCAAAGCAATTCATTTATATATATATAAACGAATTGTATATATACCTAGTCAGGTCATAAATTCTGTCACATGTTTAATGTAAAATAATTGAAACAAGTTTATTCATTATGTAACCATTCATATACCAAAATGAACTTAACAAAACATAGATTCTTATGACACTAAAGTTTATTCAAAATGACCTCCGTGATTTTGAATACAGGCCTTCAATCGGCGCGGCCACTCGTCTATCGCAGCACGAACGAGGTCCATGTCAATATCGGCGGCTGCCTTAATCAAGGATGTCTTGAGTGACTCCAAATTGGGATGAGGCTTTGAGCACGCCTTTTCCTCCAAGTGTTGCCATATCTTGTAATCTAACGGATTCAAATCTGGACTGGAGGAGGGCCAGTCTTCGTGCCGGATGAAGTCGATTTCACGCGCCGCACGCCAGTCTTGTGTGCTCTTCGCTCTATGAGCTGGCGCCGAATCTTGTTGGAATACCCAGTGCCTGTTATTGAACATGGTATGAGAAACAGGTTCCACAAGGTTCGTCAGGACTGTATTTTGATACACAACTGCATTCGTTTTTACACCTTTCTCACAAAAATGTACCTCTGTTAAGCCCCAATAAGAAACTCCCAACTATACCATGAGCGAGGATGGAAAATGACCTCGTTGGACACGCGGAATACGGTTTCTCGCTTCTTCACTACTGTGTGCGTACACCTTATCATTTTGTTTGTTGTAGCTCTCTTCTACGGTAAAATTTTTTTATTCCGAAAAAATTAGTTCCCAAATTTTTTTTCCCGCGTACCGCTTCAACAAAGCACGGCATCTCTTCAGTCTCAGGCCCATTAGACGAGCATTCAAACGATGTCCTGTTTTTCTTCGATATGCCCGAAGCCCTAAGTCTTCATTTAACACCCTTTTCACCGTGGTTCTGCTTAACCACATCTGAAGGGCCAACAGTTTCTGCTTACGTTTGGGATTTCTTTGAATTCGCGCCTTCACAGCTTTTATCACTGCTGGAGTCCTAACAGACCGAGGGCGACCACTTCTTGACCTGTCATCTACACTAGAGTCTTCATTGTATCGTTTGATGGTACGATAAACGAATCTTTTGGTTATATTCAAATTTTTCAGTATGTTAAAAATTTGAATTGGCACGTAACCGCAACGATGCAACGCAATAACTGCAACTTCTTTAAGCGTCCACTCCATATTTAAAAATGAGTAAAATTCTGAAAGTATACATTTTTATTTTCATGAACAATTCGAAATTCGAATTCACTACTACTAGACTGACTGACCTGACTAGTTATATATATGTCGGAGGCAGGGCCAGGGATGGCTGAGCGGTAATTTCCGTCATCACTCGTATTCGATTGAACTCAGTTTAGTCAATAAAACTTTTCAATAAAAATTATTGAAACTCAACACACATAACTTTCACAATGACAGGATAAACCGACAGTTTCGTTGCACATACCGACAGACTGACTGACTGACTGACTGCCAGAGACTCACTGACTGAGACGGACGGAATGACTGTCTGACACGGAATGCTACGACTCTGTCCACGTACCGCCATTTTATAACTGGCGTTACGGAGTCTACCCTTCATTTTGTGATATTTATCAAAACAACATTTCATCATTTAAAATAATAATCAAAACCACCGTCTTAATATTACTAAAAGTCGTCAACCACGACACGGCCATTCTGTCACTTTGACGTTTGTGTATCGTTGATATTCCGAACTATTGACCCGGATGCGACACGGCCATCCTGTGTTACACACGTCCTCGTGTGTTAATCTGAAACAAAAGCCAATACCGCACAGTATCATTCACGCTCGGCCATATCTGACCACTCTACTAAAATAAAAGTCTTGTGTCATCACAAATTCTATAACGACATTGAAAGATTACACAAACGAAAATAAGTGATTTACTACTGCTGCAAGTTCTCCCCGTACAATTCATGTACACAGTAACTAAGTCATCCCTGTGACTACAAGTGTTCAATGATAGTCATCCCTGTGACTACAAGTGTTCAATGATAGTCATCCCTGTGACTACAAGTGTTCAATGATAGTCATCCCTGTGACTACAAGTGTTCAATGATAGTCATCCCTGTGACTACAAGTGTTCAATGATAGTCACCCCTGTGACTACAAGTGTTCAATGATAGTCACCCCTGTGACTACAAGTGTTCAATGATAGTCACCCCTGTGACTACAAGTGTTCAATGATAGTCATCCCTGTGACTACAAGTGTTCAATGATAGTCATCCCTGTGACTCACATATCAACAGTCATCCCTGTGACTCACATATCAACAGTCATCCCTGTGACTCACATATCAACAGTCATCCCTGTGACTCACATATCAACAGTCATCCCTGTGACTCACATCAACAGTCATCCCTGTGACTCATATCAACAGTCATCCCTGTGACTCACATATCAACAGTCATCCCTGTGACTCACATATCAACAGTCATCCCTGTGACTCACATATCAACAGTCATCCCTGTGACTCACATATCAACAGTCATCCCTGTGACTCACATATCAACAGTCATCCCTGTGACTCTAATCTACAGTCATCCCTGTGACTCTAATCAACAGTCATCCCTGTGACTCTAATCAACAGTCATCCCTGTGACTAATCAACAGACCTTTTATGAGAACCATCGCATATAGATTTCTCGACAAGAGAACATTCGGCACCAAAATCCAAATAAAAATAATACGACTCACCAGATTGTTCTCATTTACCAAAAATACTCGATATTACACAGCTACCGGCATGTCGCTCCGCTCGGCCGGTGAATAGTTGACCCATCGAGCGCCGACAGACGGCGCTTGCGTCCCATATCTCGTATTGGCTGCAGCAATCACGTGTTGATTGCGACACGGTCTTGCTGACTGTACACGTCCTCGTGTGATGGTTAACCTACAATCAAAAACATCCACGAGAACACTTGTTCCGCTCGATCACTCCTGACTACACTTTAAGACTTATCGGAAAATTTAAAGTCATCAAAGCTTTAAACTGTTTTAATACCATTTTAACCAAATAAAACAATAGGGTATACAAAGTTCACTATTCAGCAGCCAGAGCACGTACCACAGTCGTTCATCAAACCTCAAATTTACTCTGTACAAATCAGTCATAGCTTACAGGAACTCAGATCAAAAAACTTCCGAGTAAAAATATCTAACGCCACGGCTCTCCAGTCGACCAGCAATCGCAATTGCCCTCATGATGCGCATCCACAGCGTGGATCGCCCGTGTGCATCACCCGCTGACTACACACGATGGTCTTTACAGACCCCGACCTCAGCCAGAGCCAAACGCGCACCGCGCACCCACGGACTACTTGAGTTGCCTCAAGAGACAACCGATTTCTACCGGGCTACGACTACGTAATAGCTACTGGTACGGTCGAACACAATACGGCCGATAGACTATCTTTACTCGAGTTTTCACCACAATTTAAGCTTGCTCTTCATCATCATCATTTACATCAACCTCGACTGGTATGTGACATGCTGGCATTTTTCTTAGCCTATCATGTGGGTATTTGTAAGTACGTTTTGAATTTAAAGCTTTCAATGTGTAACGGTCACCATCCAATACTTCAACTACTTTAAACTTCGGATCTAATTTCGTTTGATTACGCTCTTCGTTTTAATGTGTGGACGAGCTCACAGCCCACCTGGTGTTAAGTGGTTACTGGAACCCATAGATATCCACAACGTAAACGCACCACATACCTTGTATTCCGGACGGCCACCGCTCAGGTTTCGGCCACCACGTGTGATTTTTAGACTTCTTACTCGTTGAAACGTGGTGGCTCGAGTATTGCCGCAGTGGCTGTCGCGGAACGGGTGCTGGGATTGGTTCGAGGAAAATAACGAAGGCTTCAAGTATGGCGTTCACACGGTCCTCGTGGCTTGACCGGCGCAGGGCGTAGGAGCGAGTCTTTTCTTGTTCTGTTGGCGCTCTCCTCTTCTTCCGGAGAGGTCTTGACTCGTCGGCTCGCTGTCTCGAACTGAATTTGCAGCGAGGTAGGCCCCTTATTTATGGTCGCCCACACGCACTCGGCCAGCGCTATTATGAGTCCGAGCACGGTGGGCGTCTATTGTTCTCTCGGCCGCCTCGCTCGCCTATTGTTTTGCCTAGTCGCTCTATTAGTTGCCCGTATTGTGACTCGCTCCTGCGTTCCCACGCCAAATTAAAGACCACGAGGACCAATCTTTATTTTCAAACAAATATTTACAAATTTACTTATCTCTATTTTTCTATTTTTAACTATCTCTATTCACATTTATTATTTCACAACATATCCGTTTATTTGGATGTCTATTTATTTTCGCTGTTCTTGGCGAACATATCTCTATTTAACTATTTATCGGACATTTCCCTATTATAACTATTTATTCTTCAACTTATTTTAACATACTATTCATTTATTTGTTACGGACATTTTTCTATTATTTTACAGCCAACCTATAACTATATTTTCTATCTACTTTTAAAACTATCTATGTCCGTCGTGAACAATATCTATTTAACTGCATTTATTTATGTCCGTCGCGAACATCCTCCCGCCGTGCAGCGTCGTTCACGTCGCTGCATCCTCCTTGGTGAGCGGCGGTCATCGTGGGCAGCACGATAATCTTCTTCGCCGGGCGTCGCAGGATACCGCCGGCGGTGCGCACGTCGACCACTCGAGTGATGCCGTCGGCCCCCGGGTAAACCTCCTGGATGATCCCACGTGGCCAGGTGTTCCGTGGGAGCGTTCCGTCTGCTATTATCACGACGTCGCCTATCTTCAGAGCGGGCCCGCGGCTGTGGGGCTCCCGCCGGTTCTGCAGGTCGGGCAGGTACTCCCGGAGCCAGCGACTCCAGAACACATCTGTCAGACGTTGAGCTGCGCGCCAGTGTGCGCGCCCTATGAGGTCGGCGTCGTCAAACTTGCCCGGCGCGGGGACTCGCGCCGGGCCTCCCAGCAGGAAGTGGTTCGGTGTCAGAGGGTCGGGATCGTCGGCGCTCACCGATACGTGAGTGAGAGGTCGGCTGTTCACGGTGAATTCTGCTTCAGCTAGCAGAGTATGAAATGTTTCGGGCGTCGGGTGCCTCGGCTGTTCCGTGGCCGAGAGCGCGGCCTTTACCGCCCGCACCATTCTCTCCCAGGCGCCGCCCATGAAAGGCGCGCCCGGTGGGATGAAGCGCCATTGGATAAGTCTTAAGCTCGCTTCATGCTCAGTCGCCTTGTCCATAGCTTGGCGCAGCTCCTTGTCGGCACCTCGTAAGTTGGTGCCGTTGTCGCTCCATATTTCCGTCGGGGCTCCCCGGCGCGCGATCATGCGTCGGAGTGCCATCACCGCTGAGTCCGTGCTGAGGCTCGCTGCCGGTTCTAAATGTACCGCACGCGTAGTGAGACATGTGAAGATGGCCACGTAGTGCTTCTGGGTGCTTCTGCCGGTGGTAACTTGATAGGGCCCGAAGTAATCGAGGCCCACGTATGTGAATGGTCGCCGATGGTGTGCCAGTCTGCTCGGTGGGTGATCGCCCGTGGCTGGACGCGGTGGTGTGTCCTTGCGGATACGACACGGAAGGCAGTTGTGGATTACGCTCCGTGTCACTGGGCGTAGGCGTAAGACCCAGTACGACTGTCGGCACTCGGCGATCGTAGCTTCGGTTCCGGCGTGGTGCATCTTTCTATGAATGAAGTCTATCATCAGTCTCGTTTCGCGTCGGGATCCGTCTAGCACGAGAGGCGAGGTGATGACGTCAGCTCCCTCAATGTTGCCGATGCGTCCGTTTATTCTCAATATCCCGTCCGTGTAAGTTACGGACAAGTTTCGCAGTCGGCTCGCTGGGGATATTTGTTTCCCTCGCTGGAGCGTCAAAATCTCTTCCTCGAAGGCCGCCCGCTGGCTCTGTTGCCAAATGAGCGTCTCGGCGCGTCGAAGCGTTTCGGCGTCTAAAGTCTTCCATTGAATGACTGCTTGCTCTGGCGTCCGCGGTGTGTTCAGCGGGGTCTTCGAAGTCGTCTTCTTTCTATTCTTCTCCCACGTCGGATCCGAACGCGGGTTCCGTCTGGTCCTCTTGTAATGAGTGCGCTCGCGACTTCTGCGGCATAGGTCGACGAATTGCAGTATTCACCCCGTTGCACGCAGGTACTTTTCCCATTTTGAAAAGCGTCTTGGGTCCGGGATCGCTTCACCGAGGCTCTCTCTGCTCACGGCGAGCGTTGCGCACTTCTCTTCGCCCGTATCTTCTGCCCTTCTTGCAGTCCGTTGTACGGGCCAATCATCCGGATGCCGTCTTAGGTATTCCGGGCCTATGAACCAGCGGTGGTTTCCTTCAAAGCCGACGGGTAGTTCTCTAGTGGCGTCGTCGGCGACATTTTCCTTCGTGGGGACCCAGCGCCATTCCTCCACAGTGCTGTTCTCTTCTATCGCTGCAATGCGGTGAGCGACGAACGGTCGATACGACCTCGACCCCGTTCGTAGCCAGGTCAATACGGTGGCGCTGTCTGTCCAGAACACTCTCGCGTCTGGTTTTCTATCGTGTTCCTCTGTGACAGCCGCGGCCATGCGGCTGCCCATCACGGCAGCTTGTAGCTCGAGGCGCGGTATCGAGGTGAGTTTCAAGGGCGCGACTCGGGCTTTGGCGAGTACGAGGGAGGTCCTGATCTCCCCGTCGGGCATTTCGGCGCGCCAGTATAACGCGGCGGCGTAGGCGGACTCACTGGCGTCTACGTATGTGTGGAGCTGGAGGTTGGCGGCGTCTGAGTAGCCGGGATAGCAGCGCGGCACTGAGACGTCGCGCAGGCGTCTTAAGTGGTCGATCCACTCTCTCCACATCGCGCAGAGGTCTTCATCGAGGGGGGAGTCCCACGCCGTCCCTCGGCGCCACGTTTCTTGCAGGATCTTCTTCGCTCCGTCAGTGACTGGTGATGCGATGCCTTGGGGGTCGTAGACGGACATCGTTATTCGCAGAGCCTGTCTCTTCGTAGGCGCGCTGCTCTCCAAGACTTCTTTTGGGATTCGCGCCATGTCCAGATTGAAGGCGAGGACGTCTTCAGCAGGTCTCCACACCAGGCCAAGTACTCGTTCTATTTCCGTTCCATCGGACAGCGTCACACTTGTAGGTGGGGCCTCGTCGGTCATGTGGCACCGTACCTCCTCGTTGTTCGAGGTCCATTTGCGTAACTCGAAATGGCCTTGCCGGTGTACTGCCCTCACCTCATTTGCGATCCTGATCGCGTCTTCGCTTGTCCGGTAACTTCCCAGGTAATCGTCCATATAGTGGTTGCGTACGATTGCGTCGGCGGCGTCCGGGTACTGCAGTCGGTACTTCTCCGCGTTGGCGTTCTTCACGTAGATGGCGGTCGCGGGTGAGCTTGTCGCGCCAAAGATTATAGATTTCATCCGGTACTCTGTAGGCTCCTGTGAAGGGTCCTCCCTCCACAAGTACCGGAGCGCGTCGCGGTCCTCGCTTCGGACGCCTATTTGCATGAACATCTCTGTGATGTCCGCTGAGACTGCGACGGCGTGCTGCCTGAAGCGCATCATCACTCCGGGCAGCGACTGCAGCAGGTCCGGGCCGGTGAGCAGGAAGTCGTTAAGGCTCTTCCCTCTAGTCTTCGCAGCGGCGTCGTGCACGATGCGAATCTTGTCCGGCTTCATCGGATGTGTTACGCCGAAGTGCGGCAGGTACCAGGTTCGGTCCTTCGTCCCCGTTGACGGAGCTACTTCGGCGTATCCTTTCGCTACCCGTGCGTCCATTTGTTGCTTGTAGCGCTCTTTCAAATTTGGATCCTTCTCCAGTTTCTTCTCTACGGACGTCAGGCGATTCAGCGCGGCTTCGAAATTGTTGGGCATCTTCAGGCCCTCCTCACGCCACAGCAGTGCGGTCTCGTAGCGGCCGTCGGGTCGCTGTTGAGTGGTCTCTCGCAGGATCTTCAGCGCACGCTCGTCTGGGTCATTCTTCGGCGTCTTGGCGGCGACGGTGAGTCCCTCGATCGCGAAGTAGTGCCTGAGGGCTTCGTCCATGTTCGCGTCGGCCGTCGTCGCGTGTGCCACGAAGTTGACGCGCTGTCTCTTGCCTCCCGGGTGTGCTCCGTGCACGACCCACCCGAACGGAGTACGAGACGCCACTGGTTGATCGCGTCGTCCCGTCCGCATCTCCTCCGTCACCAGCAGGTGCCAGTTGTCTTGGCCGATCAGGATCTTCGGCGAGGCGTAGCTCGTTTTGAAGTGATGGCGGAGGTCGGTGAGGTGATGGCACGACGCGAGGACTTCGACGTTCAGTCGCTGTGGTGTTAACTTTAAGCCGTTGACTGTCCGTAGATTCAGGTCTTGCGGTTCCCCCGTGCGTCCGCATAGCTTCAGCGGGACGCGTCGTGAGCGTGTTGCGTCTATCTTGTTGTCTCCGATGGCAGTGATGAAGAGGGGTTCGATCGGTCCTTTGGCGCCCACTCGTCTCGCGAAGTCTTCGTCGATCAGCGAGATCGTTGACCCGTCGTCCAGCAGAGCCCATGTATCTGCCTCTCCCGCCGGTCCGATGACAGTAATTGGCGCCATCTTTAGGTAGGCTGTCGCTCTGCTTGCGGCCCACGTCGAGGTGACCGCCTCTTCCTTCTCTGCTGGTTTCTGCCATGCTGACTTCTTATGCAACAGCTCGTGGTGCGTGCGTTCACAGCTGTCGACGCCGCACTTCTTCTTTTTGCATACGTGTCCCCGGGACCGGAACCGTAGGCACCGGAAACACAAATTCTCGCGCTTCGCCGTATCCCAGCGCTCGCTGACGGCTGCTCTCTTGAATTCGGGACAATCTTGTGGGATGTGCCCCGGCTTCTGACATGCTGCGCATTTCCTCTCTTCCTTTGCTTGCGTGGTGTGCGTCCTCTGAGGCGTATTCACCATCTTCCGCCGACCGCTGGTGTTCTCCACTCTCGTCTCTGGCTCCGGCTGTGCGTATGGACTGCACAGGTCCGCCTCGCGTTGCAGGAAGCGCGACAGCTTGACGAGGTCCGGTTCTCCCGCCGGTTGAGTCGCTGAGAATTCGAACCAGCGGTGGCGTAGAGTGGACGGCAGCTTCTCCGATGTGATGTTAGTGAGCTCCGGGTTGTACATGTAATGTACGCGGTCGAGGGCCCTCAGAGCGGCGACGACGTTGTTCACCTTATTCGCGAATATGCAGATGTCCCTCGGTGTGTCCGTGCAGCGTGGCAGCGCGCGCAGTCGTTCCAGCTCCGTTGCGGCGATTGCTTCTGGACGTCCGAAGCGCGATTCTAGAGTCCGCATGATCTCGGCGGGCTCGGTGTAATGCAGCAACAAGTTTTCGACCGCTTCTCTTGCTCTTCCTCTCAACGTACGCCGAAGTCTCGCAGTGTTCTCTGCGGCGCTGAAGCTGTCCGCTGATTCGGCGTAGGCGACCTTGAAGGAGAGCCATTCTTGGTGCGATCCACTGTACACTGGAAGCTCCCCGTAGTACCGATGCGATGGTCCGGGCCTGGCTTGGCGGGCGGCCGTCGCGATGGCAGCTGCTAGTTCGGCGATGTCGCTCTTCGGTGCGACAGGTACGGCAATCGGTGCCGCGGCAGGGGCCGGTAGCTTCAGCTGTTCTATTGGTGCGGGAAGTTCCAGTTGCGGTTGCTCGATGGTGGCTGGTGATCCATGTGTTGGCTGCATTACTCTTTCTTCGACTCCGTGTAGCGCGATCGATCGTTGTTGACTGAGCCATGTATCGATGCGCTGTGATTGCTCGTTCTCGTCCTCCGTGAGTGTTGTGCGCGCATCTTCCTCCTCTTCAACGAGCGCTTCGGCTTCTAATGTTAAGATGCGGGCGGCGGCGAGCTCTGCTTGGAGTCGGGCTTGTTCTTCTTTGGCGCTAGTAAATAATAGACACGTACGTTGCGTTCACCGTTTATTGACACACTGAAGTGAATACTTACTTACAAACATAACACCTCCACCCTTATTTACTACACATTATAAGCACAATTAATATATATATATCTTAACTAAGCGTACATAACAAACTAAAGTAAAAAAAAACAAAGAGAGGCTATAACTATATACTTAATCTATTTCCTCGAATCCATATCTAACTGGTGGCTTGCGTATTCTTACAGGACGTTCACGTTTGGGTGTCACATTTTCATTGATACTCTTACCACCAGTACTACATGCTCTCTTGTCTATCGGCACAGCGGGTCTCATAGGGCTGCCACGAATAGGCGATACAGCATCCTGTGCCGGTGTGCTATTTTTTGGTGGTGAACTACTCTTCCCCGAATCGTTGACCACCGCCACTGGTTCCTGGCCACTTGTCATGGGAAATGATAGCGACTTACGTGATTGTGTTCTTAAGTCTAAATTTTGCGCGATCAGTTCGGGACTTATATTTTTACGAATCGACGCAAAGGTATCAACTTTATCTATATTTTTTGTAACCCTTAATTTTAGCTGATCGACGTGCCTATGATTCTCGGTTCCAAAACTAGATCGTACACAGTAATCACGACTACCTAATTGCTTGAGGATCGTCCCAGGTACCCATTTATCCAGACTTCGATAATCCCGATACCACACCTTAGTGCCCGGCTCGAGTTGTCGCTGCACACCCCCTGCGTTTTGCTCGCTCCGCTCTTGTTGCGCGATAACTCGAGATTGCCTTTCTGGTTTTAAATTATCTAATCTCATACGGAGACTTCGACCCTGTAATATATTGGCTGGACTATCGCCGGTAGTTGCATGTTCTGTATTTCTATAGGCTAATAAAAATCTACACAGAGCTGTATCTACGTTTAAATTCTGTTTTAATGCCTTTTTAATCGCACGTTTACAAATTTTAACTGCGTTTTCAGCGGCCCCATTAGAGGCGGGATGATAGGGAGCTGAATAAATATGTTTTATGCCATTATGAATCAGAAACTTCTGAAAATCAGAGCTCGAGAAAGGCGGTCCATTGTCACTGACCGTTTGCTTTGGCAGGCCGAATTTTGACCACAAGTCCCGCAGTACCGATATAACCGCTTGTGCCGTTGTCCTCTGCATTTTAATTGCCTCTATCCATTTGGAGCATGAATCCACTACAACTAGATAAGTGACTCCACCTATGGGGCCTAAGAAGTCTAAGTGTAACCTGGACCAGGGGCGTGAGGGCCAGGGCCACGAGCGGGGCGCGTGTGTAGAAGGTGCGTCTGCGACGGCAGCACACACGGTGCAAGCGCGACATTCCGTCTCGAGCGCTTCGTCGATTCCCGGCCACCAAACGTAACTACGTGCTAGCGATTTTGTTTTCACTATGCCCATATGCGGATCATGAAGCTCCGTTATTATTTTGTTTCTGCATGAAGAGGGTATAACCACACGATGACCCCACATTATACATCCTAATTCAATATAAAGTTCGTTTTTCCTATTATAATATGGTTTTAATTCATTAATTTCTATGTCTAAGGGCCATCCGTCCCTTATGTAACTTAACACGCGACTTAAGATTGGATCACTACTAGTTTGTTTTTTAAGAACATTATAATCTATTAACAGAGCTTCTGTTGAGAAGTGTAAGTAGGTTTGCTCGGGTAAGTCTGTTTCCTCGGAAGCTACGTCATTTTTTTGAGACTCGATTAACCGTGAAAGTGCATCGGCTACATTTTTATCTGTCCTAACGTACTCGATTTCAAAGTCATATGCTGATAGTTTGATAGCCCAGCGTTGCAAGCGGCTAGCTGCCGCGCTCGGGATACCTATGTTAGGCCCGAAAATGCTCACCAGAGGTTTGTGGTCGGTCCGTAGTATGAACTTTCTCCCATATAAGTATTGATGGAATTTTTCCATCGCGAAAACAATCGCCAATGCTTCCTTATGAATCTGACTGTAGTGTAATTCATGAGTGGTGAGTGCACGTGAAGCGTATGCAACGACGCGCTCCTCACATCCTGGCCCGCGCTGCGCCAACACGGCACCCAGGCCACGCGCGCTCGCATCCACAGTCAACACCGACTCCAAAGACATATCAAAATGTGCGAGTGCTTTTGTACTACACAAAAACTTTTTAACATTCAGGAAAGCAGCATTCTGTTCATTTCCCCACATCCAGTGCTTACCTTTTTTTAAAAGGGCATATAAAGGTGATAAATGTGCACTCAAATCTTGTATGAACTTCGAATAGAAGTTTACCATACCGATGAAAGATTTTAATTCTGTCACGTTATTTGGGTGTGGCATTGTTGCTATTGATTTGACTTTCTCTGGGTCTACACGAACCCCATTTTGATCTATTATGAACCCTAAATACCTCACTTCTGTTACCATGAACTCGCACTTACTCCTTTTAATTTTTAAGCCATACCTTTCTAATATATCTAATACTTCTTTTATAGACTTTAAATGACTGTCTAGGTCCTGATTTCTAATCAATATGTCATCATAGAAAACTACTACATTTGGGACATTTTTAAACATATTTACCATTAGTTTTTGAAAAATGCCCGGGCTCGAAGCTAACCCGTAGACGAGACGGGAATATTTAAATAATCCTCTATGTGTATTGATAACCGTGTACTCGCTAGAACGTTCTGATAAGACTATTTGATTATAAGCTTGAGATAAATCAAGCTTAGTAAAAAATTTATTTCCGCTGAGATTACTGAATAAGTCCTCCATTTTTGGAACCGGAAATCTGTCGATTGCTAATACTTTGTTAAGGGTTACCTTATAGTCCGCACATATTCTCAGACCGCCGTCCGCTTTGCGTACTACGACAAGTGGCGTGGCCCAGTCGGAGTGGTCCACCGGTTTGATGACGCCCGCGGCCAGCATCGCGTCGAGCTCGGCATCGACGCGCTCGCGCAGCGCATACGGCAGCGGTCGCGCGCGGCAGTAGATAGGCACCGCATCCGGCCGCACGATTAACTCTGCTGTGCCCCCCGTATATTTACCCAATGTGCCGTCGAACAAGGATTTATGTCTAGAAACAATTTCATTAATTAATTTATTATAGTCTCGTGCGTGTTCGGTTACAAAGTTACTGTGTTGTATTTTAAAACTCGTAGGTTTTGATATTTTTATAGGAATATTCAATTCAGCTAACCATTGTCGGCCCAATAGATTAGTCGTTCCTTTGTCTATGACATACAAGTCTAACATTTTTGAAACACCTTGGTACTTCACTATAGTGTTTATAAACCCTAAAGGCCGAATGATTGAGCCATCGTAAAATTTTAAATTTAATAAGCATGACTGTAACTTCTCCTTAGAAAAATATTTATCATAAACATTCTTGCTAATACAAGATAACGCCGATCCAGTATCGACCTCCATCTTGAGCAAGCAATTTTGGACTTTAACTTTAATACACACCGGTTTATAATTACTCAATGTCATTTGGTACATAGGCTCATTTTCTTCTCCACACCCGTCCTGTTCATTATTGAAGTTGTTGTATGTGTCATCGTTGTTTTGATCGTATAATAAGTGCAAAGGAGCCCGCTCTCGGCCTCCTCGTCCCGCACCGCGCTGCCCGCGCCACGATCGCCTGTTCCCTGCACCCCGGTTCCCCCGGCGCCCGGTGCGTGGTGAACCCCCGGCTGCCTCCGCCTGGTTCTTAAGCCCTTTTTTGGGGCACATTCTTCGTAGATGGCCGGTTTCACGACATGAACTGCACACGTAGTCTTTGTATATGCAATCGTTTGCTCGGTGTCTCCTGTCTCCACATCTTGAACATTCATTGAAGTTAATTTTGTTAACTTCCTCAATTGGCGTACGTTCCACTGCAATCGCATCCCTCTCCGCAGCTTCTAATGACAAAGCTAACGTAACTGCACGCTTATATTCTAATTTCTCCTCGGCAAATAACCTTTGCCGTATGATTTCGCTCTTTAATCCACAAACCATTTGATCACGCAAATTTTCATCCAGCGACGAGCCGAACTCACAATTTTTTGATAATTTTTTTAATTCTGTGACGTAATCAGCTATTGACTCATTCAGCTGCCGACGCTGTCGAAACTTGTACCTTTCCGCCAAGATTGAGGGCTTCGGTTGCAGGTGAGTTGCCAACATCGCCACAGCATTAGCATATGTTAATTGTGACGGCTTCGAAGGGCTGGCTAATGTCGATAATAAGTCGTACGCTTCCTCACCCATAATGGAAATTAATGTGGGTAATTTTAAATCGTCAGTCACTTTATTCACCAAAAAGTACATTTCCAATCTCTCAACATATGAGGACCAGTTTCCACTGTTTACCGCGAATTCTTTCAACTGTCCCACCGACATTATGTTCATATAATTTTAATTAGTCCAAACAAGAAACAAACAAGCCACAAATTGATTTTTTTTCCGCGTTCGCCACTAGTAAATAATAGACACGTACGTTGCGTTCACCGTTTATTGACACACTGAAGTGAATACTTACTTACAAACATAACAGGCGCGAAGATGCTCTTCCTTGAGGCGCGCCATAAGCAACAGCCGTTGTGACTGTTGACTCGACTTTCTTGAAGATCCTCGTACTGGTGGCGCCATCCCGTCGCGGAGTGTGGAGCCTTCTTCTGTCGTCGAGATTTTGGCAGCGGCGTCCGTGATGTGGGACCCGTGTACAATTGGATTGGCCGTGAGCGCTGACTCTTTTCTGTTCTGGCTCGCGGATACGACGCTCTCCGTTGCTGCGTCGCCTGAAGTTGTTGCCGGTGTCGCGGTGCTGGGAGGTCTGACCACTCGACGACAGACCCCGCTGTTCGGTCCCGTTGGCGACGCCGGCGAGTATTGCGTAGGCAATATATGGCGGGAGGGGGGCATCGCTTGTGAGCCCCGCGGCACTCCCGGACACTTTTCCACTTGGGAGGAGGGTGCCGCCATCGGTGGCGGTCCCTGCGTCACTCCCGAACGCGGCGCGGTTGACTGGGAGGAGGTTGCCGCCATCGGTGGCGGTCCCTGCGTCACTCCCGAACGCGGCGCGGCCGACACAGCTCGTTGCTGTGCGTCTTGTGAAGTTGAGCCCGAGACAGCTTCGTTGCCGGGCCGGTCAAGGCGCGACGACCTCATCTTCTCGGACCGTGTGAGCACCATTTCTTCAATCTTCAATTTTCTTCGATCTTCCTCAAATGAATCCGGCTCTCGAAGGACCAATATTCCGGACGGCCACCGCTCAGGTTTCGGCCACCACGTGTGATTTTTAGACTTCTTACTCGTTGAAACTTGGTGGCTCGAGTATTGCCGCAGTGGCTGTCGCGGAACGGGTGCTGGGATTGGTTCGAGGAAAATAACGAAGGCTTCAAGTATGGCGTTCACACGGTCCTCGTGGCTTGACCGGCGCAGGGCGTAGGAGCGAGTCTTTTTCTTGTTCGGTTGGCGCTCTCCTCTTCTTCCGGAGAGGTCTTGACTCGTCGGCTCGCTGTCTCGAACTGAATTTGCAGTCGTGGGGTCGTCGCGTCCCCTTGCGGGGGCGCGGAGCGGGCCTCGGGGAAACCCCTCTGCCCGGACATGTAGCTCCCTGCCTAATAAGGCAGGGGTGATGCGCTGCTGGATGGAGTATCAGGCAGGCTTGAAGATGTGTGTGGGGTCGACTTCTTTCTTCGTCTCCTTCTTCACTCTTCTCTTCTCTTCTTTCTTCCTCTTCATTCTTCCCTTCTTCCGGGGGCGGCTGCTGCTCTCCTCCATATATATATATATATATATTTTTTTTTTTTTTTTTTTTTTTTTTTTTTTTTTTTTTTTTTTTTTTTCTTTTTTTTTTTTTTGTTTTTTGTGTGTGTTTTTTTTTTTTTTTTTTTTTTTTTTTTTTTTTTTTTTTTTTTTTGTTTTTACAATTTCATCTTAACCTAACTTAACCGAGAGTAAACCTAACTTAATCTAACTTACATCTAAGTGACGGCAGCGCGCCGTTCCTGCACTCCGTGGAGTGCCGGGACAGCGCGCGCCGTCACACCTAAACTAATCCTAATCTAACTTAACCTAACATAACCTAGCTAACCTAATATGGGGGAGAGAGCGAATCCGCACTCCACGCTACAGTCCTCTCCCCCTCTCCCCATCGTTATACAATATTGATGGGGGGGAGGACTGTAGCGGGTAAGAACACCCCATCCCAAAAGGGGGTGGGGGGTGGGGTCAAAGCCCCTCATGGAAATGAGGCTGCACCTACGGGGTGCAGCCGCGGTCCCCATACGGGGGACCCGCCAAACGGGCAAGAGGCGTGGGGCTAGAGGCTGATGAAACTCAGCTCCGAGAGGGGCGCTCATAGGTCCTCCCCGGCCTCACAGCCGGCGAGGAGCTTTATCTCCGAACGATCGTCGGGGGTACCAATAGCTCCCGCGGCAACGCCGTACCATCCGGTGGTCTGGCGTGCAGCGGGGCTATGTTGTGGAGATGCTCATGGGGCCCGTTTTCGGCTCGCTCGTACATATTACGGGCGAGCCTAGTCACAAACTCCACGAGCGACTCCACACCTAGGTCCCGGGCAATAACGTCATTTCTGACGTACTGCCCGGCCCCGACGATAATGCGGAGGGAAAGACTCTGCTGGGCCTGCAACCTAGATCGCTGGGACGGCGACAACAGGTGATACCAGGCCACAGCAGCGTATGTGAGGCGGGAACGGACGTATGTCTTGTAAATGGCGAGTTTGGTCCTGGTCGGAAGCCCGGACGCAAACACCGGCCGCAACAAGAACCTGGCCGCGCGAGTCTGACCGATGACTCGGTTGACGTGCGCGACCATGCTCAAGGAGCGGTCGATGTCGCATCCGAGATACCGGACCGTGGTCCTAAACTCGACATTCACACCTCGGAGGCTGAGTTTCTTTGGGACGACTCTGATACGGACCGGACCGTAGAGTAAGGCCGCGGTCTTTCCCACATTGACCGCGACTCTCCAACGGTCCAGCCACTGGGGCAGTAAATCCAAAAGCCTCTGCATCCTCATAATGGCTGCAGAGGGGAACGGAGAGGACGAGAAGTAGGCCGAGTCGTCAGCGAACAAGGCCAACTTCACGTCCTCCTCCCACGCCCGAAGGTGACCCTCCAGGGTGGGGATGTCGTTGGTGTAGAGGGCGTATAAGATAGGTGATAGGACACTACCCTGGGGAACCCCGGCCGTAATGGGACGCACGGAAGACCGTGCGCCCTCGACCGCGACAAAGAAGGTTCTGCCCTCCAGATACGACCCGAGCAGTCGCACGTGAGCGTGCGGTAGGCCCGCGTCCCGCAGCTTGTGGACCAGCCCCTCGTGCCACACACGGTCGAAGGCCTTCTCGATATCGAGAAGGACCGCGACCGTGTATTGGCCCGAGTTTCGCCGGTCTGCCAAGTGATGCAGGACACGGGTCAGTTGCAGAGTCGTCGAGTGGCCGCTTCTAAAGCCGAATTGCTCCGGCCTGAGGAGAATATACGGCGATATTCTCCTCAGGAGCAGCCGCTCGAACAACTTGCCCACGTGCGAGAGCAAGGTAATCGGTCGGTAACTGGAGGGCTTTCTCCTGTCCTTGCCGGGTTTGGGCAAGACGATGATCTTGCCCAGTTTCCAAGTTCCAGGGAAGTGTCCTACCCGGAGAATGGAATTAAACAATCGTGTCATTGCTGACACGATTGAGGGAGGGAGGTTTTGCAAGGCGAGGGGAGGAATACCGTCCTCACCGGGGGCTTTGCGCCTCTTCATCAACTTGATGAGGAGGGAGTGACTAAGTCGTCATCTCCCAGCTCGACTCCCGGCGATTCCGGTTTGTGAATTTGCAGCGAGGTAGGCCCCTTATTTATGGTCGCCCACACGCACTCGGCCAGCGCTATTATGAGTCCGAGCACGGTGGGCGTCTATTGTTCTCTCGGCCGCCTCGCTCGCCTATTGTTTTGCCTAGTCGCTCTATTAGTTGCCCGTATTGTGACTCGCTCCTGCGTTCCCACGCCAAATTAAAGACCACGAGGACCAATCTTTATTTTCAAACAAATATTTACAAATTTACTTATCTCTATTTTTCTATTTTTAACTATCTCTATTCACATTTATTATTTCACAACATATCCGTTTATTTGGATGTCTATTTATTTTCGCTGTTCTTGGCGAACATATCTCTATTTAACTATTTATCGGACATTTCCCTATTATAACTATTTATTCTTCAACTTATTTTAACATACTATTCATTTATTTGTTACGGACATTTTTCTATTATTTTACAGCCAACCTATAACTATATTTTCTATCTACTTTTAAAACTATCTATGTCCGTCGTGAACAATATCTATTTAACTGCATTTATTTATGTCCGTCGCGAACACCTTGAGATAGAAGTTCTAAGGTCTCAGTATAGTTACAACCGCTGCCCCACCCTTCAAACCGAAATACACCACTGCTTCACGGCAGAAATAGGCAGGGTGATGGTACCCGTGCGGTCGATGGCACTATACGGAGCACCCGTCTGGTGCCATGTTCTTACCCACGAGAACGTCGCCGCGCTGCGACGCCGGCAGCGCGCGATCGCAGTCAGAGTTATTCAAGGATACCTCACAGTCTCCTACGAAGCGGCGCGCCCTAGCGCAAGTGTAGCCGGAGCGCGGGGGCTCCAATCTCGGCAGTCCGTGCTAGAGCCGTGGTCTCTTCGTCTGGCGGACCCGTCGGCCGGCCTCCGTACCGTCGAGGCGATCTGCCTGGTTCTCGCGGACTGGGTAGGCCGCGACCGCGGAAGACTCACCTCCGGTTACCTGTGCAGACTCACAAGACATTTTACCACCACGCAAACTTTTTACCACAGCAAATCTTACCAGCCACCACGCAAACTACAATTTTGCGTGGTTCCACCTCTCCTACACGATGTTACTCCCACACTGCGGAAGCCAACCGCAAACACTTGTCAAGCACGCACAAGCACGCACTTCACCAGAAAAACTTGCATCCGCCAGCGGGACCCGAACACCGCCGCATCGCCAGACACGAACGCACCGGACGTCTTATCTTACAGGTCACGACGACTTCAGATGTGTCAATTTTTCTTCCCCACGGAAACTTGCTTGCTTTCTTGTTTGCTTGCTGGAGCCCGAAGTCATCGAACGTGTAGTGTTATTGGTAATGAATCTAGTAGATTCTAAAGTTTCAGCGACAATTCACCGTCTCATGTCTTGGTTTACTGCACTAGTGCCATGTAACTCTAGCAGTAGTCATTGGCTTAAAAACTATTCGTGTCGGAACTACCCACTCGTCATGACAGATCCATTATTGCGATCGAAGTTTCACTTGAGACTTGCACTTGCCTTAATTTATTGCAACAGCTTGTTACGTGTCGTATTTCCGCTAGTAAATGCCATGTGATAAATCGAGAGTCAACTGGGCAACATGAACGTAAGATGTGACGATTTCTTCGTGGCTCAGATCTTCCATCGAGGTAATAGAGACGTTATTACACGACTTACGTATGCTGCATTCACGCTCTTGTGGCGTACTACTACTAGTATTCTGATCTGCATCATGTTTTTTTTTGCTGTACTTCGAACATGTTCAAACACGTCACGCCAGTGAGAGTAGAGTCCTGATCTCACTTCTGATGTCGTAGGCGGCACCAGGGATGGCTGAGCGGTAATTTCCGTCATCACTCGTATTCGATTGAACTCAGTTTAGTCAATAAAACTTTTCAATAAAAATTATTGAAACTCAACACACATAACTTTCACAATGACAGGATAAACCGACAGTTTCGTTGCACATACCGACAGACTGACTGACTGACTGACTGCCAGAGACTCACTGACTGAGACGGACGGAATGACTGTCTGACACGGAATGCTACGACTCTGTCCACGTACCGCCATTTTATAACTGGCGTTACGGAGTCTACCCTTCATTTTGTGATATTTATCAAAACAACATTTCATCATTTAAAATAATAATCAAAACCACCGTCTTAATATTACTAAAAGTCGTCAACCACGACACGGCCATTCTGTCACTTTGACGTTTGTGTATCGTTGATATTCCGAACTATTGACCCGGATGCGACATATATATATAAATGAATTGCTGTTCGTTAGTCGTAGTTCGTTAGTTAATTTTGTGCGATATTTATTTTGATCTATCTATTTAATTTGGTATTTGTTTTGTCATCTCTCATGTCATATTTCTACTCTATCAGCTTTCTAACTTTATGTATTATTAATATTAAAAGCTATATATCTATCTATATATATAAAAATGAGTTGCTGTTCGTTAGTCTCGCTAAAACTCGAGAACGGCTGGACCGATTTGACTAATTTTGTTCTTGAATTACTTGTGGAAGTCCAGAGAAGGTTTAAAAGGTAGATAAATATGAAAATGCTAGGAATTAAATTAAAAAAATCCTTTGAGGTGTCCCCCGTCGGACGGATTTCTTTTTTGTTTTGATGTTTTATGAAGTTTATTTTACACAAAAGTTTAGGCCTTTTATTTATCGATTGAGGCACTACGAAGTCTGCCGGATAAGCTAGTCTATAGTATATAATAATTTAGCTTAAAAGCTTAACTGATACCAACAATAATTAATCAACAATAATTTGCAATAAAACTTAACCTAGGTAAAATAAGTTTTAGTTCATCCATATATAATACCAGTTTCATGAATGTCGCCCTCATGATGTGACTTTAAATATTTTCTCGTGTTCGCGTCTGGTCACTTTGTACGAACAAGTTTTCCTGTCGACGACGTCCCTGTAGCTACTAAATCACGCTCTGATGTTATCCATTGAGTTGTCTCATTCGCGTTTTTAAGCTCTAAGAATCTTGGGCTTTCACTAAAATTACCTATTTTATGTGATGACTCCACTTGTTATGTTTCTTTAAGTCTTAACTACTTTCGTGATTTAGTATTGGGTATATATATTATTGGGAATGGAGAATTGGGGCCTAGATATTCAGTTTTTGATCTAACTATTTAAGTTGGTATTTGTTTATCATCTCTTGTGTCATATTTCTAATAATATTAAAATCATAATCTATATATTAATACGTGAAGCAAAAACTTTGTTCCCCTTTTTACGGAAATTGCGCGGACGGAGAAGTATTAAATTTTCCACACTTATAGAGAACAAGCGACCCGCCCTCGCTTCGCTTCGGAAACATTAAAACACACATGAAAACAAAAAAAAAAAATTTAAAAAAAAAAAGTAGCCTATGTTCATCAGGGACAATGTCGGCTTCTAATGGAAAAAGAATTTTTCAAATCGGTCCAGTAGTTTCGGAGCCTATTCGAAACAAACAAACAAACAAATCTTTCCTCTTTATAATATTAGTATAGATATAGAGAAGGAGTGCAGAATGTTAATATTTTTTTAAATTATGCACAAGAAATACATTAAATCAATTAATAAGAACACTACACACATTACCATGTATTTGACACACACACGCATGCATACTATTTGTTTATTATCAAACTTTTCTTATTGCTGCAATTGAGCAATGATTGAAATTGCATGCAAATTGAGAATATATGAAATTAATATTGTTTGTCTTTATTAATATTTGTCTGAAGGGCAGTCTTGGCGAAATCTGAGATTAAAAAATTATAATAGTCTTTGACAATAGAACCATAATAGTGTACGCGTACAAACTTATAATTTCAATTAATTATAGTCGAATTTCGACTACCGGGGACCACTAGTAATATTAAAATCATAATCAATATTAAAAGCTATTATTATATAATTTTAGATACCGAAAGTAAGTCGTTGATCGTGTATGGGCAAAATGGAAGTCATGAATAAAAATTTTTATTAAAGGAAAATAATATGACCTACACTCTGGCGATTATGGCTGAAATTTAAATATCGTTTACTGAAACGAATACACGATGCGAATAATCTGTTCGATTAATCCGTGAACCGATGCGTACTCGCAACACCGGCTACAACATCTACCTAGTCAGGTCATAAATTCTGTCACATGTTTAATGTAAAATAATTGAAACAAGTTTATTCATTATGTAACCATTCATATACCAAAATGAACTTAACAAAACATAGATTCTTATGACACTAAAGTTTATTCAAAATAACCTCCGTGATTTGAATACAGGCCTTCAATCTGCGCGGCCAGTCGTCTATCGCAGCACGAACGAGGTCCATGTCAATATCGGCGGCTGCCTTAATCAAGGATGTCTTGAGTGACTCCAAATTGGGATGAGGCTTTGAGCACGCCTTTTCCTCCAAGTGTTGCCATATCTTGTAATCTAACGGATTCAAATCTGGACTGGAGGAGGGCCAGTCTTCGTGCCGGATGAAGTCGATTTCACGCGCCGCCAGCCAGTCTTGTATGCTCTTCGCTCTATGAGCTGGCGCCGAATCTTGTTGGAATACCCAGTGCCTGTTATTGAACATGGTATGAGAAACAGGTTCCACAAGGTTCGTCAGGACTGTATTTTGATACACAACTGCATTCGTTTTTACACCTTTCTCACAAAAATGTACCTCTGTTAAGCCCCAATAAGAAACTCCCAACCATACCATGAGCGAGGATGGAAAATGACCTCGTTGGACACGCGGAATACGGTTGCTCGCTTCTCCACTACTGTGTGCGTACACCTTATCATTTTGTTTGTTGTAGCTCTCTTCTACGGTAAAAATTTTTTCATCCGTAAAAAGAATTTCCCGATATTTTTTTCCCGCATACCGCTTCAACAAAGCGCGACATCTCTTCAGTCTCAGGTCCATTAGACGAGCATTCAAACGATGTCCTGTTTTTCTTCGATATGCCCGAAGCCCTAAGTCTTCATTTAACACCCTTTTCACCGTGGTTCTGCTTAACCACATCTGAAGGGCCAACAGTTTCTGCTTACGTTTGGGATTTCTTTGAATTCGCGCCTTCACAGCTTTTATCACTGCTGGAGTCCTAACAGACCGAGGGCGACCACTTCTTGACCTGTCATCTACACTAGAGTCTTCATTGTATCGTTTGATGGTACGATAAACGAATCTTTTGGTTATATTCAAATTTTTCAGTATGTTAAAAATTTGAATTGGCACGTAACCGCAACGATGCAACGCAATAACTGCAACTTCTTTAAGCGTCCACTCCATATTTAAAAATGAGTAAAATTCTAAAAGTATACATTTTTATTTTCATGAACAATTCGAAATTCGAATTCAATAAACTTTTTTGTGGCCAGCATTCTAAAAGAAAAGTTTTTACTGTGTGACAATACTTATGACCTGACTAGGTACATTCCCCTAATTTAACTGGGGTATATGTATTTTGCGTACGACAGTAATGCTATCTACATCGGGTCGGCCTTGTTTTTTACCATCAACTGCAATGAAAAAGAGCCAATCACAACTCTACAAATTTTCAAGTTTAAAAAAAAGATATGGTTTTATAAACAAAGGTTAGTGTGTTGGCCTTTATACTTAATATAAATTATTTACTTAATCTTAAATAAATAATAAAAAAATAAAAATAAAAATAAAATGTTAAGAAAAGAACGCATACAATGATGATAATACAAATAAGTTTTTTTTATTTTTTTTTATTGTACTTGTAGGCAGACGAGCATAAGGCCCGCTTGATGGTGAGTGGTTACCGTCGCCCATGGACTTCAGCAATACCAGGGGCAGAACCAAGCCGCTGCCTACCACTTAATACTCTCCACAAGCCTCGTTTGAAGAAGGACATGTCATAGCGCTCGGGAAATACCGTGGAAGGGAGCTCATTCCATAGCCGGATGGTACGTGGCAAAAAAGACCTCTGGAAACGCACTGTGGATGACCGCAGTGGCTCCAGGTAGTATGGATGAACTCTACTCCGGTGGCGGGCGGTGCGATGGTAAAAACGAGATGCCGGTATCATCTCGAACAATTCCTCAGAGCACTAATATAGCCAAATAATATTTTTTTGTTCCGATTTTGCTCCTTCCTAGTAAAGTTAACCAATGGATTAGGCATACGTATATTAGGAATACGTATGGCGGCTTCCCCAAGCTAATAGAAGGTATCGATCGATCATCATTGACTTTGCCGCTTGGTTTCCTCAATTTCCTCCTTGAGCTGGGTGCTCACCAAACCATCAAATTGATGCGAGCAACATCACACTCTTAGCTGATATAAAAATAAATCTTTCAAGACCTTCATTAAGTAATGTCGAACATTTTCATTCGAAAAAATACATTTCACAAGTCATTTTAAATTTTATAAATATTCACTTTTATTTTGGATGAGCTGCTTTTAAAAATACGTTCCACCAAAATTTATGCCGGAATAATCTGTCTAATGATTTCTTCACTACAAATTAATTGACATCGTTCATCTTCCTAAAGTTAAGTTCTCTTTTTTATCATTTTCGTGTTAATTAACGTGACTACATAGGTATTAATCATATTTGTCGTTACCCTCGAAGGCTTTACAAGTTTGACAGCTGCGAACTATACTTTCTTGAGTTAGTTAATTAGTCTCTTGCAATACGCCCATGTTTCTGCGTTTCCAAAACATAATTTGTGGCTCGAACTCTCCAAGTTTAGAAAGTTTAAACTTGCCAGAAGTTTTACGGAATTATCTATACTAATATTATAAAAAGGAAAGATTTGTTTGTTTGTTTGTATTGAACAGGCTGCGAAACTACTGAACCGATTTGAAAAATTCTTTCACTGTTTGGAAGCTACACTATTCCAGAGGGACATAGGCTATAATCTTTTTTGAAAAAAATTAGGGATCCTTACTAAAACTCCAATAATGTAACCTAAGGTGTAAAAAAATAACCTAAAATATTCTTTACATCGCGTGCCCTGCGAAAACTATTGATGATAGAATAAAATAATGTACTACGACTTTGTAGAACACATTATTATTTACAAAAAGCGTCGCGGAATGTCTAACTATTATAGTTATGCCGCAATAAGTGTTATTTTATTTAAAAAAAATAAAACAACGTCAAATATCGTTGAAAATTTTCTTAAAGACCCGAGCGGAGCCGGAGCGGGCCGCTAGTATTTTGTAAATGGACGTGTATAATATACATAGGTAAAATTTAAATGGACGAATATTTTCAGTCTTGCATATTTATTATGACATAACAGATCCCAAAAGCATCGGACACAGATAGCATACAGGAATACCAAATAACGCAGTATGCACTTGTGAACGCAAAAGCGTGTTTGCATTTTTTTTTTTTTTTTTTATTGCCTTTGTTGGCAAACGGGCATACGGCCCACCTGATGGTGAGTGGTTACCGTCGCCCATGGACTTCAGCAAATTGCATTCCCACAGAAGGCCATTCCATACGTTACGGACACCGTTGTAACAATTTCAAATGTTCGTTTAGCCCCTGGTTTGAACAGTGTTAATTTTCGCCTAAACTTGGGTCTTGTATTTCAATTTATAACTATGACTACATAGATTTGAGTACCTGTCCGGAGCAACAAAGTCATTTGAAATTACTTTGTCGTTGCAATTGCATTGATTGTTTTTTTCAAATTGTGGAAGATGCAATTATTTTCTTATTTTTCTGCGCAATGTTGGATAGGTACTTAGTATTTTAAATAATGTAATTTCTTTTTCTGCCTAGTCTTGCACCGCAGTCAACTTCATTTGTAGGCACTAGGATAATTCCGGGCTGTTCCCATGTAACTTTTAACTGTTGTTCACCCTGGAGCCTTTGGTCGTCTCTTGGTTTTCTACTTTTGTATAAGGGCTATAGCCTTTTTCATAAAATATCTTCGTATCGCCTTGATAATTCGATTAGTCTAAATTAACCTGTACCATATTGCACTTTTTTCTTCATAAAACAAACATGTACACATGGAGTTAAGTCGTGTTATGCTTGCCAATAAAATTTGCATAAGCTGCATCACCGACTGCTTCTGTGAACAAGCTGAACGTAGCTCTACAAGTTATGTCGGCATCGAGTTTGGCTCAGGAAACTTGCTTTTTCTTGCGGTTTGCGCTTTACTTCTTAGATTAAGCTCTTCGTGGATTTTTTATAAAATTTGTGGAGCTTATGTCTACTACTATTTCTTGATGTTGTAAAACTATCCAAAATAAGAATATCAATACATAATATGTTCAGACTAACAATGCTCTTTCGAAAGAATGTTCCGATAAACAATTTGAACATCATTATATATATAACAATTATGTGTACTAGTGGTAAGACGTTTTTTGAGTCTGCACATGTAGGTACTACCACCCTGCCGTGAAACTGTAATGTGCTTCGGTTTGAAGGCTGCGACAGTCGTTATACTGTTGAATCTAACAATGTAATTGTGATGTCATAACTCTGACAGTAATGCTATTAAAAATATAACTTTTCCAATGATGGTCAATCTCTTAACATTTCTACGAACACAGCGGTGAGTTTTCGTCGTCGCTTTTAAAATTGACATTCTTCGGGCTAGGAAGTTTTATTTAGGTACTTTTTATCCATTCTTTATCACATTGAAGGTAATAAAAAATCTGTAGCCTATACCTCAGCAGCCGCATATAGAAAACATTCACGCATCAAAGATCCTGTGAATTTTGCTATACAATAGATTTTTCATCTCTTGTAACTCTTTTTATCTCATTGAATTACTGACTAACATTATTTTATAATTACTTCATAAAATGAAATTGTAACTCTATTTAACGCATAGTTCTAGATGAGCCAGCGCCAGGGAAGGCAATTCCAAAAGATTAATGACAATAGAATGCCTTTTGACATCAAAACCAGTGTTTCAATGTGCGACAGCTATTATGAATGCTTCATTGTTCATTGGTGATTCTGAAATTCTATAATCCTTTTTTTGTTTTGTTAAAATGGCGGTTTAATAGTTTGATATTTAGATATACATTTACTCTGAAATCAATTTAATTTATTTGGATTGAACGAGTTACTATTGCAACCTACATAGTGCATTCTAACTTTGAACTTTAAAACAGTAAAAACTACTTCAGTCTGTGCTCGGAATCCACTTTCCGCGCCACGTTTGTCTTAACACAATTCTTCACTCTTCAACAGTTCCACATTCAAAGTGCTCCACATACAGGCCACGATCTTGGGCACGTTTTCGAAACGAGCTAAGCGCCTCAAGTGCTCCATTGTGCCAAGACTTATGTAGCCGAGGGAAGCGAAAAACAAATGCGACCCTAAGTAGCTACAGCAAACATTTGGGCTTTTCTATGAATACATGTTTTGGTTGCCTAAACACTCGCTGTTTGCTTAGCCGACGTTATTTTACTACCGCATAGACCCTCTCCGGATTGTTTACCTTGTGAATAATTTGTCGGATAAAGAAAATCTCTTTTTCGTATATTTATCCGCCCTATCTTCGGAATGTCGATGAATATGTGCGTATTTGTCTCTCGTTTTACGTAATTTTCCAGTTGTCTTAGCAAATGTTACAGAACTCTCGTACCTCACCGATTGTTTTGGTCGGTATTCTATTAGCAGTTAACTGAAAGAAGTATTCTGTTTTTTTTTTTGCTATAGTCGGACATTGGAGCTCATGGCCAACCGGGCAAAAATCAGAGGCCATATCATACACGGCCGTTGTATTATTCGAACTGGAACGCATGAATTCTTCGCGGCATATAAAACAGTGGTGATCCGTATACTATCTCCAGTCATTAATTACAAAAGCTTATAAAATTTTGCTTGGTATATTTTTAATACATGATAATATTCCTTCAGTTTGGAAATCTTTCGTGTATGGGCCTTCCGAAATTCTGACCATTAGTATCTACTCGTAGCCCGATATTTCGATACGAATTTGCTGAGCGTTTTACCCATCAGGTCACGGGCGATTCATGCGTTAAATTCTTAAGCTAATCTATATAAATGAAATACTAGAGGTTGACTGTTGCGCTCATTCCGCAAAAACTATTGAATACCTACAATATCTACTTACCATATAGTATGGTAAGTTATGGTCATTGTTTAAAAAAATCCAATATCTTTGTTCTATCTAACACCAAAATTCTACTCGGTTATTCCGCGTAGAATTTTAACGAGAATTCCTAGTTTTGGAACAACACAGAAATAGTAACAGTCAAAGTTGATTTTTTATTGCGAGTACTAAATTCATAAATATTCTAACTCATAAAAAAATGTTAGGCGAACTTATCGGAGACAGCATTAAACTTAACCGTTCAATAAATCCACCACGGGACTAGCGAATTTCACGAGTTTATTTCACGCCAGTCGAGAATTCTGCAAAAGAAATCGAATGTCACAAAACAAACTAGAGGACTCCCGAAGTTTTGACAGCATCGTTCATATTAACTTTTGAATTTGCATCAGTTTTGATATTTCTCATTCCGAAAGTTTATGATTAGGCGCCTTCCTGATACAGTTATTAAACAGACACATTCTGTTGGCAAAAGTGGGCTTTGCATCTTATCTCTGAGTTGAACCGCTTCGGCTTACTTTGTGCTACTAAGTCAGGTCGTTAATTACTTTTTGTTAATTTCATGTTGATTTTTTACTTTAGTCCGGAATTTCAACTAAGTTAAGTAACCAATTTAAGTAAGTTGAAATTGAGGTAGGGTTTGTTCGTCACCGCGAGAATTAAGTTAAGTATCGAAACGTTGGAAACACAATGACAGTAAAGTAGGTTTAATTATGTCTACAATCGCGAGCATTTAAATAAAACAATAAATTAAAATCGTGTGGAACCTTGGGGATTTGGAAAGACGGTTGAGTTTATGTTTTATACCGTATATTCGAAGTATATACCATTTCACTACTGCGCTATCGCACGAAGCTGAGTTTATTTATATTGCATAGATGCATAAATGCATTCATTCTCAAAGAGTTTTTATCATTTCTTTTACAAACCTATCTGGCCCTGAAGAGTCCACTGCTGTTGGCAGTAGCTTGTCTTCGTCGCTGACATTACTGTTGACAATGAGCGACGATGACTACTCATCGTCAATTGGGCCTAGTGCCTTTTCAGGCCGTAAAAAATAATTATATTACCAACGGACTATTACCGAAGCCGCTTTGAGACGCTGTTACCAATATTCCTCACAACGACAAAACAAATGGAAAACAATCTTATTTTGTTACGAAATGCATAAATAGTGATATGCTATCAAATGACGCATAATATTGTTACTGGCTGGGGTTCGGCATAAATAAAAACTCTACTGAAGTACAGATTAAAACTATATTTAACACTTAAAACACTTACAGAACACTTTACACTTCGTAATTCACTTCTTCCACCTCGCTTCAGATAATCCGTACGTTGTTTCGCTTCGAGTAGATCCGATTACTAACTGCCCTCGTGTCATCCCTGCAACGCTTTTATGGTGGATACGATGCCTCTACAATTATCGAGAACATTCTCATTAAGGCCTTTGTTTCTATATGTGTTTCCGCTATTTTATAATAGATGGCGTTGCACTTCTTGATCGTTCTCGATTTTACTAGTTTTAATATTCGTTTCTACTATTCGACGAGAAATTGCGTTGCTCTTACCGGCGTAACAACAGTATTATACTAGCTAGTTCCTTTATTCCTATAGCCACTCTCGAAACCGTTCCTATGCTCGATATAATCTAAAACAATAATGCTATGGATATAATAATTATCTTTTAGATCGTTATACATTTATCTGTTTTTTTTTACTATTACTTAGGTGTGTGAACAAGCTCATAGTGCATCTAGTGTTTGGTGGCTGCCGGAGCCTAAAGATAGCATAGCGTGAAAAACGACACACATCTTGAGGCACAAGCGTTAGTCTCAAATAAATTGTATGACGTCTGTCTCACCCTTCAAAGCGAAACGCATGACTGCTTCGCGACATAAATAAGAAGGATGCCGATGCCTACCACCCGTGCGGGCTTACAAAACGTTCCACGTAAATTTATGTTTTTGGGGGACTACTATTATATTTATTACACGATATTACTTTCTTTTACCATGAACCTGTTAAGTACATACGTATTTTCTTACGATACTGGACCTATAGGCCTTGAAAATCGACATATTCTTATCGCTCGATACGCATATACCGGGTATCCTATCTTTTTGGCAATGTTGAATTTAATGTTAACATTGACATATGTTCAATATCAAAAAAGGAGGTAAATATAATTTGAAAAATTACAAGGTTAATTTATCGACCGGAAGACCCGAACAGTTTGTTTATTGTAACAGAATGTGTGGAAAAAGCAAATCCCCAATGAGCATAAACCCGTACAATTGCTTCCCTGAGTCGTGACGGCGATAACGTTACGTTGTAACCGCTTATCCTACTTAGGGGACGTTACGAACACCCTTAAATAAATTCACCTCACCATTTTGTTTACGTGGAAATGTGTGTGTGTCCCTTGACGATGCTTTTAATGGTTTTGGATCGAATCATTCTTCTTCGATAATTTTTGTATATTATAAAAATTTGGCTTCCACAATGTTCCAAATTCAAGAACAAATATTTAAAAATAAAATAAAAATATATATTTTTTTATTTTCGTGAAAAACGTTCTTTCTACAGTATTTAGCATGACGAAGCAGTTAATGCCTTTCCGAAAATGAAATTAACATATTACACTAGTGAATATGTAACATAAATCCTTTGAACTTATTGTTCCCTTTTATCCTTTCCCTGATTTATTACGAACTACAAATAGTTTAGACCTTTTTGTATTATCCGTTCTAGGGTCCGCACCGCTGCCGTGGAGTTTATTTCTACTATTTAATTTATTTTGAATAGATCGGGGCACGGTAACATATCGTTTGTGATATTTCACATTTCAATTTCGTCTAATCATAAAAAATATTAACACAAAATAAAATCGACATAAAAAATCAAATGAGTATAACTTTAGAGAGAACATTAAAGTAATCGAAGTGAATTAAAATGGTATTATTAAGGTTGACAGCCGCGACTGATAAGTGTGCACAGTCTTTTGGAACGCTGCTTGCGGACGCGTTCTAATGTCTATTCTACAAATAAGTGTAGACGAGCAAACATATCGAGTAGTGAAAGTGAGAACTTTCTAGAATTAGTGGCAGCTGCTTTATGTTGTCTGCCCAGAAAGAAAATAAAAAGAATCTTTTTTTAATGTATGATTATAAAGTAATTCCCTTAATTCCCTGTTGCGTACCCCGTATCCGCACCCCGCGCATACCATCCGCCGACGTTTTCGACTGACAAAAACATCCGGCGAACCAGATTTCTGTCGGACGTCCGAAAACTCAAGGTCAGTCAAAGGTTACGTCCACGACTTTCCTCCAAGAGTTTACACAGCTCAGTGTATACTCATATTCTAGATCACGGCCATCAGCTGCGTCCGATAATTTGTTTCCAGCTTTATCTCGGATGTTTTTGGTGAATTTTAGGAAGCGGCTTGGCTCTGCCCCTGACATTGCTGAAGTCCATGGGCGACGGTAATCACTCACCATCAGGTGGGCCGTATGCTCGTCTGCCTACAAGGGCAATAAAAGAAAAGAATGAAAAAAAAAGAATTTATTGCAACACTCACGCTCGGTTGCGGTGTTCGCGCATAATATTTGAGCGAGTGTAGCTTAGCAGTTTCTCCCGGGATGTTGTTTACCAAGAAATTACAAAATTATGTAACGCGCACTGAAATTTTGCAACGTAAACTCTTTGGTGGTCGTATTGTCTTTGGGTTGTTCGCCTAACGTTCGAAAGTCGACCATAATAACTGAGACTTCAAGATCCATTTTTGTTTAGATTTTCTCTAGCTATGCTATTGACATTTTGAAGAACAAACTGGTTTCTCCGCTAAATATAGTCAAAAGCTGTCTACAAAACAAAAAGGAAATCCGTTGATTATTAGAAGAGTAAATGTTAGTGTACTGTTTCGAATTACACCGATTTATTTGCACGAATTCGTGAGTCAGAAAATTTTTCGTAAGTACAAATACTCATAATTACAGCTTCTATCTACATAGATAAATAAAAATGAATGTTTCTTTGTATGTTTGTATACATGTATGTTTCTATACATTTTTAATTCATTCATCGGATCGTGATGAAACTTGGTATAATTTTTATTAAGAAATATGTCGATCACGACAGGTGGAATAGCGTTTAGTTACTACAATAAAAGGGAGCTTTTTAGACATGTAAGCGTTAAACACAAAGATTTACATTACACGGATTATACTAATATCAGTTATAACATCTGTGTATTTTATAAAAAAAAATTTCATTAACACAATGCGGTAGTTACAGAATTAAACTGTTTCGATAAACTGATAAAACTTAATCTGTTCGACTAAGTGATTTGGAACGAAGTTCCTTATGGGACGATGCGGAGGGGCACCCTAACCGGGAAAAAACGTCCATAACGTAAGATTTTTATTAGTAATGCATACAGTGTACGACTTAACTTTGTAATAAAGTACAAAAAATAACATATTTTTTTATCATTCATTGACCACGATCTCAGAGCGTTCGTTTGCGCGATCCACTAACTCTTAAGCAAACAACCGTGAATGAAGTGTACCACAATAAGTTCGCACGTTACCGAATGACCGTGGGTTGTTGCGAGCCTCCAGTTTTATTTTCTTTATACCTCGAATAGAACTTAAAATTAATATTTTTATAATAAGGAACTTCGTTCCTATCCGGTGTCCCACGAAACCACACATCTTTTTTTTCTTCATAAATGTACTCCCCATAACGATTCTCTACCAAAACAAGTTCATTTATTATTCGTGTGTGATAAACACAGACGGTGAGTGAAGTGAGAATTTTGATGGATATTTTTGTAAGCATCATCTTTTTGCTTGAGTACAAATAGCTATACGAATAGTATCGTTGTATACTCTGTGGTGCTGGCAACGAATACAAATCTATGTTTTCATGCAAACAGTTCATAACTCAAGTAGTGTACACGAACAAGAAGAAAGAAAATATTGTTATTTATTGTCTGCTTTGTGTAAGATGAAGTTTATTTTCGTCAACATCTGGTTTGAGCGATTTTGGAACTTCAATGAGTCGTTTATGAGATTACACGAATAAAACTACGCTTTTTATTTCGATTCAATAACTTGTAAAGTTGTTGAGTTGCTGTTTTCCAAAATTGGCTTAGTTTTAGAATCAAGTGAAAATTTAACAGATTATTTTAGCAGTGATTAGTACTTATATCTAATGAATAATAACGATAGTAAATATGATTAAAGTTTATTATTATCTTCCTCCAAAAGACATAAACGCTCTCGTTATTCATGACATTAACAATCTGAGTCAAACAAAAATGAATAGTCGTGAACTTTGTGTTCACGCCATACCTACTGTCTATTACAGAAAATCTGAAATTCAGTGGTACAAGATACTGCTGAAGCACGAACGCTTAATAAATTATTTTATAAGTGACTAGCGACCCGCCCTCGCTTCGCTTCGGAAACATTAAAACACACATGAAACCAAAAAATAAAAATAAATAAATAAATAAATAAAAGTAGCCTATTATCATCAGGGACAATGTCGGCTTCTAATGGAAAAAGAATTTTTCAAATCGGTCCAGTAGTTTCGGAGCCTATTCGAAACAAACAAACAAACAAATCTTTCCTCTTTATAATATTAGTATAGATATTATACTTGTTTTAAAATTTATGTTAAGTTAGAATTAATTTCGTACTGGAGTTAATATACATTATTGTTTTTTTTTTTCGAATTTATCAATTGTGATTTAAAAAATGGGCTCTAGGTTGTGTTTTGGAAAATGTAAAGGTAGTTACGAAATATTTGAATATTTTAAGTCAGTCAGCAATGTCTTTCGTAATCTGTTGAAGGGGGAGACAGTAATAGTATAAATTACTCTTATTTTTCGAATTTCATGTGATGTGATTTTTTCTTAAAGAAAATAATCGACAAAATATCTTTTATCCAATGATTCACTGTAATTAAAATTCAAATTTAAAATAAATAAAAAAATTCAATAAATTCATTTCGTCAAGTTGTGTTCGTATTTAGGGATGCACCGGTGTTCGAATCCCAGGTGGGTACCTATTTTTCTAGTGTAATACGTACTTAACAAATGTTCACGATTGACTTCCACAGTGAAGGAATAACATCGAGTATTAAAATCAAACCCGCAAAATTATAGTTTGCGTAATTACTAGTGGTAGGACGTCTTGTGAGTCGTCTTGTGGGTAGGTACCACCACCATTCCTATTTCTGCCGTGAAGCAATCGGTTTGAAGGGTGCGGCAGCCGTTGTAACTATACTGAGACCTTCAAACTCATATCTCAAGGTGGCTGGCATTTGCGTTGTAGATGTCTATGGGCTCCGGTAACCACTTAATACCAGGTAGGCTGTGAGTTCGTCCACCAAGCTATGCAATAATTAAAAAAACCATTTTTGTTAATATGAACGACACATTTCAGTAAAATTTCATTTACGAGCAGGCTTTAGTTGTTTTTCGCCGTTAAGAGATCGGTATTACGTTCTGGCGGACGTCAAGCCGCGAGACTGGCCTGACGTCGTCGGGATTAAATATCTGGACTATTTATTGTTTCATATTTTACATAATACATATTTTTTTTAATAGAATATGAAATAAAAAAATGTTGTTTTATATTCGAAAAATAAAAACCAATAACTTGACATGTTTATATGTATGTTTAATAACATGATATATTAAGTTGTAACGAATATATATCGACGCTTGAAAGGCAACCGTGACTAAGCGACAATGCGTGAACTTTACAGTAGACTAATTTAAAGTTGAAATACCTGAAAACAAAATTTATTTTAACGAATCTAGCTGTAGTAGAATCTAGCTAGTAGCTTTAGGATTGAAATGATTTTAATAGACCTAGAAATATAATTTTTTTGCGCATCGAATATGGTTATTGCCTATCATTTATGTACAAAGTAGTTATTGTCGCTTAGTCACGTTTGCCTTTCAAGCGTCGATTTGTAAAATAAGATGGTAATAAAAGAAACACCCGAACTTCTAAACACTTAAATATCTCTTAAAGAATTCGGTTGAACCTAAGTGCCGATATAAAAGACGAAGTGGCTTATCTCATATTTATATAATACCTAAATCTTGGAACTGCGGTGATCAAAAGGGAAATAAAATAGGGAAAATAATGGTTTCGATTTTGCAGTGTCCCCGAAATAGCTATAAACTGGAATAAAACGAAACAAAACTAAAAACAAATGGTGAAGGAATAACATCGTGTGATAAAAATCAAACCCGCAAAATTATAATTTGCGTAATTACTGGTGGTAGGACCTCTTGTGAGTCCGCGCGGGTAGGTGCCACCGACTTACCTATTTCTGCCGTGAAGCAGTTAAGCGTTTTCATTCAAAGGGTGGGGCAGTCGTTGTAACTATACTGAGACCTTAGAACTTATATTTTAAGGTGGATGGCGCGTTTACCTTGTAGATGGGCTCCAGTAACCACTTAACACCAGGTGGGCTGTGAGCTCGTCCACCCATCTAAGCAATTGAAAAAAAATAAAAACATTCTAGACTTTAAAGCCTCTAACAAGTTATTAGCAACACGGATGGATATTATTTTAATATATGTGTGAAAAAATCTAGCCCGTAGAGACTAGGATATGTTGCTTTAAGAGCCACTAATGAATCACAGACGAAATACGACGAAGAAAATAAATTTCATTTTCATCACAGCAGGAAAGCTTACGGGATTCCATACGACACATTCATTACTTTATCCCACTTAGGATTTTTCTACATAGTCCGTGGTTGTTTTGACAAGTAGATTTCTTGAAAGAAAAAAATACGATTATGTTACTTTTCGGGAAAAACTTTCTTGAATGAGTACATGGCGATTCTATGTTTATAAAATATTTATAACATCTTTACATCTTTGTTAGTAGTTTATAATAATAACGCTTTGTACGATTTCATAAGTATTAGTATAGTATTTACGTTCATATGTAAATACACATACTCAAATGAACAAAGATAAAGTAAAGAATATATTATAACATAATACATTCGTTCTGTTAATATTCATATTTTAAAGCTCAGTTAATGCACTAAACGTTCCTCTAAAAATGCATAACAAAAGAACTTTTCTATTAAAATCCTCTCATTAAGTCTTCGTATAACTATTCAATGTCATAGAGTTTTCAAAGAACCTGTCAACTGGGGCTCTGATCATTAAAAGCTAAAAATAATATAACTTATCTTCATCACTAACCAAGAGAAGAAAGCTAAAGAACTAAACTTTGAATCAAAACTCAGATAATTATTTTCCTCACGAATAAATAATTTAACGAAATAATAATTTATTTATTATTCATTCGGGGAAATCTCTGATCGATTTCACTACAAGTTTTTAAGCATGTCCTGTTATTTACGAGTAGTGTTCGCTTTTCATCATGTTATTTGGAAATTATAGGAATAAACTGACTGCTACAACGCTATTTCCTTAAGGTTACGGTAAAATCAATAAAATTAAATTATCTATTTTAACTATAGATGCTATCTGTTTTAACTATTTTTAATACAGCAAAATTATTTTCGTTATGACCTTCATTCAAATTTAGATGCACAATATAACTTCAAACTTAAACTATGAAGTTATAATGTCACAATTTAATTTGTTAATGCCCGAACACACGTCACAAGATCAACATTGTTAGCTAAGTAAACTATATGTAAATTCAATCTAAGTTGTCACGTGAGACACGAAGGATCCTACTGTTGAATTCGTAGCGCCTGCACTACCAGAGATACTTGGTTGTCATGTAGAAATTAACATAGCACTGCATCGAATACATTGGACAAATTGACAAAGGCCTAAGCTTAGGTCAAATGTATTTCGAAATTTTCGGTAAAATGTTGTGATCTAAAGTGCATTTGTCGGTTTATTTTTGATTTGCCATATCTATATATTAATACGTGAAGCAAAAACTTTGTACCCCCTTTTTACGGACGGAGGAATTTGAAATTTCCCACACTTATAGAGAATATAGAGAAAGAGTGCAGAATGTTAATATATTTTTAAATTTACCATAAAAAATATGTACATTAAATCAATTAAAAAACATTACATAAACTACCATGTATTTGACACATACACGCATGCATACTATTTGTTTATTGTCAAGCTTTTCTTATTGCTTAAAGACTGTCGTTAAATTGAGAATAAATTAATTATGGTTTGTTTTTATTAAAATTTGTCTAAAGTGTAGTCTTGGCGAAATCTGTGATTATAGAAGTATAATAGTCTTTTACAGTAAAATAAAAGGGAGAGATGGCGCGACATCGTGAGACGCATCAAGTCTGCCCCTTCCAACACTACATGACGATCACGACCACTGTGTCAAGAGTGACACGATTGAGAAGAAGAAACCATAAAATCATAACAGTGTACAAACTTATAATTTCAATTAATTATAGTCGAATTTCGATTACCACTACTGAGTCTAAATACGGACGCGACTAATAATATTATCATAACCATATAATATATAATTATGTAAATAGACACTTTCAATTGATGTTTATCGTGTATATAAATGCACTATCGTCATAAACATGTTTCTGTAATATAAAACTTCTGTTCTCTTTTTTGTTATATCAACCAAAAACTCATTTTTAATATGCACAAATATATCATTTTTATAAGACTACATTCTGACTCACCATGTCGCTGGGATAACGATATTAATCTGAAGTTTCGATAAGTATTTGCGGTCATCGATTCTATTACGATTCGGCGCATCTTGTTTGCTGCCGGCCGAATTGCTTGTCGACACAGCTATTGCATGTTTCTGATATTAAATGATATCGATGTATCGATACAGCGACGAATTTCGTGTCTGTGTTTTCCGATCGTTTGTATGCCCAATATTGTGGACTTGTATGCCCAATATTTTATTCGTGCAAGAAGAAAATTTATTTTATTTATAGCTGAGTAGTTTAAAAAAATTAATCAGTCGAAAGTAAATATAATATTTTAGGAAGTAAATGGAAATTTAAAGTAATTATCAAGCAGTTGTATTTTTTTACAATTGAGAAATAGCATTGCTAGTTAACACATATTAAAGTTGTTTGATTCTGGTCTCGTCTCATTTTGTTATGTTAGCTAGACAATCAAGTAACCATAGAGTTAAAAATATTTAATTGCTAAAAAAATATATTATATTCATAAAAACTAGTGGTCCCGCAGTAGTCCAAATTCGACTATAATTAATTGAAATCATAAGTTTGAACATTATTATGGTTATATTGTCAAAAACTATTTATTATAATTCTATAATCACAGATTTCGCCAACACTACACTAGAGACAAATAATATAAAAGATAAACAATATTAACTTATTTTCAATTTGACCACAGACTTTAAGCATTAACTAAAGTTTGACAATAAACAAAGAGTATATATATATACATATGTGTGTGTGTCAAATACATGGTAGTGTGTGTAATGTTTTTTTAATTGATTTAATGTATCTTTTATGCATTATTTAAAAAATATATTAGCATTGTGCACTCCTTCTCTACATTCTCTACAAGTGTGGGAAATTTCATACTCCTCCGTCCGCGCAATTTTCGTAAAAAGGGGTACAACATTTTTGCTTCACGTATTAATATATAAAAATTAATGAACTATATTTAAACTTTGTCACAAAATTATAACGAAACATGAATTGATTGAGAATACACAACGCGTGAAAATATCAATCTTTATGCAAATTTCCTTGTTATCTTTCCGTGCGCGCTCATCGCAACTACAGTTTGTAAATCCGAAAATCAGACATCGGAATATATTACGCGTTCCACGAAGCCCGTGCGCGTAAACAAAACACGTTAGCACTTTACGAGGATTAACAGTGTTACAGTTGAAAACTCAGGATATGTCAGACTTTGCAAAACAATGGAGGGAGTGCCGTTGCAGTTGGCATTATCATTTGAATGGAAATTTCCGTTGCGGGAATTAGTGTGGAAGTAGACGATAGTAGAAGTTGTTGTGCTGTGTAATGCAATATATATTTTGAATGCACGGACAGACAAAATGCCGCCCAAGTGAAACCCAATCAATGTATGTAACTTAGTTTCATAAGCGCAAGAAATCTAACGAAGAAACAGTTTATTATCATTTAGTCGCCGGCACCCTTGAATCCACCAAAACGACTTTTGCAGTTTTTGTATCGTTACACCATATAGAGGTTAAAAATGATATCCAGACTTGACGAGTCCGTGAACTTATTTTTGATAGTTGGGTTGATGACGTATAAAAACATACAAACGTTGTCTGATTAATCTATTCTATAATAATATATAAATCTACCGCGGTTTTTACGGATGTTCCGTTATAACTACTGAACAATGCATCCGATTGACTTGAAACTTGGTGTCCATGTAGAAAATACATGTACTTGATGGATAGGCTAATATTTATATGAGTGTTGGACTCCCTAATAATAATGTTTATTTTAAATGCCCAGCGAAGCGGGCGAGTACGGCTAGTAGAATATATTCTCGTGATAAATTAGAGTATGTAAGCTTAAATCTATAAAATTAATTAAATATTGATCAAATTTATTGCTTTAGTCGTCATAAATCAGTCTGCGTTCATGATATTCCATGAGTTTTTTTTTTCTCTCGGCAGCAACTCAAAATCCGAGGATCAGTTGCGGTCGTCAGTACACTTTCTGGATTACCGTATCGTTGCAATATTACGACCCGGCCGCTGGGTATATCCCACTTTACATTCACAATCGGATGCCAAAAGCACTCAGACGTTAAATGAAAGGGAAAATGGAATCGGACGAGAACATTTTAAATTATCTTTCTTCCTCTGCGATGCTTGTGATCAGTGAATCGAATTTAATTACCAAATTAATGTGGATACGTTTAATTTGCTAATTAATTGAATTAAGAATGGTTGTTCAACGTTTGAGCTTCAATTGATTTTGAGTCGGGACGTTATATTGAATTTAAATGTAAACTGATTATTGTGAATTGTATGTAGAAAATACAATTTTTTGGAACGCAGTTCCTTATGGGACGATGCGGAGGGGGGTACCCTAACCGGGAACGAACGTCCGTAACGTAAGATTTTTATTAGTAATGCACACAGTGTACGACTTAACTTTGTAATAACGTACAAAAAATAAAATATTTTTTTATCATTCATTGACCACGATCTCAGAGCGTTCATTTGCGCAATACACTAACTCTTATGCAAACAACCGTGAATGAAGTGTACCACAATAAGTTCGCACGTTACCGAATGCCCGGGGGTTGTTGCGAAACCTCCAGTTTTATTTTCTTTATACGTCGAATAGAACTTAAAATTAATATTTTTATAATAAGGAACGAAGTTCCTATCCGGTATCCCACGACACCACACAATTTATTTATTTCTTTGTTTTAGGCCCTTCTACAGGCGCATGATGTGGTCGCCAGAGAAGTGTACGGTGAGGAGTCATTGCGTGCCTCTCCGCCGCCGGTCAACGGTCGCACGACGGCACCGCCGCCCGAAGAGGAAGACGACGCCGAACCCGAATTCGAGAACGTGACCAGGGTGCGCCTCGTGCAGTTCCAGAAAAACACCGACGAGCCAATGGTTTGATCAATTATGTTTCTATAAAAAAATATTTAGATCTCTTCATAGCTTTCAAAAGCCACAACCAAGCAATAAGACAATACAATTTTAGAAGTCGTCGTTGCCTAAAGGATAGGACGTCCGGTGCATTCGTATATAGCGATGCAACGGTGTTCGAATCCCGCAGGCGGGTACCAATTTTTCTAATGAAATACGTACTTGACAATTGTTCACGATTGACTTCCATGGTGAAGGAATAACATCGTGTAATAAAAATCAAACCCGCAAAATTATAATTTGCTTAATTACTGGTGGTAGGACCTCTTGTGAGTCCACACGGGTAGGTACCACTGCCCCGCCTATTTCTGCCGTGAAGCAGTAATGCGTTTCGGTTTGAAGGGTGGGGCAGCCGATGCAACTATACTGAGACCTTAGAACTTATGTCTCAAGGTGGGTGGCGTATTTGCGTTGTAGATGTCTATGCCAGTAACCACTTAACACCAGGTGGGCTGTGAGCTCGTCCACCCATCTAAGCAAAAAATAATAATAATAGAGGATTGCATTTTATACTTTGTCAAAATTAGACATGCCATACCTTTTTTATTGCCTCATTTTGCGGGCCGCTGTCTACGAATATGCTTCTGGACGCTTTTCAGGGAATTACTCTAAAACTAGCGGACGACGGACGTTGCATCGTTGCTCGTATTATGCACGGCGGTATGATACATCGTCAGGCGACGCTGCATGTCGGTGACGAGATTAAAGAGATTAACGGAACGCCTGTCGCAAATCAATCTGTCGCTCAACTACAAAGAATGCTGGTACGTATTCTTTTCGTTACATTGCTCGCTTTGTGTTTTCTCTTTGAATTGAAATGGATTCAAACTCAGCAATGGTTTGTGATGTTATCAAAAAAAAGGATTGTGTGGTTTTATGAAACCACGGTAAAAGTGATTTTTTTTTCACAAACAACAACATTTGCATTAAACACTGACAAAAACAAACAAAATAGCGTGGAGCACTGGTCTCAAATGAGTAATAGCCTATACAATACACGGTCAGCTGCTGCGAACTATAGGCCCCGCAATATTGGCCTTGGCTGCTCTGACGAGCGAGTCCGAGCGCCTTTCTCTTTATCCCTACTCCGCGGCCGACCGTCACGCAACATGCAACACACAGACGAAAAAGTTTGAGACGATGTAACAAAAGTTTCACTTAACGTCAAAAATTAATGTTACCACAGCGCGAGGCTCGCGGCTCCGTCACTTTCAAGATCGTACCTTCCTACCGCTCGGCGCCACCACCTTGCGAGGTAAACAAATAACTTACTACTACTACTACTACTAATCTGTATTTAACAAATTAAAATTATGCAAATAATAATAATGTTGGTTGCATTCTAAACTTGTTAATTTCCAAGCCGTGTGATTTCAGTAGTGGCTAGTTTAACTAAATGCATATATTTTTTTAAATGACATGTAAAGTTCCACACTCAAACAAGACTAGTTTTTGTTACTGACACTATAGTTTGGTAGTGTGATACTAACGCTTGTTACAAACGGTAAAGTCGACAAGCGCACATAAATCACTCTCAATGCTTGTCCCCTATGCATAAATTGGTATCTAACACAGAGAAAATTAAAATTTGAATTTTATTCTTTTGTTGTTCTTAATAGCTTTTCCGGATAAAGCCTTCGCCCGTGCTAGTAAGTAGCGAATCCAGTTGCTACTTTATGTATTTATGTTTTTTTTTATGTTCGATGTTGTGTTTATGTATCTGTCTGTATACACCGGCGGTCGGGGAACTTTTTTTAATTATTACCCCATAATATTTTTGTGTAAGTTGATATTACCCCATGGCGAAGAATAAAAAAAAAGAGACGAAATCGCTTCTTTTTAGCATCTTTCATACTATAGCCCCCATGATAATTTTGAAAAGAAAACAATAACTAAAAATTTAATTTAATAATCATTTATTCAACTTATCAATGTAATACCTAGTAATACATAACGGTAATAATAGTAATATATATAATATACAGTTGAGGAGTTTCATTTCGTTTCATCAAGTTTGAAATCACAACGATTCTAAAGAAGCTTCACTTCGATATAATATACTTTTTACTCACAAAAGTTTCATTTTTATCCCCCCCAAAATTTCATTTTACCCCATTTGGGGTAAATTTTACCCCCCCTCAAAATTTCATTTTACCCCATTTGGGGTAATTTACCCCGGCTCCCCGGCCGCTGGTATACACCGTCGCCTGGGCATGGCTGGATCCCCCGCGGTATTCCTCCGTTTCTGTGCGCTTGTTGTCCTTTTTGTCATCGCTTCACACACTCACTTGTCACGATTCTGTTTCGCATTCGCAATTATGTTCTCCGTTTTTGTTTATTGTATGTATATAATTAGATGGGAGAAAGCGGTAATGTCGTAACTAACATTTAGGGCTAAATCACTTTGTACCATATTATTTTATATGTAAGGCTCTGGTTTAAAGTTGGGTTTTTCGAGTTACGACAATTCCGCTTTCGTCTGTCTATATTAAAAACTAAAATAAAATCGAGAGGCGAAATGCTATTTGGTTGAAGCGACATTTCGCCTTAATACACGATATTAACTTTGTCATTAACGGTCCGTTTTATTTGGTACTAGCGACCCGCCCTCGCTTCGCATCGGAAACTGTAATTTATTATTGATTTCTCCACTATTTAATGGATGTTATTATACATATAAACCTTCCTCTTCAATCACTCTATCTATTAAAAAAAACCGCATCAAAATCCGTTGCGTAGTTTTAAAGATTTAAGCATACATAGGGATGTAGGGACAGAGAAAGCGACTTTGTTTTATACTATGTAGTGATTAGCATCAAAAATTCGATGTTTTTAATTGAACTTCATATTTACTCAATTCAAATAGCTGAAGAAGTTTTTTTCGTTATGATATTTTTTCCAAATTTTATAATCTTTAAATGTCTCTATTGTAAAATTGCAAAAATGACGTTTTAACCAAATAGCATTTCACCTGTCTATATTGTATCATTCGTATCATTTAGTTCAGTCGAAACGTACGTGAATCAACTGGTGATTTATTGTCGTATACTGTTTTATTCCTGGTTAAATATTTACATATCTGTTCCTCAATTATCAATTATGAATGTAATCATGTCTGTAGCGAGTATACGACGAACCTGTGTGCGTAGTGCGAGTTTTTTAACGTTCTCGATAGCGTAAAAGTTAACTCAACTTCGTATGGAGTTAGCCTGTGCTTACGTTTGCCGCTAGGGGCGCTATTCCAACTGCATACAAATTTGAGTTAACTTTTACGCTATAGAGAACGTTACAAAAGTTGCACTAAGCACACTGGACCCCATACTAACAGTGCCTCCGTTTTTGGCACTCGTGGCACCAGTAGCCTTACTCTCCTGTCTCAGTCTCTAACCTCTTGATATTTCAATGGTAGAATAGTTGAAGGCCCACACGGGCGGGTATCAACAGCCCTTGTATGTAATCCTTTCGCGAATCAATAATTAGTTTCAAATCGAAGATTAGACTAGACGTTTCAATGCAATATCGACCCTTGTAGTATTTATCTGCGGGCAGCTGCATTCATATTTCGTCTTCTCGCATTAAAACTGTATAATCTCAAAACTTACTAATTTTACAGGAGAGTGTTTTAAAGGTTTATCATGTGATATTTTTAATATTAATATTCTTTGCAACATTTACTTTTCATTTTATAACAGTTACATTATCTGTCTTTTAAAGTAAGATAAAATTATGTATTATTTTTGTTAATAGTAGACAAAACACAGGTAAACTAAAACTAAACTACGCTCTTTTGACAGTATTTATGAGAAAAATACTGGTGAATACCAAAATTAAATGATTCCGCATATTAACTCAATTTCGAATATTTTTGGAAATTGTACACATTTAATGCGAAACGACAATTTTCTGTTAAAAAATAAAGATTCGTAGTTTAAAAAATATATGGACCGTTTATTTTGAAAGTGGTGTAAGTCCATTTTTGAGAAAAATGAGCTTACACGTAATTCATGCTTAATTTAATGTAATTTTTTTATATGTAACTAGTCCGTGTTTAATTTCTCAAAAAAATCCCATGTTTTGTACAACTTAAAATCGGTCGGTAAATGAAATTGCATAATCATCGATTATGAAAGTGGGGTAAGTCCAATTGACAGAGGTAGGTGGCATATAGCCAGACCTCATATTATGATTTGTCTGTATTTTTAAATCAACAAATATAATAATCTTTAATTTTCTCGAAACAAAAGAAAATGGACTTCCACCACTTTCAAAATAAACGGTCCTATATAGATGTATACATTACGTGATAAAACTATTTCAGATATTCGTTCGAGCGCAGTTTGATTACGATCCATTGGAAGACGAGCTAATCCCGTGTGCTCAAGCAGGCATCGCCTTCAACACCGGCGACATATTGCAGGTTAGTTGTGTATTATGGGTATAATTGTTGCAAATTCACGAATATATCGGATATCGTTGTCTTATTTTTATTGCTTAGGCGGGTGGACGAGCTCACAGCCCACCTGGTGTTAAGTGGTTACTGGAGCCCATAGACATCTACAACGTAAATGCGCCACCCATCTTGAGATATAAGTTCTAAGGTCTCAGTATAGTTACAACGGCTGCCCGCCCTTCAAACCGAAACGCGTTACTGCTTCACGGCAAAAATAGGCGGGGTGGTGGTACCTACCCGTGCGAACTCACAAGAGGTCCTACCATTAAATTCAATACGTCTTTTTTTTAAACTTCTTTAGCCTCGTTGTGTTTCATAAGTCGATGAAACGAAAAAGCGACAATAAAAAGAGACACACATAAATTCATAAGATTTAAGGTGGGAGAAAATGTGATAGGGAGCATTATACAGTGTTTCTTATATTCGTGGTTCTCTTTGTGCTCTGTTTCGTACCTAATATTCGTGCTTAATACATTCTATATAATATACGAATAAAATGTAAAATAATGAAGTATCAAACTTTGTATCGCTATGATCATTACTAAAACCTACAATTTTACATTCCCGAAATTTAACATTCGTCTCATTATCTTGAAGGTAAAATTCTTGAAGATTTCACTTCTATCACGTGTGAATTGCACAATAATTGGTGAAGCACGTTCAGTTGATATTTTGAAAGCGAAAGTACATGATCTCTTTTTCAAAGCACATATAGATAGCTTGATTGTTTTGTAGTATGTATTAACAGCCGTCTGGTGTAGTGGTAAGTGACATCGTCACTACAGAAGGGGGTCGCGGGTTCGAATCCCGCCAAGGGAAGATATTTGTATGATAAATATAAATGTCTTTTCCAGGGTTATGGATGTATATTAAATATATGTATGTGTATAATAAAAATCTTATATTTATATCCGTTATCTGGTACCTGTAACACAAGTTCTTTACGAACTTATCACGGGACCAGTTAACGTGGCGTGTAAAAAAAAAAAAAAAACATGTGGTTTAAATAATTTATTTATTTGATATATATTTCTTATCTATGTATTTTGTATATAATACATACGTATTTGTTTTGGCAATGTATTTATAACCTAGTGTTCATTTTGCTCATGTCTACTGTAATTCTTTAAATTATCGCCATGTATTAACTTCATCACAGCTAGACACTTCTTGAATCTTTCACTTCATCAACGAGGGTTAACTGGAAGAGAATGCCTGCATGGCGTTAAGTTCGCCTTTGTCCAATATTTTGTGCAACAAAGAATTTTCATTCATTCATTCATGTTTTTTTTTCAGATCATCAGCAAGGATGACTCTCATTGGTGGCAAGCTCGTAAAGACGCTTCCGGCGGCTCGGCCGGTCTCATACCCAGTCCTGAGTTACAGGAATGGAGGGCCGCGTGTGCTGCTGCAGAAAAATCTAGCACCGACCAAGGTGAGTTAAGTCTCTGAAGATTTATCTATACTTCTATACTAATATTATAAAGCTGAAGAGTTTGTTTGTTTGAAAACGCTAATCTCAGGAACTACTGGTCCGATTTGAAAAATTCAGTGTTGGATAGCCCATTTATCGAGGAAGGCTATAGGCTATATAACATCACGCTAAGACCAATACAAGCGAGCAAGGAGCACCAATAAAGAATGTTTCAAAATCGGGTTTTTTTTCCGTCTTGAGAGCTTCCGCTGCGTGCGCTGCAGAAACGGTTAAAGTTTCGCTAAAATAATGTATGACAGAATTGTTCCCCATTCAAAGATATAAAAAAGTCCGCGACAGCATATGTATATATGTTAAGGTTGGCTCACTATAACGTTTTTTATGCTAACCAAATTTGTTCTAAAATAAAGCATTATTTGTGAACTATCCCACGCGGACGAAGTCGCGGGCAAAAGCTAGTAATTAATAGAGCTTCAGAGTCGATTATTTCACATGTCATTTTGCTTGTTTATCATTTCTTTTATCTTTTATTTCATTTATCTTTATCTGTTTACAAACTTTAAAGTTATTTTTCAAATAAACTTCTCTCGCGCTTACAAAAAGTAAAATATGACAATATTAAAAAAAGAGCATGTACTAAATGAAATGAATTTGAGTCTTGAGACGATAAATTTTCGAATGTGATCTCTTAATTCAATCGTCCTAGGGAACGCAATTAAAGCTTCGCTGGCGACGGGAAAACGATTTTGTTATTTTAAAACATTCATAATTAATTTGACCTTTTCTTTTCGACCGCCAACAATATCCGGATACAACAGCTGTTGGTACGTATTATTTTATTGTTATCGTTAAAATTTTACGAAAGTCACAAAAATCCAATGTGAATTCACATGTAAAGTTGCCCTTTCCGATTTTGATGCATTAAGCATGACATAGAGTTAAACGTCCGATCGGTCCCAATGTATTTTTTTTAGTAAATGTAATTGAGAAAATCCTCGCCTTTAATATGTAAAAATATACAGTTCGCTGAGGCTATTACAGTTTGAAAACAAAAAAAATTAAGAAGTATTTTTAGAATTTGTTTAGTCTCAGATTACTTTAAAAGTTTTAATAGATCAGTGAGATTGTTTTTTTTTTTTCGTGTTTCGATATCCACATTTAAAACCCTTTTAAGAATCGTAGTGATTGTCTTAATAAAGCCGTCCCACTTCCTCTTTGGTACTACTACTTAATGATTTCCTAAATAATTGGTATTCGTAAGACTGTTTGTCGATGTTTGATTGAACAATCAAGACCAGTCCCTTTTCACACGAACCCAACCATCGTTTAGTGATACCCAATCAATACCTTGAGCTTGCATGAAACTTTTTGTAATTTTTTGCCGCCGGAGCAGAAGGCTGCGTGTCTCATACCGACGGATGTGAGAATACAGGTAGGTCTATATATTTGTGACAGAAATTTACATGTATTAGATAAAAATAGCTCTTGTTGTCTTATGTAAATAGGTTTGAGAATCCATTAAGTTCTTACAACTATTAAATAGTATATAAAGAATATTTAACGGATATTTGAAAGTTTCGAATGTGTAATGTATTCGTGATCACGAAATAATATTTGGTTTTTTAATTAGAACTATTATGTACCTAAGGTAAAATCGTCACAACCTAAAGTATACGCCCAGTAGATTCGTATCAAGCCATCCAGTTACATCTTGATGCTCAAATCCCGCAGACAGCTCCCAATTTTTATCTAATGAAATATGTACTGGAATTGTTTTCGTGAATGACTTCAACGTCACTTTCGCAATCAAGCATGGTGTGATTAAAATCAAACTCGACAAATTTATAAATGGCTACCTGGCTACACGCATTGGCGCACGGATCGTCTTCCACTTAATGGATTAGCTTGGGTGGTGGCATTTCGATAATTACTCATCACCGGGTTTTCACTTCGCTCATCCACCTACGAGGAATCGTAGTCCTAAATAATTAAAAAAAAAAAGTGTTTCTAGATCAAGGAAATTTCACACGTCTTTGGCAAGATTGGATAATAAGCCAATTTCCAAAGTAGAAACTAACTAACAAATGATAATTAAATTTAATTTAAAAAATGATATCTTTAGATATAGACGTAATGTTTTGTTCAACAGTCAACTGTTCTATATTCGGCCGCAAGAAGAAGCAGTCCAAGGACAAGTATCTCGCTAAGCACAACGCGGTATTCGATCAGCTGGACGTAGTCACATACGAGGAAGTCGTCAAGCTGCCTTGTAAGTAATATAGATTTGTGTATCGACAACTCTAAATCAATTTATTTTTACCTTAATGAATGTATTGTTCTTCGATTGTTATTTATGTATTCCTTTGGTGCTTAATGGGAAACAAAAGAAGGAGAATTTGTGACTGATCAGTTGATGTCCACTGTTTATATTTTTTTAGGTAAATGAAATTGAAAATATTGTTTGCGGGATACCGGTTTTTCTGAAAAACTGCTCAGTGTCTAATCGAATGCGCTCATAGTACGCCCTGACATGATAAATATCGGTCACCATTGTATCTTAAAAAAAAGATAGCTAAAGATAAAAAAATATATAAATAAAGATGGATTATTGAATTACAGCATTCCAAAGAAAAACGCTGGTTCTGCTTGGCGCCCACGGAGTCGGCAGACGTCACATCAAGAACACTTTAATCGCCCGACATCCTGATCTGTACGCCTATCCTATACCGCGTGAGTATTACACCTAGCGAAGGTAATTGAGGTAAGGAGCGTATTATCTGTGAATGGAAAATCATCCGTCGAGAAGCGACCGACCAGGGCGGCGCCACAGCAGCGAGTGATGTAATTTCCAAGATGGCGTCCCTAAAGTTTATATTCACTCGATTTACAACTGCTATATACCGTAACGCGCTAAGTGTATTGATTTTTTTTTGTTTTGTTTTTTTCCTCACAGCAGAAGACTTTCAACTTATCTCTCGTATAAGACAGTTCTCATTACTTCTACCCCCCGTAATTACATTGGAAAAATTATCGACATCAAAATCTCTAAGCTTTGCTATGACGTTTTTTTTTTTTAAAAAAATGAACTTCTTTTGCTGTCTCCTCGTTCTAGACACCACGAGACCGCCGCGTCCGGACGAGGAGAGCAACAGACAGTATTACTTCATCAGCCACGATGAGATGATGGCTGATATCGCGGCCAACGAATATTTGGAATACGGTAAAAAAAAATCGTGTCCGGCTTCTAATCAAACAAACGCTCGAGTTCATTTATAATCAATAGGTATTGAGTAAACCATGTATATACAAGTCGCCGTGACTAGATTTTTTTAGAATCCCGTAAATAATGGGCCAACAAACAGCGAAACCGTAAGCGCTAAGAAACAGCCGGGTCGCGCGAATCTCATGTTAATGTAAGCTTTTTCATGCACTAATTTAACATTCACAGCAACCCCGGATGAAGAGATCGGTAGGTATACATTTCATGGATATATTTCAAGTCAATGTTGTGCTTATGTATTTTAAAACAAAACAATTGGCTATAATGATTAATAATTATAAATACCGATGCCTGTGACAGTTTGGTGTCCGCGAGCCGGCGTGAGCCCGAATATCGTAACATTTAAATCGGTGATGAGTTTTTAAAAAAAAATTAAATAAAAAAAAAATGTTCGTTTTTGTTTATTTGATTTGCCAATGTGACAACCCTATTAGAATTCTTCGTAGTTTTCTCCTTCGCCTTCGATTCATATATTTATTTTACACATTTCGTATTCGTATAACGGAGAGTTCGTTATTTGTAGGTATAGTTGTTTTTTTTTTTGCGTTTCTCATTTCTTTCGTTGACGCATCACGCTCCGACCGGCTTCAACGGTCCGACGGCCGCTGAACGCACCCGTCCGCTTCGTTCAGGCACGCACGAGGACGCGATGTACGGCACGAAGATCGAGACGATCCGGCGGATCCACGCCGAGCGCCGCGTCGCCATACTGGACGTCGAGCCGCAGGCCCTCAAGATCCTGCGCACCAGCGAGTTCGCGCCCTTCGTCGTGCTCGTCGCCTCGCCGGAGCCGCACACCGTCAGCGAGGTGAGCACCCCCACAGCGCCTTGTGCATGCGCAGTCGCCGCACGTGTCGTGATGATCGTCGTTACCATGGCAACATATAGGTTGTGCAATAGCTAGTTGCGGACACAGTCGGTGCACATGCTTTAATGATCGCCGTTACCATGGCAACAGATGGGTTGTGTTAGCACATACCCGATCCTGCGGACCGAATGGTAAACAGTCGACGTCACCCTGAACACGTCGTTTCGGATCCTCCCGATACATTAACGGTGCTTTTACGTACCTCAAGCACCGGTTACCGTCCTCGCCGAACCCGTCGCTTGCGACGAAGGGCTCGCCGAGTAAATTAACCCACAGACACAGCCCACTGAATTTCTCGCCGGATCTTCTCAGTGGGTCGCGTTGCCGATCCGATGGTAGATTCTGCGTAGCACTGCTCTTGCTAGGGCTAGTGCTAGCAAATTCTCTCAGGTTGAGCCCGTGAGCTTAGGCTACCAGCGTATAGGTAAGGAAAAAAAAGTAAGTTTCCCGCGTCAACAGCAAGTCCGCGCCATGTACGACGGCACCACGCTGGAGCTTCTGGGCCGCGAGACGGAACAGCTGCGGCGGAACTACGGTCACTACGTTGACTTCACGGTCGTGAACCACGACATCGACGACACCATCGCGCAACTAGAGGCGGCGATCGCGCGCGTGCGCTCCAACCCGCAGTGGGTGCCCGTCTCGTGGGTCTACTGACCGGCCCGCGACCGCGCCTAGAGCAAACGCGAATATATCGTCTGAACGCGTCGGGTACCCCGTGTCTGTACCCACGCAGCAATGTACATCGTACACCCACGATATATTCGAACCGCGGCCTCTGACTTCATCGCGAAGTGATTTCGTTTCTTTATCCTCCTCGACCTCGACTCACATTAATTTTGTAATTTGAAAGGTAGAAAAAAAAAATTGTCAAAAAAAAAACTTTGTACCACTTTTAAGTACATTGCGCGCACATACAAGGGTGAGAATTTGGTATAGTTAAAACAAGTTTAGAGAAGTAGTGCAGGAAATTAAGATTTATGTGCAAATATATATATGTTCGAAATACATTAAATCAAATTGAATGTACTTTCACCTTAAGATTTCGATCACTAGTAGCGACCTCTAGTGTCGTTATTTACGTTCGTTTCAAAAAAATGTTTTGTTTATTACAAGAAAATGTGATGTGTAAAAGGACCTAGCTAATAACATCGTAATATCGAGTGCCATAGGAATATATAAAAAACAAATGTAACTAATTTTACGATGTAAGTTCTTTTGTTAATAAACCTATATGTATATATCGAGAGATGAAAGGTGGTTTAAGCGGCATTTTTGCAACTTTACAGGCGAGAAATTTAAAGCTTAAAACTTCTTCAGCGATTTGAATGGAGTAAACATAATTGAAGTTCAATTAAAAACATCGAACTGCTGATCCTAAAACATAAATGAATTGCTGTTCGTTAGTCTAGCTAAAACTCGAGAACGGCTGGACCGATTTGGCTAATTTTGCTCTTGAATCATTATTGAAACTCCCGAGAAGGTTTAAAAGGTAGATAAATATGAAAATGCTCAGAATTAAATAAAAATAGTAATTTTGTTTTTCCTTTGATGTGGCCCCCGTCGGACGGATTTCTTTTGTTTGTTTTAAGTTTATTTTATACAAAAGCTTAGGTTTTTTATTTTTCGATTGAGGCACTACGAAGTCTGCCGGATCAGCTAGTTACAAATATAAATGTCTTTCACCCATCGAAATAATAATTTCAAAGATTCGAATAATTACACCAACTTAATACATACTTGTTACGTTCACTGAGAGCTTAACAGTTCAGTGAGATAATAAAAGCGAGCTTACATCGTGAAATTAGTTTTAAATTGTGTGATCCGTGAAAACTGAAGGAAATGCTATAAAAAAAAAAAAACAATATTACATTTAACTAGAATTATTTACATGAGTGGGTGCTGTTATTTCCACATTATTATGTTTATAGAGTGCTTTTTTTTTTCGTTTGAAAGTAGGATTTCATACTTGCACTAAAGAAATGAGATTTACCTACGAAAACACACTAACTTTGGACAAAGATCAAGAATTTAAATGCACTGTATAGAATTTAATTAAATAGAATAAAAAAATAGTTTTCGTAGCGTTTAACTGTTTCAAATTCAAAAAAATTCAAAAGACATCGTTACTTAATTGAGTTAGTAAATCGTTGTGATCATTTATCGAAATTAGTTTAATTAGGTTTTTTTTTGTTTTGTTAAATGTATCGACGAAACATGTTTGATGTTAACGAATAATTGATAATTATGATTATTAAATCGATAATCGATTCTTATCGATAGAATTCAAATAAAAAAAAACTCGAATATAACAATCGATTAATTAATATAACAAAGTAACAACTAGTTTAGTATTGAAAAGTCTTAAAAGCTTGCAATAATATATTGGTACGACGCTCAAATACAATTAATGTGCCAAATAACAACTCAACTAGAAAAAAATATCGACTAAAACCAACTTCGGAAATCGAATGGATCATGAATTTTGGATCAATGTATGTACATGATAAACTATTATATACATTAGATCTTATATAAATAATTTTAAATTTTAGATTACTGTAGTTCAGAATGTTTTCTTCGATAAATAAATAAATATTTAAGGATCTATTTCTAACATATACTATTAACGTCTACTATTTATTCTTTTTATTCCAACTATAGAAATGCGTCTTTACATGTGCAATCAATTTAGCATGCTCATTGATAACTCACTACTATCATATAAGATATTTTGAACAAAAAATATTGTTAAGGACACATAGTTAATACTCATTCATAAACGAAGAACAAACAAATTTTAGTAGTATATAAAATAAAGTAGTTGAAAAAAAGTTATTAAATTATTCTCTGGATATTCGCGAAGACAACTACAGCCCGCAGGGCAGCTTGTGGCGAGCTGTTGGTGAGTGGCGACACCACGGACCCGATGCGTCCGCGTGAGGCCTTTGAGGCCTCAGAACCTGCCGACCCCCACTCCGGGGTCACGCGGACACGCAAGAGCTTTTTGCTCCAAGGAGTGGAGGTATTGGCTCAAAGCCGCTTCCATCCTTAGTCATCACCGAATCGAATTTCGTTCTCCACCACAAAACGGTATTCCTCTCGGCGATGACGAGTCACCTTCTGCCGATTCTGTACAGAACCCTCCGTCGGCAGTTGTCCCACAAGGTTGGACACATTTGCTCTTTCAAAATTCAATAGAATTCTCGTACGATGTGGGAATGCCAGGATGACGAATTCTTTGGATTTTTCCAAAGTAGATTTGTGTCCAACCTTACCAATAGTAGTGAACGAACCTTCTCCCCTGCTATAGCCCGTTAGCGTACTTACTCAAGTTAAGGTTAGGTATAAGGTAACCTAAATATGATTTGCTGCATTAGGTATTAATTCCATGTAGCAAATTATATTAAGGTACGACGAATCGATAAATAAACACACGCAATTAATTTGTCGTCAGCAAGATCGGGGCGCCTTTTGCTTTTTAACAATTTTGGTTCGGATTCGTATGTGATTATATATTTTTTTTATATTATAATTTTTAAAATAAATTATCTGAATATTTGTAAATAGTAGTCTAGATAAATTCGGTGTTGTGCATTTAGTTTAGGGATCGTAAATACGCAGTAGACAATGAAGTCGAACTGTGGTCGTATGTGGTGTACGTCTATAAGTCGCTTCATTTTTTTTTGTGTATATTTTGTTTTATATAATCTGGATAAAACCAAAATCGGAGCTAGCGTTGTAACGGGCTCACGACCTTACTCCGCTTTTGTTGTAATTTTTTCATTTAAATTTCGTGGTTATCGTTTATGCTATTTCTTAAAATAATTTCAGTTTATTTCTATTTAGATGACATTTGAATCTTTTTTTTTTTGTCATTGAAAGCAGTGGTGTGGTATCATTACTGTTGCACTCTACAAGTATCCCAGGCTCATGACTTGTAAGAGTTCTCCTGAATTCTGTTTCGTAATTAACAATACTGTGTATTAACGATCTTAGGGATAAGTGAAAATAATTTGAATCTGTTTATTTAATTAGTTTTATTTTCTTTGAACAGGTATTTTACTTTGTAAACACTAGACGCATCTCCATAGTTGGATTTTCATTTATCGACTCGAATCATGTTTATTCATTAGAAATCACAGGGTTGCGAACGCTAAAGAGTCAGTACTATTCCGCTTAAATGTTTCTTAAAAACGCTTTATGTTATTTAGAAGGTGCCTATTTTGAGTTTCTTTAGTTTTGAGGATTTTGAAAGTGTGACGAGAAATATTCAGAATTCAATTTTAATTCTGATTTACTAGATCGTGAATAATGGATTGGTGGGATCGAGTGAATTTATTATAAGAAAATCGTTTTGGGGAACGTATTTTCACGGCACCTTTTAATATATTTATTATTAAAATACATTGAATTTCAGTAGGAACGAAACAAAGTAGACACATAAATGTATCTAACACTGGAATTCTTCTTTCCTTCACTTGGAGCACTACATTCCTGTATATAATAATATTATGTAGCAAAAGTTTACTATACAAACATTATAAAGCTTAACTACTTCACTGTTTTTACTTTTGAAATGATAAATTATATCTAGAATAAGTAGAAATAGTTTTAAAGTTCGGAATGTTGATTGCATAGTTAATGTTCATAGAATTTTAAAATTATTTTGGTAGTTAGAATACTCAAGAGCACTGGTAACCCTAAATTTATTAAAAAGGTTAGATGTTTAATTAAAAAAATATTTTAAAATTTTTGACAACATGCTGGTATGAAGGTCTTGCAATAATTTTGAAATTCTATGATTTAACTATTATTTTAAAAATTATGTTTTAGAAAATTTGCATTTTAATATTATTTTTTATTAATTTAAGTAAATAAGATCAAATTACAGTCAAATTTAAGAAATTGTTATCCACTACTTTTTTCCTTTTAACTTGTAATCTCTTATTAAGCTTTCCTAAATTATAACCTATAGACGGTGGAACCTAGATAAATTAATCTATAAATAAGATTATGTACGTAAATTGATTATTTATTGTACGAATGGTGTGCTTTTCAGTAGCACTTTATGTTATCTACGAATGTTGCTAGTTTAAAAACTTTAAAATCAAAAATTTATTCAATAGTTTTCATGTAAATGAAAATATTTGTTTGTTATAAATATGAAAAATTTTAGTGTTTTTTCTTGGTACATTTTTGTAGTAAATATCGTTTTATTTTTTCTGTAGTCCTAGACTATAGATTTTGATGTTTGTGCAAAGGTGTTCTTACACCTTTAGGTTTAAGTATTATAAACTATTTGATGATTTAAAGCTAGTGCACATATTCGGATATTATTAAGTTTTGATGTTGAATGATTTTATTTTAAATGTGTTTTAATGTTGTGAATAACACAAGTTAACGTCTCAATGCATACATTCCAATACTAGTTTTATTGTTTGCAAAATTGTTATTTATATTTTAAATATAATATTTTTAACATTTTTTTGTTATATTTAACGTATTAGATTTATGGAAATATTTTAATCTTTTAAAAGTTTTATAGGAGTTATAAGTGTGTTTTTTTTAAAATTCAACACTCGAATTTTTACGCTCAAACTTTTGCATTCATATTTAACCGTTTAGAAAGAAAAAAAAACTTAATATCCAAATTATTATATTAAAATTATAATAATAAAAATGTTTAAATAACAAATTCATAAGAAATAACAAATGTTAAAATTTAGATGGAGAACCTAAAAGGTACGTGCTGAATGTATCGCGCAAGAATTGAGTTGCAAAAAAAAAACGCAAACCACCATCGCAGTAACAATAGTCTCGTTACAGCGTAAACCATACTAAAAATAATTTAGAGAGAAATGTTAAAATTATACCATTATGAACTAAAAACGACTGTGGTAAAATATTATAACTGTTAAAATGAATAAACAGCACAAAATAAAGACGTTGTTTTATTTCTGTTGTTTTAGTTCTGAAAAATGAATGTTGAGGGTAGTTGTGCGTGATTTGAACGCGTTGAGTGAAGTTATGTGAATTATTTTATTTTGTATCGCCCTCGCTTCGCTTCGGAAACTGTAATTTATTATTGATTTCTCCACTATTTAATGGATGTTATACAACCGCATCAAAATCCGTATCGTAGTTTTAAAGATTTAAGCATACATAGGGACAGAGAAAGCAATTTTGTTTTATACTATGTAGTAATAATGTTTCTTCGACATTTAAAATCGTAATAATTGCAGCTTATTAGATGCTTAGTATCTTCATAGGTGTGGTTATTTGAAACACAATAGCTAGACTTTTCGGGTTCTTCCAAAAGACCGTTGCAGTCCAAACTCGCACTATCTGCCTGATCGGTCAATTTAATCTTTCAAATTTATTAACTCCATTTCGTATCGATGCTCACCATCACCACGCCACGCTGATGTACTCGGGAGCTCTCTTCCTCCAAATATCCATAAAAAGTTTTAAAACAAACACTACAATATTAACAACTTTTTGGTCGGCAGGCTATCCGAAGCCCACCTAGATGGCACCGGTTAGAATGGGTTATCATACGGAATACCCCGCTAGGTCAGAACCAGCGTAGGTCCAGGATAGCCGGCCTTCTATCACCCGGATGCTCTTGTGTAAAACGCGTGCAGAGCAGCTTGCACGACTTCTTCTGAGACCCCCTTCGCCAGGCCCCAGACCGACATGTGAGGGGTACCCGAAACACTTAGAGGGCCAAGGCTTGGGTGAGATCCGCCTCCCTCGCCCCCGCTCGGCGGCGGCAGGCTTGTGCGTTTCTGACGCGCCCCGACGGCTCCTGCGAGATGTTTCTATCACGGTAGAAACATTTATTTTAGGTTATTTAGCTTAAGATAAGCGTTAGGTATATTTAATTGGTGTCAGCTATACGACACGTCAATCCAGTTAGAGCGGTCGCCGCTAACTCACCTCTGGTCAAGCTCGTATAGGCGCCAGTTACCGTCAACGCCCTAACTTACTAAACGCTTCTAATTCTAAAGCTAGGAGTAAGATATAACACAGGTGACTACTGGTTGAAATCGTCAAAATGCTCATAACAGCAGTTCGATGAGTTTCTCGTCGGGCCTTTTCAGAATGTCAGGATTCTGATTCAGTAGTTGGCAGCTGTCAGTAAATACCACCCGTCCTTGTTGAGCTCAATGTTGAAAAGGTCTGAGGGCAATCCGCAATAATTTCATCCCGTAAAAACAATTACTGTTATAAATACGACGATCACATGACGTTAACAGAGTTTTAACAAGCCTATTTTATTAAGACTTAAGCTCATGGTATGAACTATGTAGGTATACTTTAGGTTTTATGCTTTCAAATGTTATTAAGGTCGCTTTTGAAACTATTTTCACAGGTAAGTGTTTCAGATTTGAAAATTGTACAACTAATATTTTACAATTACCACTTTCCAGTTAACTAAATTAAAATGTTAACTTTGAAGGAAATATGTACCTATTGTTGTACATACACATACATACATATTATTTATCGCATACAGTGTCGATTGTTGTTATTATATTAGTTATTTAATTACGTAATTATCGTTTAGTATACAAAAAGTTAGTCGTTTTGAATTTATTTATTTATTTATTTCTATCAATTAAAATATGCACCCATGATATCGATGCAAAATTTTTCCCTTCAAAGAAGTTGTTCAAACTGTAGAAAAAATAAAAATCTGTTAGCGCAAGGTTTGGTGAATACGATTTGCAAAACTTCGAAGCCTAGCTCTTGTAGATTGAAAGTTCATCTGTTGCTGGTACCATTTGAAGCTGTGATGAATTATACTGGCACTAGATAGACCACCGGCCAGTGACCGTGAGTTTTTTAAGGGTAGGCTTTCATTTCGGGCATTGTGTGGGTGCTGAACCATGGTTCTAACCAACATGATGAGAGCTTACAATTGTCAAAAAGAAATTCATTTTTCATCCGAAGTCACAATGTACACAATATTGAATAGGTAGGTACCTACAATAATAATGCCAACGTTGAAAGACGCTTCACGTCCGCTTCCACTATTGCCTTTACCTACTTTGTCGTTATTGACTTTGGTTTTCGGGCAATGACGAGAGGGAGAGAGAGAGATGAATATATTTTTTTTAGATCAAAATTTCGATGGCTGAGTCTTATAAACCAATAACGAGTTGTGTATTCAGTTTTAAATGTTGTGAGCCGTTTGGGCGGGAATGCCACCGCGATGGATCTTTTATTCCATAATTACTCATATTTTTACGGTATCTACATTATTGAAAAGATACAAATAGTAAAAATAAAACATTAGGGAATGAGCAATTGACTGAATTTCAAAATATTATCTATTTATTTAAATTAGTATTTATTGCCAGCCATACACAAATTGCATTTCAAATGGCCAGTTCTCACGAACAGGAACTTCTTAGGCAAATATATATTATTTCCTACGATTATGAGTAAGGCTACGAAAAAAAATTTTTTTGTGTGTAATTGTTTCAATACAAACTCAATAAAAAGCAAATACAAATTGGTAAAATATCTTTAAAGATTTTTGAGGACCTGTCGTACATGCTGATGCATAATTAAAAAACGCAATTACGTACTACGTAGCTTGTATTTAAGTCTAATTAATTATGTTATCTACAACATTTGCGGTTAAAATAATAAAAGAATAATTCTACGTGTTAGTTTTAGCGGGCTTTGTATCTATATATCTACCATATACTATTTAAATAGGTATGTTTGCCTACTAATGTATATAAGACTGACAGTGGCTGTAGATCATAGACTTCAGTGCTGTAGATACATCTTCAAACCACCACAGATAATCTAAATTTGTCCCTGTCTTTTTATAAGTTTGGCAGTATGATTATTGTTCCCTTTAACAATACTATCAGAGAAATCGAGTAAACGTACTGTGAATGTCAAATTTTGATTTTTAATAGTAACAAACAAAATTTTGTTTTTATTAACAACATTTATGAACTTCTTGACTGAAACTGATTCCTTCAAATTCTATATTAACAAAATTCGAGTTGTTTTACAAAATGGCTCAACGGGTACGAAGATCAAACGCTGGAAATCGTATGGCTAAACTCCTTGATGAGGAGGAAGAGGATGATTTTTACAAAACAACATACGGAGGGTTTAATGATGTTGAAGAGGACGTAGAATATCAGTATGTAATATCATAGTATTCATAGAATATACGTTGAATCTATTAAGCTTTTGGTTTCGGAGAACCGAGCCTAAAGGACACTCCCTGAAAGGTACTTGCGAGTAGAAATGTGGGCTGATGAGTTACTTAGATTTTTGCCGCTGCTATCTAGCTAGTCTCTGAAAGTACAAGACAAAGGGCTTCGACATATAGCGGAAACTCTCACTTCTGAGAATCATGCTTTTCCAGGAAGCCAATCAATTACTTTTTGTTGTTAACAATCATAAGGTTGTAAGATATTTTGTCAAGTAGTCTGCAACTTCGTCACATTCCAGCAAAATGTTAGCTACTGTCTCATTGCCTCCCCCTAACATATTAGATATAAACATTTGTTCTATTTTTGGGATCCTATCCCATAAAACTGTATGATCAAATCATTAAAAAATGTTAAAATGGTAATGGCAGAGTTACATTAACAAATTTAGTACATTAGCCTATTGAGAAAAAATAAGATACGGAACAAGCAAATTTACTGGCACCAAATATTGGTTGGTATTTGATATATTTTGGATATTCTTAGTGAGTTGTGATTCTTATCTGGTGGTAGATTCTGCAATGTATTACTTTTGCTAGGGTTAGTATTAGTAAATTCTTTTAGGTTGGGCCCGTGAGCTTATCTACCAGTCTGCGAGAAGCTGGAATAGACTTAACTTACAAGTTAATTTTTTCTTTCTTCTTTCCTATTACCCTCTGCTGGAGTGTAGTAGGGCTTGAATCAAATTCATCCATTTGCATAGTTCTTAGGCAGATGTGAATAGAATAGTAAAAATAGAAGAAAAGTAGAACATGTGAATAGGTAAGGAAAAAGTTGTTAATATAAATATAAAAATAATATATATATAAAGTATATAAAGTGTAAATTATAGCCTAATAAAATAGTTAATGAATTTACTTGACCCTTGCATTAAAATGTTCAGTGGTTAACTTTGAAATTTTTAACATTTTAGACAAGAAAAGGAAGTTGATGATGAAGTTGATTCAGATTTCGATATTGATGAGAATGATGAACCAGTGTCTGACCAGGAAGTTGAAGAAAAAGCTAAAAGAAAAGTTGGCACTAAAGCTTATAAGGTATAATTAAAATGTTCTTCAATGAGTTTTATAGAGTTATCCTCAGAGGTAGGCACTATCCAGGATATGCCCCCTATATTATTTTGTAATGATTACCCATTAGCATTATCAGGCATGTTTGGTTTTTTCTTTCAATAATTGATTTGTATGTCCCAATAATAAAAGTGAAGAACCTTTTGTACTATACACCCTATAATTGAAACTAATATTACACTTGTATAAAATACTATAAAATAGGCAGAGCTTGTAATTATTGAAGTAATAAAACATTGAAATAGAATAGTGTAGATATATTTATAAATACGAAATCCCCAGACATTATCTCTATATATAAAAATGAATTGCTTGTGGAAGTTCAGGGAAGGTTTAAAAGGTAAATAAATATGGAAATTCTCGGAATTAAGTAAAAATAACAATTTTTTTTCCCTTTGATGTGTCCCCCGTCAGACGGATTTCTTTTGTTCGTTTTAAGTTTATGTTATACAAAAGTTTAGGTCTTTTATATATCGATTGAGGCACTACGAAGTCTGCCAGGTCAGCTACTTTCAATTAAAAATCTCAATGCAATAATGATATTTCAGGACCCCAATAAGAAGAAATTAAATGAAAAATCAAAAAAGCCAGTCATCAAAAAATCCAAAGATGATAAATCTATAGAAGACAAAGTTGAAAAACAAAACAAAAGTGCTGTGGACAAAATTGTTGATACCTCAATAGGTAATTTTCAACTTTTCTTTTAATGATATACTTTATTTGGTGTAATTATAAATAAATAAAACAATAACTAAGTTTTGTAGTAAGAGTAGTGTTGTATGAGAAAAAAATTTGATTCCTAGCAAAATCTCTGAAACCTCACCATACAAGATAAATATCTTAAGTCTTTATGACCCTGGCTAAGAAACTGAAATCGAATCAATTGCAAGAAAATAGTAAATGAATAAATAAATAAAATTTAAATAGTTTGAACTGAAAAGAATTGACAACTAAAATGTATATAATATAATATGTAAATAAATGTAGTCCTATTTTTTTTACTGAAGAACGGAAATCAATAAGACAAAGTACAGCTATGAAATCTGCCGAGACAATACAAAGGATCAAAATCAGGTCAGAGCTGAAAAAGAAGAAACCGAAGAAAGTAGAAGAGAAGATGCCGACCCAGGAAGAGTTGTTGGAAGAAGCTGTCGAGACAGAGAAAGAGAACTTAAAGAGCTTAGGTGAATATATATCAAATTGTATAAATGGGTGATAAAGCTTCAAGACATGAGTAATTTACAGTACCTTGAAATACGAGGTCTTAATCTCAATTTTATTGTATAACGGCTGTATCATTCTTCTAACCGGAATAAGTAGAGGGCTGTGTGGGCATCACAAGATGCCTTACCAGTAAGAATTATGTGAATTAAAATTTTCGTGCAAAGTTAAAGTACAACTTCAGGAAGTCTCTAAACTTGTTCTGTTTCGTGAGCTGTCTCATACTTTGGAACATAAATCAGGATAATACATAAATCATGATATTTTTAAAATTTTGTTAAAATTGCTCATAAAAACACTTATATATTATATATATGTATATACAAAAATCAAAAAAATTAAATCAAATTTTTTTTATTCAACATAAATGAAAGTACATACTTATTGAACGTCAAAAAGAACTACCGCCAATCCACAAAAACTAGCCTCCGTCCTAAGAAGAACTGGCAAGAAAGTGAGCTGGCGTCTTTTTCTTTTTCTTTCTTTTACCCTAATATAACATTATAAAGGTGAAGCTGAGTTTGTTTTTAACGTTTTCAAGCCTTACTACTCAAATGACAATCACAACATAATGTATGCACTTTGTCAGATTCAGGAAACTAGCGTTCCCACGATATCGAATTATTTGCCTTTGTCGAAACAAGCAAAGCCCTACATTGTATGTTAAATACAGTTATTTTTCCTATTTTAAGCTAGAAAACTTAAACTTTAAATCATGTCCAAAAAAAGCAGTACTAATTATCCACCAGTTTTATTAACTCTGTAGGATCAACTAATCAACTAACATGAAATGGACCAAAGATACATTTTTTTTATTGCTTAGGCTGGTGGACGAGTTCACAGCCTACCTGGTGTTAAGTGGTTACTGCAGCCCATAGACAGCTACAACGTAAATACGGCACCCACCTTGACAAATAAATTCTAAGGTCTCAGTGTAGTTACCACGGCTGCCCCACCCTTCAAACCGAAACGCATGACTGCTTCACGGCGGAAATAGGCGGGGCGGTGGTACCTACCCGCGCGGACTCACTAGAGGTCCTACCACCAGTATAAGTAAGTATATACGGATGTAAAATATAAACTAATTTAGTTGTATGTATTGTTGTATGTTGTAGTTTCATAGTATTTTAATTATATTTGTTGTGTTTTCAGAACGTTTTGAACAAATCGAACTAGAACGCAAGAAGATTAGACCGATCAAAAAGACTATAACTGGACCCGTAATAAAGTAAGTACTCATTTAAATATATTGATATATATGTCGAGCGGTGAAAGGCTTATTTGGTTTAAGCGACATTTTTGCAACTTTACAGCAGAGCCATTTAAAGTTTAAAATTTATAAAAAACTAGCCGCACTCGCCCACTTTGCTGCGCATTTAAAATTAACATTATTATTTATTGTCATTATTACTAGGGAGTCCAACCATATCGACGCTTGAAAGGCAAACGTGACTAAGCGACAATGCGTGAACTTTACAGTAGACTGATTTAAAGTTGAAATACCTGAAAAAAAAAAAATTTTAACGAATCTAGCTGTAGGATTAAAATGATTTTAATAGACCTAGAAATATATATTTTTTGTGCATCGAATATGGTTATTGCCTATCATTTATGTACAAAGCAGTTATTGTCGCTTAGTCACGTTTGCCTTTCAAGCGTCGATATAAATATTAGCCTATCCATTAAGTACATGTATTTTCTACATGGGTACCAAGTTTCAAGTCCATCGGATGCATGGTTCAGTAGTTATAATGGAACATCCGTAAAAATCACTAGATTTATATATTAGTATAGATATCATAAGAAAAAACTTCTTCAGATATTTGAGTGGAGTAAACTTAATTGAAGTTTAATTAAAAATATAGAATTGTTGAAGCTGATACCAAATAAACCACACCTTTAATTACAAAGATAAATGTCGGGTAGTAAGCGAAATGTCGGTTAAATCAAATAGGCTTTCACCCCTCATGTGACATACTGTATAATCTCAAAACTTACTTATTTTACAGGAGAGTGTTTTAAAGGCTTAACATGTGATATTTTTAATATTAATATTCTTTGCAACATTTTTTTTTTTATTTTTTAACAGTTACATTATCTGTCTTTTAAAGTAAGATAAAATTACGCTCTTTTGACAGTTTTTATGAGAAAAATACTGGTGATACGAAAAGATTCCGCATATGAACTCAATTTCGATAAAAATTGTGAAATTGTACACTTTTAATGCGAAAAGCCCATATTAGCGCTATTAGTTCATCAAAATCTTTTAACTTTCATTATGTAATTAATTTCATAGGTACCATTCATTTGCTGTGCCCGTGTGTCTCAAACGTGACGAAGTAGATAACAGTGCGCCCCCACTGGACATAAGCGTAACTGATAACATAAAACATGAAGACGGTAAGGTTATTTATTATTTACACTGTTTTATGAACCCTAATGATCATATTCCGATTTCAATAATACTTCAACAATTTTATTGTAGAAAATGATGAACTATCTATCTATTTCATATTCAGTATTACAAGTATAAGAATACTGAGTGAAAAAAATCATAACTCAAAATATATAGTAAACAAATGGCAATAATATAGTAGGCATTATTATGAGTTCTTAATATGAATTTCTTTTTTTTAAGACCTTAATTTGAAATAGCAATAAATCCATTTAATACAAATAAACAAATAATATTTTAAAGTGGACTGTAAATTTAAAAAAAAAAGTTTAAAATTAATTCGTGATTTAGATAACTATAATAAATAAATGCTTCAATAGTAAACCGAACTTCCGATCTAGCACATGAAGCTTTCTATTGACAGTATTATAATTTATTTATTTATTTATTACAACATGGTACAGTAATAATAAAATTCATGAGACAAACTTAATTGCAGGTGTATTAACACAAGCCGACTTGGATGCTCCTGATGAGAAAATCGATACAGATCGAGTTGAGACAAAGGAAGAGCAGACCGAAGGCCTTGAAACTAAAATGGAGATAGACGTGATCGGACCTGATGATGAAATTAAAATTGAAAGCGTTAATATGTATGTAGTGCATTTTTATTTATTTATTGCTTAGATGTGTGGACGAGCTCACAGCCCACCTGGTGTTAAGTGGTTACTGGAGCCCATAGACATCCACAGCGTAAATGCGCCACCCACCTTGAGATACAAGTTCGAAGGTCTCAAGCATAGTTACTACGGCTGCCCCACCCTTCGAACCGAAACGCATGACTGCTTCACGGCAGAAATAGGCGGGGCGGTGGTACCTACCCGCGCGGACTCACAAGAGGTCCTACCACCAGTAAAATGCATCATCGCAAACCTCCGCCATGGAACGCCGCGTTATGATAAATTAATAATTAGTAATTTTTTCAGTAAAGAACAAAAACCAAATAAGCTGAAGCACAAAAACGTGAAATATTACGAGAGGACTTTGCTTAGTTTCGAGAATGATATCAACGATGTAGCCTACAACGCCTGCTTCTTGAAGGCTCAGCCAAAGAGACGAAGGCACATGCTCTGTGCCGTCACCAAGTACGTATCGGACTTTCGTTCATACCCTTTAAGGACTTTGTGGCCCTATTTTTAGGGAACTAAGCCTTTTATTTAAACGCTTATATATATATTATGAAGGTGTCATACTCAAGTGTATGTTACGCGCTTTGGTTCGGGATAAATAAAAAGTCTACCGAATTACAAGTTAACACTTATCACTACTAGCACTTTGAAGTTCTTGGAACACTCACAGAACACTTTAAAATTCAATAAATTGTTTCGCTTCGAATAGTTCCGATTACTAACTGACTGCGTGCCATCTCTGAAACGCTTTTATAGTCGAGACGACATCCCTAGATTTATCGAGAACATTCCTCACAAGTCGAGTATTTTCGATGCGTGTTTCCACAACAATAACTACAGGGAGCCCCGCTCCGTTCGGCTGCTCGAGTCAGAATGTGTTTTGCGACAATAGTTACTGGTATTTATAGTATAACAGTCGGGTAGTTTGTTAATTGTTTTTCTGAATTCCGTCTTATACAATTGTTCCGTTGGTCTTATAACCGTTAACTAACAATTTTAACATTGAGGAGACGGTTAACTTTAGCTAATCTTAGTTATCTAAATAGCAGGGTTGCACCGATATATAAATTTAAAGATACCAGTCTCTGGTTGTCACACTACAGGCAACCCTATTTGGGGCCAGCTGTGACTTGTCTCCGGTTGTTATTATTTCAGGAGACCAGCACGCTACATCGATCCGGTCACGAAGCTGCCCTACAGAAGCGTCGATGCCTTCCGAATCATCCGCGAGGCTTACTACCAGCAGCTAGAAGCGAGAGGAGATAGATCGGATCCGCAAGTGGCCGCCTGGTTACAGCATAGGAGAGCTGATGCCTCGTCTTCCTACGTACAAATACACATCAAGTAATATTGGACTTTAACACATTGGTAGTAGAGTCGAAAATTATTTAGCTGGCCATGTTCTTTGTTTTTACTTGTTGCTCTTTTTTTCTAACAATGACGTGGATTTCGACGGTTCAATAAAAAAGATAAAATGCTGTGAGGATACGATTTCTTAATTTTTAGGACCTGTTAAATAAAATTTGTCTAAGGCACTATGATTAACGTCAATGCCGAAAATGCATTCCTTACTTATAATTTAGGTCACAACCTTCCGGTTCCATACACTATAAATTCACGCTAATTTAGATTACAATGCTTCATTAATTTTGATATTTTTAAAGTTGTTGGTATGATTATGTCCTGAAATGTTGTTTTCCGAATACAGCACATGTGCGCTATGAAATAAAAACTAAATTACCTTATCTGGTAAGTTTGAGAATGTTTTATATGATCAGTATTAAAAATTGCTTAGAACAAATTTTGTATCGAATATCTTCTTCGTCTATACGTCATTGATATGAAACTAAATTGAGAACATTTAAAAAGTTTATGGTGTAGGCAATGTTAACATTCTAGTATGTTATAAGATTAATTATAAATTACGAATTGTACATTATAATATTGATAAGTAATAAATCCATTTTTGGAAGATGTAAATTGTTTCATTGAAAATGTTATCTGGTTTTGAATTTACTTTGAAAATCAATTCATATAATATTTAGATATAGAAAAATTATCATATCATTATTTTATCACGCATGTATATCATATCAGCGCAGTAATAGTCGCTTCGTTATAAATAAAAGAAATTTTTATTTTAATTAAATTTATTAAATTGAATTTGTTATAATAAATAGGCACAATAAAATTCTTAAAACTTAACATAAGATTCAATGTCTGTACATATTGTACAATAATAAAGAAAAAAACTTATACAACTAAAAAAAAAGAAAGCATATTTTCAATAACAATTTTGTTTAAAGATTTTTAACGCGAACCTAAAAATATATATTTTTATTTAAAAAAAAAACGCTTGAGTATTGACTATCGGTAAGGTACTATTAAAATACATAATATATTATTTAAAGGTCTGCAGAAAATGTTGGATCTAGTCTCAAATCAGGCACGCTATTCCTTCTTTTTTTCTTTCCTAAAAGTTCCTTAAAAGAAATCAGACCTGAGGCCTTCGCGTCTAATCTAGAGTGATATTTTGATGGATCCGTTGTTGGTATATAAGGGTACTCTGTCAAATAATTTTGGGCTTTTTTAACAGTGTTCTGGTTTTCGAAGTCCTGGTATTGCGTTTCTGATATATCGTACGAATTAAGTTGGTTGTTAGAGAGATTTTCCATTGATCTGAATGTTGCTAGCACCGCTTTCTTATGCGGTATACCCCGTAAGCTGCCTTGTCGACTCAGTTTCCCTTCCATCACATCCAAAAATAAGTCCTCGACATTAAATTTCTCTGAGATCTTGACGAGCTTCTTTGTAGTCGTATCGCTTCTGTTGTTTGTATGGTTCCCCTGCATTTCGCTCCAGTATTTCGATAACTCTGATGAAGGCATCGAAAGCGATTTAGACTTTTTCTTCCGCCTTTTTGGTTTATCAGTGTCAAGAGATTCGATAGGCTTATTTAATAATATTTCACATTCGTTCAGTTTTGTTGGTCTCTTCTCGTCCGTCAGCTCTTCCAACGATTGGAAATATTGCTTCGCTAATCTGAAACGATTTTTGTATTCCACGTGCTCTGCGACTGTTTCTTTTTTAGGAGTAGATTCCGTCGACTTGTCGGGGCTACTCTCCACGATTTCTAATTCGATATCGGAAAGGCTGACGTATGTCGTTTCCTTATCTTGTTCCTTGATTACTTTTATATCAATTAATTCCTTATCTATGTTATCTATGTTGACTGCGCTTAGTGCTCTGGTTTTCAATTTACGCGGCGAACATTCCGGTGAGTTTTGTCGACTAGTAAACCTGATATTTTGTCGTTCCGTTCTCTTTACTGCCACATCCGTTGTCTTAACAGCATCTACAAAAAAAAAAAATTCAATTAACGATAAATAATTTGTCGCAATAACATTACTGAAGTTAATAAAACTATACAAACCCGAATTCGTGCTGTTCATGCGCAAAAGTTTCTCGGAATCTACGGAATTTGTTTTGTAAATTCTTTTGAATGGCTTTGACTCAATGCTGCATTTTGAAACAGTTTCGTATAGTGAAATGAAGTTCTTGACGTTTATTTTAGGTAGTTCATCACAAGACTTGTATTTATCTAAATAATCATCAGAAGAATCCTTAGATATTTTACTGAAAATGTCCATTTCGGATTTACTAAACGATTTCCTTCGGAGGATTTCATTAACGCAATTGATAGGCGTTTCTGAAGCTATGTCTTTATTATAGTCCGGGGTTATGTTGGTCGTAATATACTCTTGTACAACAGATCGCGATCGTTTTTGTAGTTCCTTGTTGAGTTCTGCGGCTTTCAAATTAACTCGTGAACATTTTATTTCTTCATTTTGGATAGCATTTTCAAATTTATCTTCATCTATATTAGTGTTTTCTTTTTGAACGAGAACATTCTTCATGGAACAAATTCTGCTTTCATCTAAAGTTTTCGGTCTAATGTCTGGTGAGACAACAACGCTGTCGTTGTCTTTTCTTTGATGAATGTTATGCATTGATTTGGTTTTCCTCGCCCAAGGTAATTCTTCTGTGTTGGACAAATTGTGGAACAACGATATCCGACTAGAAACCAAACCGCTTTCATGATTGGATTCGATTATCTCTGGCGATGATTCATCAGAACTACTGTGTCTTCCACAGAATATATCGATCTTACTTAAAATTTGTCTCCGCGATGTGCCAAAAAATCTTTTAGGACTTGTTTCGAAAGCCTTGAACACTTCTTCTGGTAATTCTTGTTTTACGGGCGTTGTTGGAGTACAAGCAAAAGCTTTTTCTGCCATTTCTGTTTTTGCAATATTTTCATTTGTAAGTCTATTTTCATTAATGTTAGTATTTGAATGCTCTTCAGGTACTGGTAGTTGTGGATTGCTGCATGTTGTGTCAACAGCTTTCAATTTTATGTGTACCGAATCTGATTCGGCTATTTCTTTCTGCAATTTTTCATCCCAATATTTTTTCCATTTATCTACGAGCTTTGTTTGACATTGTTCTTCTTGTGCCACGTCGGATACGCTTTGCGGTATTGAAGTATCAATTACTGTTCCTGCATTATCGTTAGATGTTGTGTTTTTTATATGACTATAACCACCTGCTCTTAAATAATTTTTGACCATTTGTCTACCCTTTCGCTTACTCAAAGAGTCATGTTTCATTTGCTTTGTAGAAACACGTTTCTTTCTCTGCATAGCAACAGTTTCTTGTGAATTGGCCTCGATTTGGCGAATTTTCTCATCCCAATATTTCTTGCGTTCTAAGACTATGTTGTTTTTCTTTTGATTACTCATTTGTATGTTATTATTATCACTAGACTCGGGAGAGACTTGAATTTCGTCGAGAAGGCTTTGACTTACTGAAACTGATTCAGTGGCATTTGACTGAACCTCAGAAATCGTTCCTTCAACTTTATTTTCGTGTCTTTTCACATCTGATACAGGTACAGACGCCGAATTGACACTACTCTCTTGGGGTTCTACCTTATCTGTTTTTTCGTTAAATTGAATTCTTTCTTCAATTTCTACTGTAGAACTACTTTCTGCTTTAGGAAAATATTCCATATACATATCGTTTAGTTCAGCAAATGCCACTGCAATAGATTCAGCTTCGTTTGCGTTCTGAGAATCAGACAATGCTTTGGCTCCCGACGAAACACTTCTATCATTTTCTTCAATAATGGGTGTAAAAGTCGGTCGTTGTATTTCCCACCTATTTGACTTTACTTCTGACAACTGAGAACCGCCTAATTCAGAGCATGTTTGCCACAGTTCTCTTTCTGCTGGTCCCATATTAGCCATTTCTCTTTGCTTGGATAAAAAGTTTTCACTGGTAGGTGAAATCTTTTCTTTGTTTAAAGCTTCATATAATGTTACGTTGTCGTTATTGTTGGTATCGGGACAACTACTATTATCGTCAATACTAACGTAAGCAGAATCCCAATCTTTTCTCGGAGATGAGTCTCTTTCTGACCGTGTTCCGTCGATTTTATAAGATGAAAATTTTTTTTCGCTTTCATTTGATACTGCGGATGTTTCTGTACTTTGTGTGAAGTTAGACTCAAAACTATTGTATGTTTCCGTAATAGTTTTATTTCTGTCAGTTGAACAATCATCTTTATTTGTATAATATTGCGTGTTAATTACTTCTTGTTTATTTTCAACATTATTATCAAACATATTTTGTTCACTGGATGGAATTATTATCAACGATTTCATCTCTGGTTCGGGAGATGAAGTCCGCATCATTGGTGGCAACGATACAGGAGCTCCAATGATAAAATCTGTAATGGGAAGCTGTAAATGAGGACTTTCTTTGTGGTGATGCATAAAAAATGGATTAACAAACTCATTTCCGAGCATATCTTCTGGGATTAGTTCGGATTTAGGATTTACATAAACTGAATCGTTTCGATCAGTCACTTCACCAGATATAATTTTGTGAATTGGCGTTTTTGGGCGTTCCATATCTTTCAAGTCGTCGTCAATAAACGGATTACTATTCGGTGATAAAGATGAATTACAGCTAGTGTTTATTGCTATTTTTATTGAATTATTTTCAATATCTTCGTTTTGTGAATCATTTGTTTCATATTGAGAAATGACGATGGTCCCAAAATCGTTATCTTGGAGTAAATTTTCTTCACATTTCTGAGCTACAAATGGATTATTAATCAAATGAGTCAATCTATCCAATGAGCTATCTTCACTTTCGTTGAGACTGTCAGGACTATTACTCACACTGTTAGACTGAGAAACCGATTTCTTTCCTGCGGTTTCGATATGTAATTCATTATTAGGCGTATCACTTTCGTGAATTTCATCATAAATTGGTTTAGATTTTTCCGTTCGTATTGACACAGAAATGTTCTCAGGCACAATGTATTTGTCTTGTTTTTTGGCGATTATAAATGGATTTGTATTTTTGTCGCTGAACGTTGAATTTACTATGTCAGGGATATCTTTGGAGGATCTTGTTGGAGTATAAGTGGTATCTTTTAAGATCGATTGTTTTTCATCAATTAGTTTGTTCATTCTTCTGCATACTCGATTTAACCATAAAATTTTACGTGCCACCTGATTAAATTTACTTTCGTTTTCTCCCGTCACTTTATTTTCTATTGTTTCTATTAAGCTATTCGTTTTGCTTAAGTCAAGAGGATTCTTATTTTCTGAATCTATTGTCATTAAGAGTTTTGCCTCCTCGTCGCTTATTTTTTCTAACGTGCCGTTTTCTCTTAGTAGCATCTTTTCGGTGACGAAATCGACAATTCGAAGGACTACTTTTCGATCATTTTTTACATCAACTATGTCTATTTCTTCGCCGTCTTCTAAGTGGAAACTGTCTTTTTCTAAGATACTGATAATATTATGTGTTGCTTTGATTACAAATGGTGATCCGACAATACTTTGACCTCTGCTTGTAATTGATATTTCGTATCTCCCTTCGAGATTTACTGTGTAGCTTATTTTTATGTGATCTCCTCTCGTATCTGCCTCTATTTCTATATCGTATTTCGTTTTCGGTATGTAATATGTTTTGTTCATGTCGTTTTTTCCATAACTTCTTAAGTAAGCTGCGCCCAATGTTAACGGTAATGCGTTTTCTGTGAAATTTTGTTTTGAATGTAACCCAAGTAATTTTTGTCTAATCATCTGTGCTTTACCCAGTATCGGGGGTAAAACGGTCATCCCGTATGTGTCTTTTGGACCTCTGATTAGAACTGTTATTTCTCCCGGGTCTAATGATTGCTGTGCTGTTGGATAGATTTTGAAATGCATTTTGTTTTTTATTTGGGCAGCCGTCAATCCTGAACCTTTTGCGACATAATCGAGCGTGATTTGGGTGGTTTCTGGTGATGTTCTCTGTGACGTTGGCTTCGAGACTGGTGGTGTTAATTTTTTTAGAGCTTCTCGAATGCGGTCCAAGTACGTAGCTAACTTCCATTCTTGGTGTCTGCTCAACGAGTCATTCGACTCCAGCTCTTGGCGGGAGAAGACCTGAAATTATCCAAGTTTTCATACTTAAATTGATTGAAATATTATTTTTGTTTCGATTTAATTTGCAAGAGAGTTTTCATCTGTACCTACTACCAGAGGACATGTCATATTTTATCTTTCTTCATATCAGATTGAAGCAGGGCTTTTGAATTAAATTTTACACATGCATGGGTCTGCCGCTGGGCATTAGTAGTAATGCAATCATAAAGACTTTAAGCTATAATTATTGCAGTTAGAACATACATTGGAAAGAATTGTTCGAATCTCAGGCGGGTACCAATTTTTCCAATGAAATACGTACTCAATAAATGTTCACGATTGACTTCCACGGTGAAGGAATAACATGGTGTAATAAAAATCAAACCCGCAAAATTATAATTTGCGTAAATACCGGTGGTAGGACCTCGGGGGTGTGAGTCCGCGGGGGTAGGTACCACCGCCCTGCCTATTTCTGCCGTGAAGCAGTAATGCGTTTCGATTTGAAGGATGGGGCAGCCGTTGTAGATGTCTATGGGCTCCAGTAACCACTTAACACCAGGTGGGCTGTGAGCTCATCCACCTATTAAGCAATAAAAACATTAGAACATACATTGGATACAAAACTTACAGGTTCAACACCAAGATAATGGTCGGCTATAGATTGTGCATGCTGCAAGGAGAGCCTTGTTGGAGGATGTCCAGCGCAAGAGCCCGGAAGCGCTGCGTCAAGGACGCCGCAAACGATCCAGCCGTGCTTCCAAACCGTTTCCAGGTCGTCCACTCTCACCGGTCCGACTTCTGCGAGCCATCTCAATACTTCCTGCTTTTGTTCTTCACTCGAGAATACAACTGAAAGAGTTGATCAATAATTAATACGACATAGTAGGCATTGTAAGGATTGCGACATTGAAGTGGCAGTGGGCAGGACACATTGCTCGTAGAACGGATAGCCGTTGGGGCCAGAAAGTTCTTGAGTGGCGACCGCGTACCGGAAGACGTAGCATGGGTAGGCCTCCCATAAGATGGACCGACGATCTATTGAGGTTCGCGGGGATCCGCTGGATGTAGGCAGCGCAGGACCGGTCTTTGTGGCGAGGCTTGGGGGAGGCCTATGTCCAGCAGTGGACGTCTGTGGGCTGATAAGAAGTATGCATCTTTAAGACTTCGTTTTTTACCGTAGCGTTACGGGAGTCTATAGACAATAGGACGTGACTGATATAACCTGTATTGACATGATCTGAGTAATTACGCAGAAAATAAGTTAAAGATATTATACAAATGACAGTTTCTGGGGAAAATATAGTACTAGCACAAGGTGACTAGCTCGCACCTTCGAATATATTCGTGTAGAATTTTATCAAATTATTTTACAAACGAAGCTCGAGGTAACTTTGTACTAAACGTTTGGGTAAAAATTGCATTGTAACTTAAACACATCGTGTAAATAGACAGCTTTAGATTTACTAGGATACATAATTAGCAATTAGGTAGTCAATAATGGTTTAGGCATACCTGATCCTATAGACCGATTACTAAGTATAGTTACAACGACTGCCCAACCCTTCAAACCGAAACGCAAGACTGCTTCATGGCAGAAGTAGGTGGGATGGTGGTACCTACCCGTGCGGACTCACAAGAGGTCCTGCCACCAGTTTATGTTTTTTTTTTTTTTTATTGCTTAGGTGGATGTGCGACCTCACAGCCCACCTGGTGTTAAGTGGTTACTGGAGCCCATAGACATCTCCAATGTAAAACCCGCCGTAAAACGTAAAATTCACCTTGAGACAAGAGTTCTAAGGTTTTAACAGTACAACTACTTCCCGAAATAGGCAGGGTGATGGTACCTACCCGTGTGGACTCCAAGACGTCCTACCTTTAACTTTGAAGACGGTTTGACGTTAAATTTTACTCTTCAGATTAAGGTCAAGATTAAAACAACAAAAGGAGTGCCTATCTACAACGCAGTCATAAATTTCCCAGAACGATATTTATCTATGTGTGCTGGGATTAATCTCACTAATTATTACGGACAATAGAATATTTCGTGTACCTATATTATTTCTTTGTTTTACTGAAAACTTATCTCGTGTAAACGACAATGAAACGATAAAAAGTCCTGAACCTGCTCTATCTTGTGTTTTGATTTTACTATTATAAAATATTAAAAATTGTGGTGGGTTTGCATTTAAAGTTGCTCGCTCATTACCTGTGGTTAGTGTTGGCTTCATGACAAATATTAAGTAATTTTACATCGATCGCGTGTGTATGCGTGCTGTGTACCTTAACCGTAAAAGCCGTTGTGTATGTACATATTATTGAGTTATTTATACGTATGTACTTAAAAAACGTGGATCTGCCTCCATTGAATATCGGCATAATCGCCTCGTCTGTAATAAGTACCTAAGTCATTTCTTTCTGGCTAGGACGATTTCAAAACAGCGGCTTAAAAAAAAAAAAATTTCCCATTTGTCTTACAAGCTCTTTTTAAATGCTTAAGACTTTAACACGGATTGGAGCTTTGCATTGCATTGGAAAGCATTGGAAGGAGAATCAGCAAGAAATTCTGGGCTTCATTTGACCAAACGTACGTATGTGCATATTGTTATATCATAAAAAACTATTTTTAAATATTTAAACGTTTCTGTTCTAAGTCTGGTTTGTTCTTGCTTATAATATGTAGATTTATAATGACCTATAACATCAAACCTTATTCGGGAAGCGTCTTGTATTCATAAAGAGAAAAAAAAAAGTGTTTTCTTATTACCTTAGATTGAAAATTCGACCCAAATAGTTTGCAACAGCTATCTATCCTTCGTGCGGTAATAAATGCTTCGTTGTAGTAGGTAATAGGGCGGTAGTCTCAAACTGCGCGTGATCATAACACATCTTTAACGTAGAGTCGCCGAGAGTTGACATGTGTTATATGCCGACCCTAATGCAAAGCCGCGATAACTCTCAAAAGAACAAGTATTTGTATCAAGATAACGCCTAGTCCTCTGTCACTCCAACGGACGTATCGATAGATACTGTTAGAAAAATGTAAGCATACATTGTGATTTTGACGTAAGACACACAGTACGATTATAGAATAATGTGCCTTAATGCCAATACCGTTAGATTCAGCTGCTTCACGACAGTTTGGATATGTCATTCTAAGTTTAGAACCAGTTTGGTTTTCGTAGAGATTAGAACACAAACTCAAACTGCCTTAAATAGTAGTTCAAATTAACAAATCGACGCTTGAAAGGCAAACATGACTAAGCGACAATGCGTAAACTTTACAGTAGAGCAATTTAAAGTTGAAAAATTTGGAAAAAAATATATTTTAACGAATCTAACTGTAGGATTGAAATTATTTTAATAGACTTATAAATAGTTTTTTTTTGCCCATCGAATATACTTAAAGGTTATTTGCTATCATTTGTGTATATAGCAGTTATTGTCGCTTATATATATTGTCCATAATTTGATAAACAGGTAAAATTATCTGAATTTTATATAAAAGGTTTCTCGTCACAAGTAAAATTATCTAAGCCAGCATTGAAAGATTTGGAGTAACGTGTAAAACAATATGAGCTATCGTTGAAAGATTTTCAGTAACATGTAAAGTTAGACAAATTCGCACAGCTTACAGTTTCGTTTTGGGTATATTGGACTAAAGTGATCCCATAGTTCACAACAAATCGAGTAAATGTATCTAAATACTATTCCATTTTTTTATGCATGTAGAAAGTGTAAAGAATTGAACTAAAATGTAATAAATTACTATGGTAAATCATGCAAAAGAGTGAGACGTTTATGAATAAACATTTATTGTAAGAAACAATAGGGATATATTTTTTTGTAACAAAATCACGCTATTACTGTTTTTTTTTTTTATTGCTTAGAGGTGTGGGTGACCTCACAGCCCACCTGGTGCTAAGTGGTTACTGGAGTCCATAGACATCTAGAACGTAAATGCGCCACCCACCTTGAGATATAAGTTCTAAGGTCTCAAGTATAGTTACAACGGCTGCCCCACCATTCAAACCGAAACACATTACTGCTTCACGGCAGAAATAGGCAGGGTGGTGGTACCTACCCGTGCAGACTCATAAGAGGTCCTACCACCAGTAATTATGCAAATTATAATTTTTGCGGGTTTTGATTTTTATTACACGATGTTATTCCTTCACCGTGGAAATCAATCGTGAACATTTGTTGAGTACGTATTTCATTAGAAAAATTGGTACCCGCCTGAGATTCGAACACCGGGTGCATCGCTCAACACGAATGCACCGGACGTCTTATCCCTTAGGCCACGACGACTTATGTATCAGCGTAACTTTAACTAGTAGGTAAGCTCACGGGACTCAAACCTGACGATGTTGCTAACACTGGCCCTAGCAAGAGCAGTGCTTCGCAGAATCTACCACCGGATCGGAAACGCGACCCATGAGAAGATCCGGCGAGAAACTCAGTGGGCTGTGTCTATGGGTTAATTTACTCGCCGAACCCTTCGTCGCGAACGACGGGTTCGACGAGAACGATGACCGGGGAAGTCAATCGTGAACATTTGTTAAGTACGTATTTCATTCCAAAAATTGGTACCCGCCTGCGGGATTCGAACATCGTTGCATCGCTACATACGAATGCACCGGACGCCTTATCCTTTAGACCACGACGACTTTGTAAACTTTTGTTAAATCTTTTTACGGAATCTATAGTCGTTTCTTTGGCCTTATTTGGTGGTTCACATCTCCCTCATGGGAACAAAATGCAAAATAATGTGACAAACGACTTAACTAAGCGACGCCCAGCTTACGAAAGTCACCTTTTACCAGCCCGCCAAAACGTGGTACGCGACTAGTTGCGCATACCCACACAACGTATTTAAACTCACGCAGTTCTTTAGCGACAAAAAATTATATTTTGTTTACGGGTAAACATAACTAAGCGCCAAAAGTAACCATTGAAATTAATCAAGTAAAATTATCTAGGCGACGTAGTTATTAGAAATGTTGTCATGTAAAAATATTTACGGATGGAAAGGGATATTATGTTAAACAAGTAAAACTATCTAAGATTCAATATTATTCCATTTTGTTTCAGGTTAAATTGCATAACTGTACCAATTACGACTACTTTGTATAGGTACAATCTACTAAGTGGTTTCAAAGAAAAATTTCATAACAAGTAAAAATAAATAAATACAAACAAATGAAAATTTAAAAACATGAATAACTGACTAAGTAAATAATACCTTATTATTAAAATGTCCTAACTGCAGGATGTCTCAAAAATAACTTTTTTTTTGTCGTTTGGTAGGAAAAAACTCTGCATTTTTATGAAAATCACACCATATCTAAGCGACATAAAACACGTCACAGAGTGATGAAACCTATACTAAATGACGCAGAAAAATCAGACGATTCCAATGGTGTATCTAACTCATTTTACATACTTTTGTCGCTTAGTCAGGATTGCCTTTCAAGCGTCGAAATATTTAGAGTTTCAAATGAAACACACAACAGCCTTGATGAAGTCAGCCGAAAACATCATTGTTTACATTTTCTTACTGTACCGTGACCAAAGATAAAATTCCGACGTGATTATCTATGAAACGTTAGTTAAGAACTGGGGATATTAATTAAAGTAACACAAGTGGTTAAACGTACAGAATTTTCTTTACAAATATCTGTTAATTGTTAGTTGTTGATAGTAGAGACGATGTTTTATTTTTTTTATTGCATAGCTGGTGGACGAGCCGACCTGGTCTTAAGTGGTTACCGGAGCCCGTAGACATAGGTACACAACGTAAATGCCGCCACCCAGCTTGAGATATGAGTTCTAAGATCTCAGTATAGTTACAACGGCTGCACCACCCTTCAAACCGAAACGCATCACTGCTTCACGGCAGAAATAGGCAGGGCGGTGGTACCTACACGTGCGGACTCACAAAAGGTCCTACGCAAATTATAATTTTGATGGTTTGATTTTTATTAACCTGCTAGCGACCCGCCCTCGCTTCGCTTCGGAAACATTAAAACACACATGAAACAAAAAAATAAATAAAAAATAAATAAATAAAAAGTAGCCTATGTTCATCAGGGACAATGTCGGCTTCTAATGCAAAAATAATTTTTCAAATCGGTCCAGTAGTTTCGGAGCCTATTCGAAACAAACAAACAAACAAATCTTTCCTCTTTATAATATTAGTATAGATGTTATTCCTTCACCGTGGAAGTCAATCTTGAGCATTTGTTAAGTACCTACGTATTTCATTAGAAAAATTGGTACCCGCCTGGGATTCGAACACCGGTGCATCGCTCAACACGAATGCACCGGACGTCCTTTAGGACACGACGACTTAAGTGCAAGTGAATTTAAATGCATTTACTGCATTAGCTTATTTGCTTATAGTGTACCTATGTATTTATAGAAGATATTTTATGGCAACGATTTCATGCTCTTGTACGATAATTACTTATACAATTATTTGAAGTACTAATCACTATTAGTTCTTCAAATAATTGTAGTACAAAAGCGGTGGGAGGGGGATTATGAATTTTGTTGTCAGAATTTATAATGACTTCATTACGACAACGAAGATGGTTACGTTGTTAGAATTTAAAAGTCTTGCGTAAGCGGTATGGTATGAGCATGCGAGAATGTCGCTCGATTTATAAATGAAATAACTGTAATTTTCAAACGTGATTGATTGCGTGTGAATTCACTGAAATGCTTAAATGTGTTTGACAAATTTGGTAAGAATAATAATTCATTTTCCGTTAGACAATTAGAATTTTGTTGTCATTGGCTTCTCATTTAAGTCCAAATATCAAAACTCTTTAAGATAGTATTGGTGAATAAAAAAGTGGTAAACTTATTTCATTCTGAGACGTAATGCACATTGTAGATTACGCATATACAGCAACCACTAATGTGTGAAAAACGAAAAGTATATATTTTTTCCTACGACGCTATATACATAATAATTGTTCACCGCACCTATTTAGTTTATTTATTAACGACATTCCCCGGTCGCCGCCGACCCAGATAGCCTTATTCGCTGACGACACAACCGTTTACTACTCGAGTAGGAACAAATACCTAACCGCGAGTAAAATCCAGGGGCAGCCGTAACCCTCGAACAGTGGTCCTGAAAATGGCGCATAGACATTAACCCCGCGAAAAGCACAGCGGTGCTATTTCAAAGGGTTAACTTTAAACAAATTTCCTCCCTCATTAGGAGGGAAATCTCACACCCCCGATTACCCTCTTCGGCCAATCTATTCTCTGGGCTAGGAAGGTCAAGTACCTGGGAGTCACCTTGGATGCATCCATGACACTCCGCCCGCCTATAAAACCAGTCTGCAGAGTGCCTCGTTTATTCTCGGCAAATTTTACCCCATGATCTGTAAGCGGAGTAAAATGTCCCTTCGGAACAAGGTGACACTTTACAAAATTTGCCTAAGGCCCGTCATGAATTGCGCGAACGTGGTGTTCGCTCACGCGGCCCGCACACAGGCACCGTCCAATCCCTACAATCCCGCTTTTGCTGGTCAGTCGTCGGAGCTCCGTGGTTTGCGAGGAATGTTGTCCTGCACGATGACCTGGGCCTCGAATTGATCGGGAAACACATGAAGTCCGTGCAGGAGCCAGTCACCATCGACGCCCTAGACGCGTCCATCAGATCCAATAACTCTTGCATTAGTCTTCAGTTCTAACACTAGAAGTCGGGACCGCGTTTAACGTACTCGTTGAACCCGGCAAAGAGTTCGATGTGCAACCTAACCTATACATCAGCTTGTTCAGTTTCTTGGCGGCTCTTCTCAGCGGGTCGCGATTCCGATCCGGTAGAAGATTCACTCGCGAAGCAGCTGTCCTTGACTTATTAGGTCTCCTTTGGAGGCGCTGGGGCCAGCTGTTAGCAAATCCCATCCCTCCTGGTTGAGCTTTTGCTCGCCCACCTATCCCGGTGAAACTGGAAAGGCCTCCGGGCCTCCAGTAATCCCCGATTCATAAAAAATAAAAATTCTTTAAGGAAACAGCAAGTCCGCTGAGTTTGTTTTGCCGAATCTACTCAGAACTGACTTATTTTTGACATTCAATCAGAGCGTTTGACGTCAAAGCTAAAATAAATGATTTTGAATTTGATTTTATAGTATACGTTGTTAAAATTCGGAAAGAATTGAGTAATAAGATTGGAACCAGACACCGATGTGGCCATTAAATTAAAGACGGAGAGTCGTGTTCTGTTATAATTTCTAGCCTAACAGATAGTTTTAAACTATTATTTAGATATGTATGTACACGAATTTCCCTTTGCACTGGAGCGATGAGTAGCGCTCATCACAAAATTTAATTACAAACGGCAAAAAGAATGTTAAGAACAGATATCAAAAACATAAATAAAATGTCAATTATTTTGCGGTAGGCAGCGGCTTGGCTCTGCCCCTGGCATTGATGAAGTCCATGGGCGATGGTAGCCACTCACCATCAGGTGGGCCGTATGCTCGTCTACCTGACAGGGCAATAAAAAAAAATTGAAATAAAGTAGCATAAATAGTTTACACAGCACGTCGGATATCCGCACCAAACAAAATAGTGAGTGAGAATCATCTCTCGAGTGCAAAGGGTTGATAAAGAGCAATAAACAATTAATTAAATGGATATCAATCTTAATATATATAAATCTCGTGTCACAATGTTTGTCCTCAATGGACTCCTAAACCACTTAACCGATTATAATAAAATTCGCACACCATGTGCAGTTCGATCCAACTTGAGAGATAGGATAGTTTAAATCTCAAATTATAGTCACAATTTTAATTTATTGCTAATTATTTGTCTGTTATTATTTGACAGTCACAATTATCTGTTAACTCCAAATGATTCTAACAGATGTCGATACATTTCGACTGGGTTGAGTAAGTAATCAATAGATGGCGCATATATGGCAAAACAAAGTTTGCCGGGTCAGCTAGTATGTAATATAAAAACATACATGAAGACAAAAAAAAAATTACAATTTCTCATTTCAGCAGTGCTATGAAGTGAAATCGATACGAACGATAAGAATAACGTTGTTTTTACAAACGATTTCAAATTTAAATGGATCACGAAATACTCGTAATATTTGCGTGAAATTTATTTGTAAAAATGAAATCGCCATTAAAACTTTCGATGTACCAACTTATATAAGATTTGATTTGAGTGATCACTGGTTGGGATAAACATCGACATAATCTTATCTCCGAATCTTTATTTATGTTTATAGCAAAAATTACGTTATTTTGAGTAAACAATAAAAAAAGTGCTATGTATGCAAGAAACCACTAAGAGACAGAGTATTTTTTTTCTTTTTGCATAGATAGGTGGACGAGCTCACAGCCCACCTGGTGTTAAGTTGTTACTGGAGCCCATAGACATCCACGACGTAAATGCGCCACCCACCTTGAGATATAAGTTCTAAGGTCTCAAGTATAGTAACAACGGCTGCCCCACCCTTCAAACCGAAACGCATTACTGCTTCACGGCAGAAATAGGCGGGGCGGTGGTACCTACCTGCGCGGACTCACAAGAGGTCCTACCACCAGTAATTACGCAAATTATAAATTATATTTATTGTCCTTTTAGGCAAACGAGTATATGCCACATCTGATGGTGTGTGGTTCTCGATTATTTTTCAAAGCTGTTGTGTTACTCTCCGAATCGAAACAGACAAGTGTTTTATATTAACAATAGGCAGGGTGATGGTACCAACTAGTTTTGTATTGCCCTTGTAGGCAGACGAGCATACGGCCCACCTGATGGTAAGTGGTTGCCATCGCTCATGGACGTCAGCAATCCCAGAGGCAGAGCCAAGCCACGACCTACCTCTGCGTATATTCCGTAAGCCTCGTTTGAAGATGGCTTCGTTCGTATAATCTTCAATAATTATTTATTTAGAAGAAAAACAAGACTTACTAGCTCTGAAAGCTGAATCTATATGTTTCAACAGTTTGAAGACGAAGCTGTGGTGGCCCCAGAAGAGAGTAAGGAGGGTGGCGGGTGCGAGATATCGCAGCGTCGTCAAAATGGCATCTAACGCCACTGACCACATACCGTGGCGCGGTTCGTACTCTGGATATTCCGGGATCGTGCACAGACCTGAAATAAATAGTTTTTAAATAGGAAAGACATAAGTAATACATCTTATTCCGAACCCACGAATGTCAATTAAGACATATTACGTTTTGATTTTGGTGCATCAATTATTACGATAAAAAAATTATAAATTGAATCGACGCAAATTACACACGATAGCTATTTTTTTTATTGCTTAGATGGGTGGACGAGCCCATCTGGTGTGAAGTAGTTACTGGAGCCCATAGACACCTATAACGTAAATGCGCCACCCACCTTGAGATACAAGTTCTAAGGTCTCAGTATAGTTACAACGGCTGCCCCACCCTTCAAACTGAAACGCATTACTGCTTCATGGCAGAAATATGCGGGGTGGTGATACCTACCCGTGCGGACTCACAAGAGGTCCTACCACCAGTAAAAATATATAAATATTTTGCAATTACTTTCGCGCTGGCTATTATATACGAGAGACTCATAGTGATGAGTAAAGTGGATGGAAGACGATCCAGAGGTTGGAGCCAAAAAAGATGGAGTGACCAAGTGTCCGAGCATCTGGACACGAGATTGGACCACGCACTTCATTTTGCCACTGACCGACATAAGTGGCTACAAATTACAAAAAAAGGTCACAGACGGGCGCATCACGATGCTCAGCAATGAGCGATCGACTAAAGGAGGAGGAGGATTGTATACATAGATCTTCTAATCGCTTTTACTGGTGGTAGGACCTCTTGTGAGTCCGCGCGGGTAGGTACCACCACCCTGCCTATTTCTGCCGCGAAGCAGTAATGCGTTTCGGTTTGAAGGGTGGGGCAGTCGTTGTAACTATACTTGAAACTTTAGAACTTATATCTCAAGGTGGGTGGCGCATTTACGTTGTAGATGTCTATGGGCTCCAGTAACCACTTAACACCAGGTGGGCTATAAGCTCGTCCACACATCTAAGCAATAAAAAAAAATCTTCCAACCGCAGATTCATTTTTTTCTTACGAATGCTCAGACAAGCTTGCGGTCCGCGTTCAGTTAAGTGAACACTGGAGCGCAATAGACATTACAACGTGGATGCCGCGTTCCATCTCGGTATGTCAGTTCGAAGTCATTGTATAACGGCAAACCATGGTTCAAACATGACTTCTTTTGGGCTGATATAGGAAAGATGGTGAGACCTATTCGCAGACTCATAATAAGCCTTAGCACAGTAAAAACACCACAAGATTGAACATAGAGTTTAATACATGGCGCACAAAATATACCTCCATAGATTTCAAGTTTCCGGTTTGGAATATTTGAAGTAAAATCCGGACGATCTAATTTTAGCCTCTAATGAATTAAGTTACAATTGAAACAAGAGACGATTTCTCCTTTAAGATCTATCATTGCTCGACCACAGGTACTGTAATTAGAGACTTTAATCTTAGGGTAAATTAGAAAATCATACTCATAACGCAATTGTGATAGCACCAATGATGACTTTCACAAAAAAAAAAAAATTATACACGTACTCCGCGTACGCAAATTTTCTATAAAATTTGCATTTTATTTTACCGGTTTCTAGTCTCTATATATAAAAATGAATTGCTGTTCGTTAGTCTCGCTAAAACTCGAGAACGGCTGGACCGATTTAGCTAATTTTGGTCTTGAATTATTCGTGGAAGTCCAGAGAAGGTTTAAAAGGTAGATAAATATGAAAATTCTCGGAATTAAATAAAAATAAAAATTTTGTTTTTCCTTTTTTTTGTTTTAAGTTTAATTTATACAAAAGTTTAGGTCTTTTATTTATCGATTGAGGCACTACGAAGTCTGCCAGGTCAGCTAGTTTTTAATAAAATTATAATGCTAATTACGAATACTCTGTTTTAGTTGATTATCCAATACTAACCGACTCTTCTGTTGTGACGTACGCACAACACATTCCTCTCAAAACGTTTTTCTAAATCTTTCAAATTGTCCGACATGATGTTAACTAGTTTTCCGACGCCATTCTCTGTACCAAATTGATATAAAATACTGGTTCGATTTAAAATTAAATAGGTTGTTTACTTTACTATATGACGCTTCGGGAATGGGATTTGACAAAAATACACTTTAATACTAGAATTTACAATTAAAATAAATAATATTAAAATCTCAAGTGAATATAATAATTAAATTAGTAGTAGTAGTTAAATTTCTATATACATGCGAATACGACAAAGAAATATTTGTGTATTTGAAAAATAAAGTTTTATATAACCTTTTTTTTAATTGTTATGTTATTTCCAATTTAATCTCTTATGTATTTTTAATATTATGTAATTTAAAATAAATTTGTAAACAAAGGTTAGATTTAATTTAAAAAAGAAATTTAACACTATTTTTTGATAAATCTTAAATGATAAATACTAGTGTTTTTTTTTATTTAGTAGAAAAACTTCATTAGTCTTCTCACTTAGATTTTTTTATTTATTTAAATAATTAACCAAAAAAATTATCTTATCGTTTTCGGTCAAACCACATTCCGCTATCACAATATAAATATTCAATTTTAGTGTTGAAATTTTGGTCCAGTTTTGTTATAAATTACTTTAATATTGATTATTTTATCAAAAAAAAAAAGCAGTAGGTAAGTATGTATGCTACGCAAAACGTATTCGTATCTTGATTTCACTTAAGCACCTATGATTTACAAACGCTTTCAATTACAAACATGTAACACGTAATCAAAACAATACTACAACATTATATTATCAATATCACGAAAACATTGACAACTTACTTCAAGCAGCCAAATCCAATAATCCTTATCGCGGAGGATGCAATTTTGATAACTCGTATACAAAAACAAAAAAAAATTACTCTCGTCAATATGAAACCGGCTCCAATCGAGACAAACGACCAACTATACTTTATGGACCTATCTCAAAAACTGCCTTATCTTATCTTCAATGAGATCACCGCGCACATATCTCGTTAAAAAAGACTGTTTAGTTTCAATGAACGATAAAAATGTATAATCTATTTAATTTGTACGTCCAGGTGTGGTGGCTGTTATTAAAACTAATAAACTTCAACGCTTCACGCTATGACTATCACCAAATGTATGGTGTGCAAAGAAATTTTTTACCGCCTCTTGCGCGACCCTTTCTCATTTTGACCAAATATTTGTGGTAGGGCGTAGGTAGGTAAATAGAAGATTGCACAAAGTGGGAATGAGTTGCTCGCTCCGGGCATTTCAATATTGTAATAATTGTTATGTTATAATACTTATTGTAAAAATGAATATTAAAAATAATCTAATATTAAAAAAAAAATCTAATATTAAAAAAAAAAAGACATGCTCGCTGAGTTTCTTGCCAATTTTTCTCAGGACGGAGGCTAGTTCTTGTGAATTGGCGGTAGTTCTTTTGACGTTCAATAAGTATGTACTTTCATTTATGTTGAATAAAAAAATTTTGATTTGATTTGAAATATTGTAGGTTCGCTTAATAGCTGTTGGCAGCGGTTTGGCTGTGCCCCTGGCATTGCTCATGTCCATTAGCGACGGTAACCACTCACCATCAGTGTGCTTAGTGCGAGTTTTTTAACGTTATCGATAGCGTAAAAGTTAACCCAGTTTTGTATGCAGTTGGAACAGCGCCCCTAGCGGCGTACGCAGGCAAACGATCCCGTTCCATACAGATAAGAGTTAACTTTTACGCTATCGAGAACGTTAAAAAACTCGCACTAAGCACACATGTGGGCCGTATGCTCGTCTGCCTACAAGGACAATACAAAACAAGTTGGTACCTACACCCTGCCTATTGTTAATATAAAACATTTGTCTGTTACAATTTGGAGAGTAACACAACAGCTTTGAAAAATAATTGAGACAACGCCCTTGTCTCCTTGTGTCCTGTTGAATTGTTTTAAGTTGGACAATACGATAGGCGTTCTAACTTCTACAATAATAACTTTACACTACAACATCTAAACTAAAAGAAATCTTATTCTACTTTGACTGTCCCATACTAAAGACATACTGCGAAGGATCAAGAAGAATCAAATTTCAATCAAACAAACAAATTTTAGAAATATTGATGAACGGATGCGGAGATTCAAAGATTTATATGTGTACATAAAAAAATTATGGGGTTTTTGTAATTCATATTTGAGTCAGTCGTACAATACAAATAACAATTTAAACAAACAAAACTCAAACACACGAGATTTCAAACTCTTTATCTAGATGTTAATAAAATTACAGTCACAATTATTGCCTAAGCAACTATCCACAGTGAAACAAAAAAAAGAATAAACAATTTCTTTGGACATACGCATTAGTAATTTGTTTACCAAATAAAAATAATTGGATAATTGGATTTGAATTTGGGCAACAATTTTCCACTCATCAAACACAGTATAGACTAATTAGGATTTATTTATAGCATATTGATTTTTTTAAGCCAAAAATATGTATAACTATAATTTAAACTAGGGAATATCGTCTATGTCGGATACATTTTTTGTTATTTAGCGGATTCACATACCATGCACGGGCAGTAATAATTAGTCAATTCAAACGCGTTACCAATACAAAGTTTAAATAACAGACATATTGTTGGCTACATGGAAATACCTCATTAATGGCTGTTGAGTGTTATTTGTTCGCAGTATCTAAGGAATTTCATTGTTTATTTACCGCGTAATCACACGTTTTTATGCCAATTTAGGCTAGCCCGATAATATAAAAGGCATTGATAAAAACGTATTTTAAATAGATTGCTTCATTCGATTTAAATTGTGCCTGATTATTGAGATTTTTATCAGATTAATTGTATTCTGTCTAGAGAGTTTCGTTAGCATAATTTAGTTTCAAAAAATAAAGGGCACATATTTTATTTAGTTTTCATTAATTCACTCTCCATCCCATGAGGTTGAAGTTCCATCTGCATTGTTTGACCCATCATTTAAACTAAAACGCATTGTGGTACACCGACCCGCGCTAAATTTTTCTATAGTAAAAATTTTTACATATCGCAAATCCTTATTTCTAAACAATTCATAATTCAATTATAAATTAGTGACAATCGACGATCGATGACACTTAATGGTATTTTAATGTTTCAACGAATCATTTAGTAAAATTGAAGTATTAATAAATTTCATAGTTATTTAGATTAAGAAAACAATAAAAACATATTACTTGGAAATAATAATACAGTGGTCGTCTGTCTGTATTTCCGACTATTTTACCGCGTACCGGATACGACCCCCATTCCGAGTAAATACACACGCAGTCTTGAGTTCTTTGTGTATTACTATGTTCCCGACACTATTAGCATAGTAGAAATTATTGACATAGGTTGTTCAATGTGGAAGAAATCTGTATTTTGCTTGAAATCTGTTTATGTAGTTAAAAAAATTGTATTCATATGCTTTTCCTCTATGCGGTCCTAATAATACATCCGACACTGGTCAACTTTGGTACAATTGCTATTGGTACTCCAGGAATGATTTATTTTATAGTACACTGATTTACGATAGAAGACGCGCGAGTAGTCTCTCTCTTTGTCTCTCTCTTCCTATCTATATCTATTCATCCTACATGGTGGGAGAGTCAGCTTTCTTTATTTTGCTCCTCTATTTCGCTCTGTCTTCGATATTCTCGTGAGTAAAATTGCATTCCCTTTTTTTTTTTTTTTTATTGCCCTTGTAGGCAGACGAGCATAGGGCCCAACTGATGGTGAGTGGTTACCGTCGCCCATGGACTTCAGCAATGCCAGGGGCAGAGCCAAGCCGCTGCCTATCAGCAGTCCTTCAGCACTACTACAGCGCGAGTAGTTTCATTATATTATATTACTAGCGGACCGCCCCGGCTTCGCTTGGGAAGTAGCGTACCCGATGTAAAGAATTTTAGGTAATTTTGTTACACATTGGGTTACATTATTAGAGTTTCTGTGAGGATCCCAATTTTTTTTTAAAATATAATAAATATAGCCTATGTCACCCGGGGATAGCGTAACTTTCCAACAGTGAAAGAATTTTTTAAATCAGTTCAGTAGCTTCGGAGCCTATTCAATACAAACAAACAAACAAATCTTTCCTCTTTATAATATTATTATAGATTATGTTTTTCATAAAATTACCGATATTCGCAATTGAGCGTGACCGGGTTTCTTTAGTTGCAGAAAAACAATTGAATTGCTAAATGTAGTAAAATCATGAATGGTTTTTGATTATGCATTTTCCGTCAACGATTTGTACAATGGCTCAACGAATTGGGATGGGTTTTTCAGTGATTTGTTAAAGTAAACATAAGCATTAGAGTTTTGATTCGAATATGTTGCATATGTAAAGAAGATGATAAATTTTGAACAAAAGCTTACAAAATTGGATGTTTCATCGAAAAAGGTTGAAATGTTTTTATTTTGGAAAATAAATATATCAGAATGTCATTGGTTGTATGCAATACGAGTATTACTCAAAGGCTGGTTACAAATTAAAAAAAAAAAAAACTCTTTAAAAAATAATTTTGTTAGAAACTCAAGCATAACGATTGCTTTTTTTTTTCCCTCCCTTTTTTTTTTTTTTTTTATTGCCCTTGTAGGCAGACGAGCATACGGCCCACCTGATGGTGAGTGGTTACCGTCGCTCATAGAATTCAGCAATGCCAGGGGCAGAGCCAAGCCGCTGCCTACCGCTTAATACTCTCCATAAGCCTCGTTTGAAGAAGGAAATGTCATAGCGCTCGGGAAACACCGTGGAGGGGAGCTCATTCCATAGCCGGATGGTGCGTGGCAAAAAAGATCTCTGGAAGCGCACTGTGGATGACCGCAGTGGCTCCAGGTAGTATGGATGAACTCTACTCCGGTGGCGGGCGGTGCGGTGGTAAAAACGAGATGCCGGTATCATCTCGAATAATTCCTCAGAGCACTCCCCATGGAACATACGGTACAAAATACAGAGGGAACCGAAGTCCCTCCGCAGACCCAGAGGTTCCAAACGATCCGAGATACCTAAGCTGATAGCCTTGAGAGGCTAGCTATTCCAGCGTAACCGTAATTAGTAGGTGAGCTCACGGGGCTCAAACCTGACGACGCTGCTAACACGAACCCTAGCAAGAGCCGTGCTTCGCAGAATCTACCACCGGATCGGAAACGCAGCCCACTGAGAAGATCCGGCGAGAAACTCAGTGGGCTGTGTCTGAGAGAGACGATTGCCATGAAACAATAAATATATCAGAATGTAATTGGTTGTATGCAATACGAGTATTACTCAAACGCTGGTTACAAATTAAAAAAAAAACTCTTTAAAAAATAATTTTGTTAGAAACTCAAGCATAACGACTGCCATGAAACAATAAACTACGGTAATCACCAACGATTCTAATTAAATTAAAAAAAGTTGAACGAGGCTTATAGATTAGGCTTCAATATAAAAAAAAAAATACCTTGAAAATAGAGATGGAAGGCCACAGAACACAGATATGAAATGAAAATAAAATTATTCCACACCATTTTAAATCTTATATCAATATATATAAAATCGTTTTAAACACTGAAATCGATAAGAGATTACGTCGAAACATGAGTGATCATCTCAATGTTACCGATCACATGTTTGGAGCTGTTTTCTCACATGATCTACAAAGTTTAGTTTTACACATCATCGCTTCATGCATTTTATGTCGTCTCTGATGCCGTAAAACTTTTACGTTTTAATTTACAGGCATGACTATGTCTATGATATGTCTATGACTGCCAATACTCTTAAAATATTCAAAAAGTCGTTAATAATTTAATAGAAATAATAAACGCAAGCTTAAACCGTACGTAATCCATAATGTGAATAGATTGTCATTTTTGATTTCAACCACAAAGTACAGAAATGTTATCGCAGGAAGAATACTTTTGTTTTAACTGGTCAAATGCCATGATAGACACCATGTGTCCACGGCATACTTTACTCTAGGGCCACACCGGTATATGAAGAATCGTCCAAAATTCGTTGAGGTGTTTTTTTCGCAAATATCATCAGAAATGACTCAAAAATAATGGGCGATTTCCGGAAACAGTGACTACTTCGAGAGATCTCCACTAAGGTCTGACCCCTGGTCACTGGGTGAAGCATGGTTTCTAGTCTAACGTTTACAGTGATAATGTAAATATAAAATACAACTGTTAACTTGTAGAGATCGATACGGGGTTTCCTAAATTCAAAGCGTAAGCTACCTAAGCTATAATTTCATACAAATTGTTCGTTTAGGTACTTCTTATCTGGCTCAATCGATTGTATTGTTATTTATAAAACAATAAAAATATATTCGTTCAATAGTCATGAAACTATTTTAAATTACTCATTAAACATAATTATTTTATAAGAATCAAGGTAATAAATAAATAAATATAGTTGACGGAAATATCGAAAAAATTGGAATTAAAATTTCATTAATTTATTGAATACCTACCTACACCGTTTAGATTATATATTTATAATTGAATAACTGACGAATTACTCAACAAAAAATTTCACATCTTAATTGAAATAACTTAATTTTAAATAGACATTATACGCACGAGAAAACAACGTTCCGAGTTACGACTATGAAAGGAATGAAATTACAATCGCTAATAAGTCACGGAATAACTAAAATATATTAAAAAAAAAAAAAAACAAAACAAACCCACATCCGCCTTACATCTCATTTCGTTTTCAAACTAACTAACCGTAAAACCTCAATGTGATAACAAACATTTTTACATAAATAAATTATTTACACTAATTACTTTCACGTTTATGTAAGCTTTGTTTTTCTTATCTAAACAGGACCAAAACTTCAACAAATTTGTATATAAAAAGTATTCGCCAGAGCTATATAGGTCTAACACGGAAATTCTCGCGTGAAGTGACTTATTTTTTACTGTTTAAGTTTCAAACAAAATATGTTAAAATTCAATAGAATTTACGCACAAAACCGCGCATGCACGTATCTTCGTACCTACTGTCGTTTATCTATGGTAATAATCTTCTTATCAATTGTCTTATATCAGTTGATGTGGTGTAGTACAGTTTGTATGAAACGAAAACTAACTATCAAAATTATTGTACTAAGCCATGAACACGTTCGAATGTCTGTGGGCTTTACCACTGAATACTAGTAGACTAAGCTAAATAAATACCAAACTAAATACATAAAAACAGTACAAAAGACGTATGTAACTTTCCTTACAAGAACTCGTGAAAGCAAATACAATTTTACAATTATTATGCAATTAAATTCGTATTAGTTATGAATATTGATTCAATAATAGATAACGGACTGCAATTAATCCGTTCTTTATCTATTGTAGTTCTAAGAAACATCATGTTGTGTTTTAATTTAAATTTATTATGAACGCAATGACCACGCAAGCTTTTTTTTTAGTTATAGTAATTAATTATTTATCGATCAGCCCAGTGTGGAATGTCTTCCAACGAGGGATTTCAATTATTCTTAGAACACATTGGAAACTAACCTGATACCAACCAATAGCTCTATGGACATTTTGGGGATAATGACGAAGACTGCTGAGCTATTCAGCTGAGCGGGTGATATTGTTCGGTACACCGATGGTTCGATTTTTTTTCTACCTATGCTGATAGCCTTGAGACTCTATTTTAGCTTCGCCCTAACGTGTAGCTGAGCTCGTGGGGCTCAAACCAGAGTGCCCACTGAGCAAGAGCAGTGCTTCGCAGAATCTATGACCGGATCGGAAACGCGACTCACTGAGAAGATCCGGCGAAAAACTCAGTGGACTTTATCTATGGGTTAATTCGCTTGTCGAGCCCTTCGTCGCAAGCGACGGGTTCAACGAGGATGGTGACCGGAATTTTGTCGTTCGGAACTTGTATATATGCTTATCTTGAAAATGTCGTAAGCGAGATTCAGGCATCTGTCAAATATCTTGTGTTCTGTGATGGCTACCAGTCACAGACATTGCAAACTAAACGAGGCCATCGCCCTTGCCAATTTCAATAAGAAAATTATGTTTGTGTGAAATACGTGTGTCACGAAATTTTCTTTCTTTCAAAGTATCATAATTAATTAAAGACAGACAAGTGATAACATTTGCATACGTTACATTAAATTCAAATGATTGCATTATCTCATGCCTACATTATTTTACCGGAAACGTTTGATGATGAAAAAATTACGCACTCAAATAATATCAGACTTAATTTCTTATTGCAGTTATAAATCGATTTTAATCAAGGAAATATAGAGGTGTTAATTATTCAAACGCTTTCGATTTTGCTTGTTCGCGTGAGTGTTACAGATTAGCGTCAAACGTCAATGATTTTTCGCACACGAGTAGTGAAGTGAAAATGTAAACAGTACAGCGACTTGTATAGCTGTATATATCATTATCATCATTATTCTGCTCTTTTCCCAGTCACCTGGGGTCGGCGCAACATGTTTTCTCCTTCCATACTCTTCTATCATATATCATTTCTTCGCTCACTCCCCTCTTACCCATATCGTTCTTCACACAATCCATCCGTTTCTTCTTAGGTCTACCTCTTCCGCTATATCCTTCCACATTCATAGTTAACACTCTCTTACCTACCTCATTTTCATTTCGTCTCATCACATGTTCATACCATCCCAAACGCGCACTCCTCAGCTTCTCGCGCACTTCTCAGGTGTATATATCATTAGATCTTAATATATATAAATTACGTGTCGCGTTATTTGTCCGCGATGGGCACCTAAACTACTGAACCGGTTTTAACTTTCTTTATTTTAAATATGTATATGTTTTGTTCCAACTTAGGCCATAGGATGGTTTTTAAATCGATTAATAGTCGCAATATTTATTAATTAACAATAAAATTATTTCTTATGTTCATTAATGTTATTGATTGTAAGTTTCATAAGTTTAAAACAGATGGCGCCTTAAATCAGTTTTTACAGACAATTCTAATACTGTCTGACATTAATATCTCATAGATGTCGCTGTGTTAAAAATACCAACATTTCACATAAGCTACAATTTAATGGCATATACACCACGTGCTGCTGAGGCTAAAGTATAAGTGAAATTTATTTCGTAATAAACGCAATACAGTGAAATCCAATTGTTCTTACTTTGTTATTTTTTTATATTAGCTAAACCGGCCACGTGCTATTTAGAAACAAAAACCTTAGCCACAGCAACGTGTGGCCGGGTCTGCTATTATACCAATATTTTTACCAAGATACACATTTTGAGATTTTCACGAATACCTGTTATTACGTAATATAATATATTGATATTATGTAGATTATATTCCTAATATTGATTCTACTTATTTTTATTGATTGCGTAGGATGATGGGACTGTAAAACCCATCAGTCGTTGCGATACTATCTTGCGATTTATTGTGAATATTGGAAATAATTTAATATCTTTTTCAAGATCTCATTTATGACATGAATTGTGAAACTCTATTTGGATATATCGAGTTTCATCCTCCTGTGTGCAGTTCCTACGGACTGACCTGGTCATCGTTCTCGTGAAACCCGTCGCTTGCGACGAAGGGCTTGGCAAGTGAATTAACCCACAGACAGCCCACTGAGTTTCTCGCCGGATCTTCTCAGTGGGTCGCGTTTCCAATCCGGTGGTAGACCCTGCGAAGCACTGCTCTTGCCAGGGCTAGTGTTGGCAACGTCGTCATGTTTGAGCCCCGTGAGCTCACCTACTTTTTAGGGTTACGTAGAAATGGCCTCTCAAGGCCATTAGCTTAGGTAGGAAAAAAAGAGTTGGATTAGTGACATGGCCTATTCAGTGCTAGTACCTATTAGTGCCTACTTTATTAAACATTCTATTAAAAATAAAGCAAAAGTATCGACTATATTCAATGACTACAATATTCATAATACATAGAGTAGCTTTCTTTTTGTATTATAAATCAACATTCAAGGAAATTATTTGAAACCTTTAGCGGAACGTTACTGTAAAATAATGGATTCCGTTCGATAAATATAGTTTCCGCTATTCCCGTGGTCTGAACCAAATTATGTTTAAATTAGATTACGGTATGCACTGTACGTGAGCTATGGACAATTCTGTTTTCCCACAAATTGTTAGTAACGCCGAGAACTTTGTAGGTAGAAACATTTATTCTAATTCGTGTTAATTTTGTATTCCCTTTGTAGTTAGCCAAGCCTAAGGGCTATCGTTTAAAGACGTCAGCAATGCTAGAGGTATAGCCAAGTTACTGCCTAAAATGTTAGACAAACTTGGACACTAGAGTGTCCAAGTCTTAGAAGACCCCATTAGTTCGGATCCTCCCGATCCACTAACGGTGCTTTTAGGTACCTCAAGCACCGGTCATCGTTCTCGTCGAACCCATCACTTGCGCCGAAGGGCTAGGCGAGTAAACTAACTTATAGACACAGCTCATTGAGTTTCTCACCGGATCTTCTCAGACCTGTCTTGCTAGGGTCAGTGTTAGCAACTTCGCCATTCGCCAGGTTTAAGCCCCGTGAGCTCACCTACTTGTTCGGTAACGCTGACATAGCCCCTTAAGGTATAATAGTATAGTACAGTATAATTTTAATGAATACATAAAAATGTTATAGAAATACATCCTAATAGTTTAATGAAATCCTGGATTAATTCTCACAAATAAGAATATATATTTGGCATTTCACAAAAAAAAAAAAAACTTTCTTTATAAGCGATACTGTTCGTAATTATACGTGTGTATTCTGAAAACACTTCGGATCGAGTATTATTCATATAAACGACGATTAACCACGATTCATGTTTTTTCATTGTTTACGTAATCGAGACATGCCATTGGCCGATTGGCCCTTGTCCACGCTGGACGTTTTGAATCGCAACGATTTTGATACTGAATCTATACACTGAAATAATTATAATAGTGTCCAAAAAGTTGAACACGCTTAAGTCTGTAATCTTGACATTACTGAAGAGTTACTAAACAAATTTGAGTGCTTAATTTAGGCGCTAGCTTTGTATTGTTTAGGAAATTTTATTATCTATACTTCTATACTTACTATGTAATATTATAAAGAGGAAAGATTTGTTTGTTTGTTTGTATTGAAACTACTGAACCGATTTGAAAAATTCTTTCACTGTTTTGAAGCTACACTATTCCCGAGTGACAAGGGCTATAATATTTATTGAAAAAAATTAGGGATTCTTACTAAAACTCCAATAATGTAATCCAAGGTGTAAAAAAAAAACCTTCTTCGAACTAATTTCGGACTTGTTGGAGTTTCCCAAACACAAAACAGATTTAACTTCTACCTCAAATTGTGCTACGTAAACTTAGTTTTTTTTTGTCTACAAGTCGATCACTACTTCGGCTGCCTCTCTAGAGTTTGCTGTAAGAGATTTAACGCAAATAGGAAGAAAATAGGTGAATTTCAGTACTATTTCTAAATAATTCGCTATGCAAGTAAAACTAGTTAACTTTCACGATCAAAAAAGTGGGACGAAGCTAGCACTCTTTTGTTTTAATTTCTGTAAAAAATTCGTTTGCTAAAAGGTTAATTATTATTTGTGGTTTTCTGTTCAGGTCGAAATAGTAAGCAGAATACGCAGGGTAAGAGAAAGAACGACTCTGTTACTAACATATCCTAAGTACTTCAAGAGCTATGACGTGACGTAACGTGAAATTCATAAATGACTATTATTAACATGGGCTGGCGTGTTACTGCTTAAATTTACCGCTAAGTAGTCAGAATTAGTCAAGCATTTTCAGTTAAAAATGTAGTAGGGACGTTATCAAGGTGAGCTGCCCTAGATCTTCAGTAGCTCGACATGTCCCGTCTAGTTCAATAAAAAAAAATCCACACATAGTACTGCTACGTTTTTCTTTTGTTTCTTTTTATTGCATAGATAGTTGGATGAGCTCACATTCCACCTGTTGTTAAGTGGTTACTGGATCCCATGGATACAACGTAAATGCCGCCACCCACCTTGAGATATAAGTTCTAAGGTATCATGTAGCTACAACGGCTGCCCCCCCTTCAAACCGAAACGCATTACTGCTTTACGGCTGAAATAGGCAGGGTGGTGGTACATACCCGTGCGGACTCACAAGAGGTCCTACCACCAGTAAAGTATTTTTGAGTATCAACTTACAATCTGTTCTGCTATGGAATGCGCTTCCTCTCGAGATCAGGACTATTACTAACCGCTGCACGTTCAAGTTAAGGGTTCGGCGAATGCTGTTGGAAAAGTTAGCGGAATCGTCATGAACTTATTAAGATGAAGTTATTTGTTAAGGAAATTTATTAATATATTCCTTTTAATACTGTATAAACTATTATATGTATGTATGTGTGTATATATGTATGCACGTATGTATATGTATATGTGATTGTGTATATATGTAGATATACTTTTTTTGTATGTATTCGTAACCTAATATAAATTTCATTGCACCTACCACTATTTACTCTGCACTACCTTTGGTTGACTGGTAGAGAATGCCTTAGGCATTAAGTCCGCCAATGTAAATTTTACATGAAGTGTAATAAATAAATAAATAAATTAAGTATATTATTTGACAAAATCGCTACGATTTCTTGTAACAATATGAACGAACTCTTATGCAGCGGTCGTATTTACGACGTACTGACAGTCTCTTCCTCCATTACTGGGCTATTACAATAAGAAATACTGCAAGAATTTGAATATCGCAGCGATAAAAAGCAATGATATGCCATATACGAATTATTGTTACATAAAGTTTTGTAACCGACGTTATATTTTAGATGGTAACTGTTATGGAGAAGTTGTTGAATAATAGTTTTACTAGTTTAATATCTTTTTTTGCCGCGGATCTAATCGTGTCTCGTGAGCGGTGTGTGTACAGGCTTTTGTAATTGCGTTATGCTAATATTTTCAAGTATTTAGACCGTGGTTCGTATATACATGTTTTGATATGAAAATCGTTTCCTAGTCACGGATTCGTTTGTTCCTATACGAGTGTTTATTTCGCTATTCTTTAGTCAAGTTAGATCGAATGCTGAAATATATATTTTTAAGCTATTGCATAGCTTTTATCGCGGGCCTTGAGCGCAGCGACCGAATCAAGAAATTCCGTAACGAAAATAACCTGACACCCCCACTACGCCTCCTATGTAGCTCGCGTTCAACACATTCACACGTTGCGCTGGTGTAGGGTTTATGAATAAGCGCGTGGCGTGACGTCACACTGCATGCGCATCATGAAAATTCTGCCCATCTCTCTTTCGCGCGGTCTAGCTTATGAGTGTGAAGAGGACAGTTAAGGTTTTGCTTTTATTAATGTTTAATATAGCGTGGTCTTGTTTTATTATTGTTTTAATATTAAATCATCATTGTCTAATTATAATTGCATAAGTTGATAAAAAATGCTATGCAATAGCTTTACCGCGGCAGTTCCCGAGTGCCACGCGTTTGTTTTTTTTAATAGTTATAGGTGGTTAAATCACGTAAATACGTTACTAATCAGACACGAAGTGGAAATATTGATTGTGTAATTTCTGTTCCGCCCTTCAGATCGGCAGGGATGACAGCTTTGTGACAGAAATAGACAGGTGATACCTTCACGTACGAGTTCACGTCTACGCTCAACTAACAGGAAAATGGTAGACGCTCGACAAATTAGCTTTTATCTATACTAATATTATAAAGAGGAAAGATTTGTTTGTTTGTTTGTATTGAATAGGCTCCGAAACTAGTGAACCGATTTGAAAAAATATTTCACTGTTTGGAAGCTACACTATTCCCGAATTTTACACTATTGATCTTTTTGAAAATATTAGGGATCCTTACTAAAACTACAATAATGTAACCCAAGGTGTAAAAAAATTACCCAAACTATTCTTTACATCGTGCGCCCTGCGAAAACGATTGATGGTAGAATAAAATAATGTACTACGACTTTGTAGAACACATTATTATTTACAAAAAGTGTCGGGATAGCATATGTCTAACTATTATAATTATGCCGCAATAAGTGTTCTTTTATTTTTTTAAATAAAACAACGTCTAATATCGTTGAAATTTTTGTTAAAGACCCGAGCGGAGCCGGAGCGGGCCGTTATAACATAATAATATAATATGACGATACATTAAATTCTCTTTAGTAGTATCTTTACAACAACTATCTATCTAATATTGCGATAACTATTGAAATTTAATTACACTCCAATGTGACCATCGATAATTGTACTTTAATGGTATTATGACGGGAATCTTCCAAGAGACAGAAGCAAAAAACGTGCTAACAACAACTGTTGCAAGCTTAGAAGCCTCCACTAAATCATTCAGCTCCAAGACCGTGACTAAGTGACTATAGTAATATCGATACTGGGATTAGCAAATACCAGTGCTGCTGCTACGTAAGTGCCGTGAGTGGTCCGCGGACAGAGCTGCCGTGCCGGATATGCGCGACACTTAAGTTTTCGGGAGAGGGGCTTACCAGTTTCACCAGGACAGGTGGGCGAGCACGGGTTCAACATTTTCTTGTAATTAAATTCTTAACGTTAAATTAACGTTGGTAACGTTAAATTGGCTTGTAATTTAAGGTACCTTTTTTTATTGCTTAGATGGGTGGACGAGGTCACAGCCCACCTGGTGATTACTGGAGACCATAGACATCTAGGACGTAAATGCGCCACCCACCTTGAGATATAAGTTCTAAGGTCTCAAGTATAGTTACAGCGGCTGCCCCACGCTTCAAACCGAAACGCATTAAATTAAATTATATTTATTTATTAATTTGCATGTCTTTGATTCTTGTGTTTCAATAAGGTGTGCAAGGAATGTTGATGCCTTTAATTATTTTTAAATTCGTTTTTCTCGTCCTAATTTTTCTTAAACGTTGCTTATGTTTAGCTGAAAGTTGAACAGCCCGGAGGAGTGGGATATGCCAACTGCTACTCGAGCGCGTGCGAAGGAGACCTAACAACTCGAGAGCAGCTGCTTCGCGAATGAATTTACTACCGGATCGGAATGGCGAACCGCTAAGATGATCCGGCGAGAAAATCAGCGGGTTGATGTGTACGGGTTAGGTTGCACGTCGAACTCTTTGCCGAGTTGGACGTGCGGTTACCGGGGTCCCTAAGCCTGCTCCTAGTGTTAGAGCTGAAGGCGGCTAATATAATAGTTGAAAAAAAAAATATTCAAGAAACAACTATGATTTGTATTAATTAACCTTCATCGCAACAAGGAAAAAAACTAATTAAAAATAAAAACAATTGGCCTATTAAACTAACACGTCACTTAATGTTAGTACCATGGCTTAATGTATGCGGGTAAGAAATTTGATTTCACCAGTATTTTCGGAATAAAACTCATTGTCACCCAGATAGTGCGTGAAAACTCATTAATCCAAAATTTATCTACAATGAACCGTTAATTATAACTGGGTCAGAATGCTGTGAGATCCGTGCACACAGTGCAGCGAACTTTCAGTTGGTTTACTATTGTTGACAAAAAGAAACAGATATAAACATTTTATGTAACGCAATTATAATTAGTACTTGATTATTGTTGGTTCAGCCAATTGTATTTAATTGTGGATATTTTATCTGGTGATTTTGCCGGTATGAAATAATAACTTAAATCAGTTCCTGTGACTAATGTTTTCTTATTTTTCTTGGGATAATTTTTTTAAATGTACAGTCGAATTAAAGTGTTCGTAAATCAAAGACATAATTAACTAGTCTCAGTTCTTTAGTACCCACCCATAGCTGGTTCAAAGATCCTAATTACATCGTTAACTGAATTAAATTCTATGGACTATTTGTTCACGATTGACTTCCACAGTGAAGGAATAAAATCGTGTAATAAAAATCAAACCCGCAAAACTATAATTTGCGTAATTACTAGTGATAGGATCTCTTGTGAGTCCGCACAGGTAGGTACCACCACCCCGCCTTTTTCGCCGTGAAGCAGTAATGCGTTTCGGTTTGAAGGGTGGGGGCAGCCGTTGTAACTATACTGAGACCTTAGAACTTATATCTCAAGGTGGGTAGCGCATTTACGTTGTAGATGTCTGTGTCTAGTACCCACTTAACACCAGGTTGGCCGTGAGCTCGTCCACCCATCTAAGCAATAAAATAAAAAAAACATCCGCAAAGAGTGTAACATAAATAGCATTACTGCAAGGTCGTTGCACTAGGTGTATTCTTTCACAAACACGTACTGTGACAACGGTAATCCAATAGTTGGTGAGAGTAAAAAGCGATCGAGCGAGCCCAGGCACGTTTACTTTGTCTGATACAAGCTAAAAGCGAAAGCGGGTATAGGTACAGATTTTTTTATGCCTATCTATTGCTATTTTTTTATTGCCTTTGTAGGCAAACGATCATACGGCCCACCTGATGGTGATTACCGTCGCCCATGGACGTCAGCAATGCCAGGGGCATAGTCAAGCTGCTGCCTACCAAAACTAGCTAGCTAAAGCTAGTAATCTCCAGGGATTATGCTATTATACCATCATTTGTTTTCTTAAAGTCACCACTGAATAATTAGTCTGTTTTGTTATCATATTAAACCCCGTGGAACTATTTAAACATACATAGTTAAATAATTTTGTAATGTAATCATACATAATATTTGATTTAAAAATATATTTTATGTATTATACTTAGCAGCATCTGATCAAACTAAAGTCAAACAAAATGAATACGTTTTTAAGTTCATTCGTATCTTAGAACCGCATATAAAATTAACTTTAAGCTCTTGTGACTTAGTCTACAAACAGAAAAAGACTGGAGGCATCCGAAGGTCAAAGAAATGCAGTAAGCACAGAGACGTATTCGCAATCATTGAGAAACACTGTGATATTCGATTAGTCACTTATAAACAATCTGTACTTCGTGAATTTTAATGTTTTTTTTTTATTTATTGGAACGAAGTTCCTTAGGGGACGATGCGGAGGGGTACCTTAACCGGAAAAAAACGTCCGTAACGTAAGATTTTTATTATTTATGTATAGTCTTAGTATGATGGCTATACAGTGTCTAATATATAGTCTACGTGATGACGGTTATTATTATTATTCAAATAAATAGCTGTTTCTTTGTATTTTATTATTATAGATTTTTTATAAATCATTGTAAATAAAATAAAGTTTGTAAAGTAGCTTTTTTTATCAAAAAAAAAAATCATAATAAAAAATGTATACCCGAATAATTATTTTCTTTATACCTCGAATAGAAATTAAAAATAATGTTATTATAATAAGGAACTTCGTTCCTATCCGGTGTTCCACGACACCACACATTTTTATTTATTTATTAGGAATACAATACACATCAGAAGCTAAAAAGATACATAAAAAACACAAGTAAAAAGAAACAAAATCAAAAAAGACGCAACAAAATCGAGTTTGTCAAAACGACTTTTAATAATATAGTACATAAATAATGATAAATACTACCCGATAGTTAGTACTACACGTGTTAAAGTCTAGTACAATTGATGCGAAGGTAACACAAAAACCTTGATGCCTGAATGAGCCTTGTATTTAAGCTCGCTTTTGTGATCTTCAAGATTGTCTATAATGACACATACGATCTAAGATGTCTATGTTCAAACGAGCGACACAGATCTGTATCTCTTTTTTCTTTTGTTGCTTAGATGGGTGGACGAGCTCACAGCCCACCTGATGTTAAGTGGTTACTGGAGCCCATAGACATCTACAACGTAAATGCGCCACCCACCTTGAGATATAAGTTCTAAGCTCTCAAGTATAGTTACAACGGCTGCCCCACCCTTCAAGCCGAAACGCATTGCTGCTTCACGGCAGAACTAGGCAGGGCGGTGGTACCTACCCGCGCGGACTCATAATACGTCCTACCACCAGTAAAATCTTCTCACAATCTTCTCAATCTTCTCACAATAATTCACCGCGATTACTAAAAGTAATCAATGATAGAATAGTTATTGATTCTCTTCAACGAGTTATGTGTTAATTTTGAAATCATTGAAATCGCCAAACCATTTCAAATTCAATTATATACCATATTGTTAAAACTGTTCAAGTGTTTTGAAATATTGTAACGTTTATTCTTGGGTAATAATAATACGAAATATAGTTGATGTCACGTTGAGTGGATTTGATTTTACAATAAGAGGTCTTCATTCTGTCTTGTGTTTCGACCCAAAAAATTGACAGCCGTTTCATTATTCTTTTATATTGTTCAGGTTTGTACTATAGGTTATAAATACAATTATTGTCTTCTTAAATAGTATACGTTAAGAAGACGATCTATATTTTCTTAAATGTTACCAACCAATTTAATGTTACCAACTCGAAATTACATGATAAGCAATCCGCACATACAGATAGTCGGAATTTAATTACAAGAAAATGTTAGACGAAATTGATCTAATTTTAAATGAAGTAATGCCAAATTAAGTTTTGAGGTGACTCACAAGAATTCCGTTCCGTCGGCTTTGTACGTAGCTTATTCATTTCACGGTAATATTGTTCTAGTAATTATTTATGACGATAATTTAATATTATATACTGTTATTCATTCATATTTCGTGTTTTGGAAACTCAATTACAAGCTGAGCTTCGTTCATTTTTCAAACAAAAATCTACACTGTTTAATTTTGTTTTTTTTTTTATTGCTTAGATGGTTGGACGAGCTCACAGCCCACCTGGTGTAAAGTGGTTACTGCAGCCCATAGACATCTACAAGGTAAATGCGCCACCCATCTTGAGATATAAGTTCTAAGATCTCAGTATAGTTACAACGGCTGCCCCACCCTTCAAACCGAAACGCATTACTGCTTCACGGCTGAAATAGGCAGGGTGGTGGTACCTGCCCGCGCGGACTCACAAGAGGTCCTACCACCAGTAGACCAATAAATATATATTAAGTTTTTTAGATGGAATATTGGTCACTAAAATTGAACTTGCATTCATTGCTTCGCAGGCTGAAAAAAGAGACATCTTGTATAGCTACGTTATGAATTATTCGGAAAACATCTGACTTATTAAACTATGTATTAAATACTAAAAGTCAACACTATTTAAAAAATTACTAACGCTAGCTCAGAAATTATTTTAAAAATGAGTATCATTCTACACATCTAAAACGTTAAGGAACGATAGAAATGCAAAAGAAATTAGGAATTTATTATGTTGTTTGTTGGAAGGCATGAAATATGTACATAGTGCATATGTAGCTGTCAAACGGTAAACTAGGAAATAATGCGCTGAAATAATTTTACGAAACCGTTCAACTTAATCGAGTTAACTCTTGTTTTCATGTTATTTTCGAAAAAAAATTATCTCGTACTGTTAACATTTAAATTTAACCTATTTTTCTGCTGTTTGTAAAATTGCTGTAACATGTCATAGTGTGTTATAAGAGATTGCTGTACGTGCCTGTAACTGGCTTACATACCAGTACTTAATTTTATACATGTTAATTTTAAGCTTGAATGTTTTGTGTGTATTGCTGTTGGTGTGTCTAAATAAATAAATAAATAACCAGATAAGCCATTATTTTATTTGCACTGATTCATGACGCTTGTAATTTGCAATTCACCGATTTTCCGTCTAAGCTAACAACTGCACAGTATGTATCGTGAATTATGTTCACGAACGCTCACGATTGGTAGCTTTATTAAAACGCAACTGACTTCTCAATTGGTACAGACGATCGTTCTGATGTCTTCGTAAGAGAATTAAAAAACAAATATGCCCTTCAACTGCCGTCTGGTGTAGTGGTAAGTGACATGGTCACTACACAAGGGGGCCGCGGGTTCGAATCCCGCCAATGGAAGATATTTGAATGATAAATATAAATGTCTTTTCCAGGGTTATGGATGTATATTAAATATATGTATGTGTATAATAAAAATCTTACATTTATTTCCGTTATCTGGTACCTGTAACACAAGTTCTTTACGAACTTACCACGGGACCAGTTAACGTGGCGTGATTGTTAGTAAATATATAACATATTCAACTTCGGAAATTCTTCTTCTTCTTCTTTGTCTCCACAAAGGCACTCCAATTCAAGTATGTAGGAGGCTTAAACAAAAGCTATTTCGTTCCAATACCTACTCAATACGACCTCATTTCAGAAATCAGTTTTTCATTACGAACGAATGGCCAAATCCGACAGATGATGAATTACGTTGAACGAATGAAAGAGCAGTATTATGTAAAGATGGGTGGCTTAATTTCATTCAAACTATTCAATCACGTTATTAATGTTCCTTTTGATGATTACATATATTATTTACTCGCTCTTTACTAAGACGACGCTTGCTCCTGAAAGTAAGTACTGTACTTTTTGACGAAGCATGTTGCTGATAGCTCTATTTCTGTAATCTGACGAAGCATGTTGCGGATAATGACTTATTATATTATGTATTAAATACTAAAAGTCAAAACTATTTAAAAAATTACTAACGCGTGACATGTACTTTTAGGTTAGGAATATTATGTTCTTTTTTTGTAATAAATTTCAAATTTGTTTAAAAAAAAAATTATAAATATAATTAATTAAAGATTTACTCGCCTAAATTTAACTGAAGCCACACATGTATGATAAATTCAGAAACAATCTTTAGTATTTACGCTTAGATTCACTAGCCACCGTAGTCATTGACATTGAATTTCATTAACATAGGTACTAGAATATCTTAGGTAATAAATTTGTTCATATTCATATATTATACTGTTAACATAAATAATTTATATACATAAAGTCTAATAGCTAATCTAAAGTCTAATAATAATAATACTAGCTAATGTAAAGTCTAATAATATTTACATAAAGTCTACTAGTCAGCCCGGGCTAGTAGGAGTTCAGTGACATATACACGTGCAGAAGAATTACTTCTGTAAATAAAGACATTATCTTCTAGGGTTTGATGTTAATTTAAATCTAAAGCATCTTATACGTAAAATATTTTTTTACTGGTGGTAGGACCTCTTGTGAGTCCGCACGGGTGGGTACCACCACCCTGCCTATTTCTGCCGTGAAGCAGTAATGCGTTTCGGTTTGAAGGGGGGGCAGCCGTTGTAACTATACTGAGACCTTAGAACTCATATCTCAAGGTGGGTGGCGGCATTTACGTTGTAGATTTTTATGGGCTCCGGTACCCACTTAACGTCAGGTGGGCTGTGAGCTCGTCCACCCAGCTAAGCAATAAAAAAAATAAAAAAACACGTTTCGTTATCACCATTACGATACTTGTAAATATTGAAATTGATTGAAAACCAATTTTAGATCTCCCCGAATATTCCATGTTAGTAATCACTCAACCCACGAGGCCATCTAACATAATGAACAGACTTAGACAACGACAGTACAATACTTGCATTTCTGTCATTTAACCAAGGAACTTTAAACGCGTGTTTAACACTGAATATCTAAACAGAATGTTCTTCATTTAGCAGACAATACTCAATCAACCTACTTTCTAGTTCGCACGAACTTGAGTGATTTTGGCAACTTTCTTTTACCATTATAAAGCCAGTACTTAGAATTATATTACATAGTCTACAGACTACGAACCTGTGTGGGTTTATTATGGATTGAGACCATAATTTTTTTTTATTGCTTAAATGTGTGGACGAGCTCACAGCCCACCTGGTGTTAAGTGGTTACTGGAGCCCATAGACATCTACAACGTAAATGCGCCACACATCTTGAGATATAGTTCTAAGGTCTCAGTATTGTCACAACGGCTGCCCCTCCCTTCAAACCGAAACGCATTACTGCTTCACGGCAGAAATAGACGGGCGGTGGTACCTACCCGTGCGGACTCACAAGACGTCCTACCACCAGTAATTACGCAAATTATAATTTTGCGGGTTTGATTTTTATTACACGATATTATTCCTTCACCGTGGAAGTCAATCGTGAACATTTGTTAAGTACGTATTTCATTAGAAAAATTCATTCATTAGAAAAATAAATCGCAGCATGATTGAGATTTTCAGTAATAGCTTTATAATCGGGTGATGCTAAGCTATTGACGGATGGCTATCAAGCTATAATCCGAAAAAAGGTTGCCTCTTTTTTAAGACGAGTGAGAGACAGTAGTAATGGCATCCTCGGGATGATTGCTTCTCGCGCTGATTGTCCGATCCAACATAAATGGATGTGTATAATTACCGGACAAGACTGACATATCCTTATTATTATTTTACTCTTCATTATGAAATGTGTATGATTTTCTTTTTATTTTATTTTTCCTCCAAATTAATTGACTGATTGACATAATGATAGCTAATATTGACATAGAGTGGTTACCACTGTATTGATATAATTATGTGTTTCTAATTCATTTCCTTTGTATATTTAATTAATTGAATTAGTATATTGTTCATTTTCTATTTGTATTGTTGAACTGTTTGTGTGCTGACTATTGTATTATTATTATTTTATAGATTTTTTCTGAAATAAATGTTTTATTATTATTATTAAGCTCTTGTCCTTGCACGGAAACGTCATTTCCGATATTTTAACAGAAAAAATATCGATGCATATTTTTGCGTGATACTGGAGAATAAAACGCGTTATATAAAATTTCATATCAATCTCAATTGTAAGCCTTGTTCGTTAAAAATAAATTTTATTGCGTTTCGCCGATTTCGAAATGTTACATTGAATCGATTTAATAAAATCGATTTTCTGTAATCTCCGTTTTTCTAGAATACATACCTACGTTGAGGGCTTAGTGATAAGGACGCCAATAATCGATTAATTTGATTATCCTATTTCTTAATCTGAATCGGCTTAACTGTTAATTTTCTTACAAAAACAGTGAGTTTATTTACCGATTGATAGCAAATACAATAGATCATTTTTAGATAGAAAAGGTATTTAATTGAATAAAAGTATTTTCGTTTGGACGGCTGATTTTAATAACTTGTATGGACGTTTTCATTGCCCAACTGATATGAAGTGGTTGGAATAAATCTATCACAACGTGGATGCCGCCATGCACCTTAAGACACGAGATCTAAATATCAATTAGCAAACCGACTGTCGTCTTCAACCCGCAATGTATGAATTCGCGCGCAATGGTAGACAAATTTTCTTGTCAAAGAACTCTATAAGTTCTTGAACCGAAAAACGTCCATGAGAATTATAATGTAATAACTAATTAAGGTTTCATAATTCGATGTTACCACATTATTAAATTGATTAGCGGCAACGGGAAATGTGTTAACATGAAATTGTTTGGTCGAAGTTAATTATTGTCTGTCTAAATTTAGCAAGTTTATTAAGCTTGTCAATTTCTTTTGTATTTACTATATATAAATTCGATTTTATACACACTTTTACACGTTGCATTTACGTACATAATTCCTTTTGTATTTTCACTTGCTGCCAAATGACCCACTGAGAAGATCTGGGGAGAAACTTAGTGGGTAGGGTAATACCCAGACAGGTGGTTTATAATATACACGACCGTTGACACGTATAAATTTTTGCGAATTTCATTTCATTACAAGATCGTTCCTTCACTGTGAAAATCGTCATGAATGCATGTTAGCTTCGTATTTCCTTAGAAAAATCGGTGGTTCCTGCGTCATTTGACAAAGATGCATCGCTCGATACGAGTACGTCGGGCAAATGCGAGATTTAATCGCACGTCTCTACAGTACGGTTGCTTGTTGAGAGATAGAGAAAAGAAGAGAAAGGGAGGGAGGAGAAGAGAGAGGGAGAGAGAGAGGGAGAGAGGGAGAGAGGGAGAGAGAAAGAGAGAGAGAAAGAAAGAAATGACAGAAACGACAAGTATGTTGCGGCTTAATATTAATAGGAATTATTCAAAGATATCTTTCAAAATATACCACATCTTTAAACATCTTTCTAAATAATGAAGGAAAATGTATACATTAAATATACACCTACAATGAAGATATAATATTATATATTAAATAATTATTATGGGTATTTTTTATAATTACTAATAAATAGCAAATAAAATAAATAACTTGTTAATATGAAAAAGGTTTGATATTGACATTTATATACACGATTTTTCTGAGGTAATGCTTATTATCTGATTACCACAAACAAAGTTCACCCCGAGGCACGACTTCTCTGAATCCAGACAGGCCATGCTCAAGAATTCTATGAATTCTCAACAACAAATAATATCTGTCCTCACTGTCAAACAAAAAGCTTAATAATACTTAATATTTCAGTATTAGAATTTATTTGAATACGTAGTGGCGACATAACAATAGTTAGATAGAAGGTTATGTGTAAGAGCTTTGTTTAATAAGAAAATATTTGTGAAAAACATTAAAAATATTTGAGAAAAAAACAAAAAAAAACCCGCTGAGTTTGTTTCGCCAGTTCTTCTCAGGACCGTGGCTCTTTTTGGAAGAGGTTTTTTTTTTTTTTTTTTTCCTACCTAAGCTGAGAGCCTTGAGAGGCTATGTCAGCGTAACCCTAACTTTAGTAGGTGAGCTCACGGGGCTCAAACCTGACGATGTTGCTAACACGAACCCTAGCAAGAGTCGTGCTTCGCAGAATCTACCACCGGATCGGAAACGCGACCCACTGAGAAGATCCGGCGAGAAACTCAGTGGGCTGTGTCTGAGAGTTAATTTACTCGTCGAGCCCTTCGTCGCAAGCGACGGGTTCGACGAGAACGGTGACCGGTGCTTGAAGTACCTAGAAGCACCGTTAGTGGATCGGGCGGATCCGAGATGACGTGTTTTGGGCGACGTCGACTGCTTTCCATTCTGTCCGCAGGATCGGGAATGTAGTTACCGGCGGCCACGATGAGAGGGTTCTCGTGTCGTGCCGCTTTATCGAAGTGGCGCATGGACGCCGACTGCAGATACTTACTGATGGACTCTAAGTCCAGGTCGTCATGGAGGTCGACGTTCCTGACGAACCACGGGGCTCCGACGGCTATCCTGCAAAAACGGGATTGAATAATTTGGAATGATTTCAAGTGTATGCGGGCCGCGTGAGCGAACACTACACTTGCATAGGTCATGACGGGGCGTATGCAAGTTTTGTAGAGTGTCACCTTATTTCTAAGGGACATTTTACTTCGCCTACATATCATCGGGTAGAGACGTCCTAGAATGAAGGCGGCACGATCGCGTACCGTCTTGATGTGGGGGCGGAATGTCATCCTACTGTCGAGGGTGACGCCTAAATATTTGACCTTCGGGGCCCACGGTATGGGCTGGTCGAACATCGTGATCGGGCGAACGGCGGGGGCGGGGGTATTGACGCGCCTAGTCGGGAGGGGGATGCTCAGCGTGGTGTTCGGAGGGCGACCCCTTTTGAAGAGCACCGCTGTGCTTTTCGTGGGGTTAATGTCGATGCGCCACTTCCGGAACCACTGTCCCATGGTGGTAGCTGCGGTCTGAAGTCGTCGATGAAGCAACGCCTTCTTCCTACACGAGTAGTAGATGGCGGTGTCATCGGCGAAGAGCGCCAGATGGGTCTCCGGAGACCGGGGTATATCGTTGATATACAAACTGAATAGTAACGGGGAGAGGGCGGAGCCTTGCGGGACTCCGGCTGTGACGCGACGGGGCCGGGAACGCGTTCCCTCAACTCGATATCGGAACGAACGGTTCGACAAGTAGTCTCGTATGATGAGCACGAGTCTGTCTGGCACTCCCATGTTATACAGTTTGAATATCAAACCGTTGTGCCAGACTTTGTCGAACGCCTTCGCTATATCGAAGAAGAGGGCTCCTGTCGGAATGGGTTTCCGCCTGTTCAGCCCTAGTAAGATGTGCTCCGTGAGGCGGTGCACTTGATGGACGCACGAGTGTCTGGCGCGGAATCCAAACTGCTCGTCTATAAGAATTTTATTCGCGGATACGAAATCCCAGAGGCGTTTACGAAGGAGCCGTTCGTATAATTTGCCTATCGCCGGGAGGAGACTGATGGGGCGGTAACTCGCGGTTTCGTTATTCGGTTTGCCCGGCTTGTGTATGCCGATAACGTCCGCTTCTTTCCACGCCGCGGGAAAGATGCAGTTCGTCATAGCAGCATTTAATATCGTGGCCAACATCGTTATCAGTTGGGCTGGTAACAGTTTTAGCGCGCGGTTGCGGATGCCGTCGGAGCCGGGAGCTTTCCGTGGTTGTAGGCTATCGATCGCCTCCTTAACCTCGGAAGTGGTAATGGGGGGTAGCGCGTCCGAGGGCGGCAGGGAAGCTCTGCGCTCGACCTCCCTGTCGACGAACTCGGTGTGTTCGGGGTCCGCGTGTTGAGTGCTGGTGGTGCACTGTTCTTGCAGTGCATCGGCCAGCAACTCTGCCTTGTCATCGTCATCGTAAGCCGGTGGTTGGCCCGAGGGGCGTACGAGAGGCGGCATAGTGACGATAGTTTCGGACTTGAGGGTCCTAGCTAGTCGCCAGTATGCTTGGTGAGTGGGCGCGAGTTCTTCTAAATAACTATCCCAGTTTTCGTTTCGGGCGTCGCTTAAGCGGGATTTGACCTCCCGCTGTAAGCGACGCATCCGAGTCCGGTTTGAATCCGTGGGATATCGATCGTAGGCCCGGATTGCCGCGTTTCTGATTCTAACGAGGTCCCTAAGATCGGGGGAAAGTCTGATGCGGTGGAAGCAGTCCTCCACATCGACTTGTTTCGAGGATCTTATGATCGCCGTCGAGACGTGATCAGTGAAGATGTTTATGGATTCGACGGTATCCTCGGGGGATGGAGTTGAATCCGGGCCGCAAGGGAGGATTGGTGGAGCGGTGTCAGCTAAGCACGTGCCCAGCTTCTTCCAATCCACCATGGTCCTCGTATCTGGTTCGCGGTTGAGTGGGCGACCGAGCTGCATGACTACAGGTCGGTGGTCTGAGTCGAGTTCTGACATTGCCTCGATGGAGCGTAAGCGCAGAGTTACGTTCCTCAGCAGTGCCAGATCTATTGTGCTCGGACGACGCGCGGCGTTGTACGGATAGCACGTGGGGGTCGGGGGGTTGAATATTTCGAATGTGAGGTCGTCTATGAACGCGTCGAGACGCCTACCGTTCACATTCGTGCGATGGCAGTTCCACCTAGTGTGGTGGCAATTTAAATCGCCTGCCAGGATGACCGCGTCCCCCATACCGAGCAGTGTCTCGAGGTCACTGCTCAGGAGGGGTTTGTCAGGGGGGAGATAGACGGATGCGATGACGATCGGCTGGTGTCCCGTCAGCGCGATGCGGCACACTGACGCCTCGATATGTAAGAGCGAGGGAGTATCGAGAGGGACGCAGTGCAGGGCCCTCCTATAGTAAATGACAGTCCCGCCCTTGCGGGTGGAGAGTCTGTCATTCCTAACCATGACGTAATTCGCGACTTTGGGGTCGCGACGCGAGGGCTTTAGGAAGGTCTCCTGCACCAGAAGGATGTCGATGAGATTGTCACGGAGAAACTCATATACTTGGTCGCGCTGACGCGCGAGTCCGTTAGCATTATAAAATGCTAACTTTAAGGAACGCGGTTTTACCCTACCGTTGTTGGCCATTGATTACCGGTAATCAAGCCAGCGTACGCTGGACGGACTCGATGACGTCCATATGGTCGAACGTCGCGTATAGGCGGTCATCGGCCGTGACCGCCCTGCGCATGGCGTCGGCGAACGAGCGCATGCGATCTATATTTATCGCGGCGATATAATCCCGCACGATTGAAAAATCGTTTACGGCAGGCCGCGCGGGGCCGGGGCGAGGCGCGGGACCGGGCGCGAGGGCGGGGCGCGGCGCGAGCAGGAGCTGGGGTGCCGGTGGTTTCCCTGCCAACGTGAGCGGCAGCGGTTTTGCCCACGCGGAGACGGTGGGCACCGGTGCCGGCACGAAGGCAGGTTTCGGCGCGCGGGGCGCCGAAGTCTTTGGGCCGACGGTTTTCAGTGGCGCGTTGGCCAGACGCTTCCGCGGGGCCTTGGGGCATCCGCGGTAGTTGGCCGTGTGACCCTGCTTTTGGCAGAGCACACAGCTCGGCGGTTCGGTCGCGGTCTCCTTGACCCGCGAGCAGTCGGCTGTCACGTGGTCACCGAGGCACTTTACGCACCGCGGACGCGCGTGGCAATTGCGCGCGGAGTGGCCATAAAGTTGGCACCTATGGCACTGCCCGGGAGTGCCTTTTTTGTGTGGGGCCTCGACGGTGACCCCTGATAAACCGCAAACGGTGCGGAGACTTGAGGCGATCCGTTTGCCTTCCGGAGTAGGTTCTAGCGCGACGAGAACCATGTTATACGGGAACTTGTCCCGACCGCTGTGCATACGGTGCACACTTACTATCGGGTACGCCTGCCCGATTAGGTTTTCCTTAATTAGCTCGACGTCGAGCTCCTTTGGTACTCCGCGTATTACTACGCGGAGCTCGCGGTCCTCCTGGAGTGCATAGGTGTGGTAACCTATGCTCTCTTTTCGGAGGTAAGATGTGAGGGCCCTATGGTCGCCCGGCGTTGCGACCTTAATTTGAATCCCGTGCGCGAGATTACGCGCTTGGGAGTAATTTATTTTATTGGCCGTAAGGGCCTGGGATACCCGGTTCCACGCTGATTTTTCCCGTAGGATTACGGGCGGGGGCGCGGTAATTTTATTGACGGGCGCGGGTTTCGGCGACGGGGTTGCGCGGCGAGGGGAGTCGGGTGAGACCACGACTTTAGGTCGCGACGCGTTCGCGGCCTTGGGCTGTTTTGGCGCTGTGGACGGTTCCACGGCACGGGCGCGTTTTTTGCCGCGCGTGACGGTTTTGAACCCATCGGAGGTTCCGGGCTGCGGGCTCGTCGCGGACTCGAAGTCCATCTCCGATCCGGTATCGGAGTCTGAACCGGAGTTGGCGATTGACGACGCGACGGACGAGATCGGTGTAAACGTCGCGGGTGCGTTAGGCGCCTCGCTGGCGCTAGGCGCTTCATGAGTCGCTACGTGAATACGTGCGCTCGAAATGGATTTGGGGGCGGGGCATGTTTGTGCGGCTCTGAACGACGCGGCGAGGGACGCGGGCGGGGGGGAACTTGCGCGGGCGGCCCTGTAGGCCGCGAATTCGGCCGTGAGGTTAGATAGGACCGGGTACTTCTCGGCAAGTAACCCGAGAAACCCTAATAACTCTTCTTCCATGGTTTCTTTTGCCCGGGGGGGGCGTCCCCGGGACTTAAGGCACACTCGCCGAAAGGCGAGTCCCCTGAGTAGGAGTTCACCCCCTGCGCTTTACCAGCTACAAGGGGGGGAGTGCCTATGCCGTGAGAACGGCAGTCAGCTGGGATTGGGGTGGATAGTTGGGAAGGTGGGACTCCACTGGGTTGTGAGAATGCCACAACAAGCGGTGATCTCAGTGGAGTTTTAGTCTCGAAAGAGACTGTTTTTCACGCCGAATAAATAATTAAATTTAATAAATGAGATGAGTGAAATGATAGTGTGAAGTTGTCGTTGCGAGTGCACAATCAACAAGCTCGAATCGCTTTTACGACACAAGGTCGCGACGCCAGCGATAGTGCGTCAAGAATTCGCAACAATGCCGCGATCGGTGCGACAACGACAATGCAACGAAACTCGAGACACAAGATCGCGACGGCAGCGACAATTTTTCGTAAAAACGCGTCCGGACTGTACGGCGATGCAATCGGAACTGGAAGAGGTTTTAGAGTTAACATTGTTATTTATATTTTGACATTCAACAAGTATGTTATGCTGACATCTAAGTTGAAATAAATGATTTTGAATTTGAATTTGAATTTATTTCTTGAAGATATCTCTTCATTCTGATGGAAACTAGACCCGCGAGTGGAGTATGATGTGAGTCTGTTTAAAGACTGCATAGATAAACCCGTTAAATATAATTAAATTTTTAATATTTAAATAGAAGATTCTTGTCATCGGGTGATGGTTGTCTGGGAAAATCGCTCTTAGCGACAAGATCATCCATTGTACTTTTGTAGATAATATTTTACATTAATGTTTGTTTTGTATTATGGTACAATAAAGGATACATTGTGTACGACTGTTTTTTTTTGTTCAAAATAACCAATACCGAAATAGAAGTAAATTTTTTTAAATAAAATAATGAAAATAATGAAATTACGAGGTCACATAAGAATATGATGAAGTTAAAAGCGTAAATATTTAAGGTAAAGGTAAATAAACATTGAATGTTTTGTGTTGAGGTCAATGGTCCCGGAACCCAGGTGAGACGAGATCCGACTTACTGAGTACTTTGAATTTTAATTGACTTTTATGAGGAAGTGAACAGAAATAAATACCTAATAGTAAAAGGCGAATGAACAGAATATAAAAAATATTCGCTGACAAATCGTCATCATGAGAATTTACGTGTAAAAATGCTAACCAAACAAATAAATATGATTTAAAACCAATAATACCCTTTTTGAAGCGCTTGCTTTTATAATAAAAACTTTGACGGAAATATTATTTTAAGATAAACAGTTTAACGGAGAAGCGATAGATAGCTTTTAACCAATTAATATTTCAAAAAAAGATATATTCAGTTAAAAGTCAGAGCCGAAACGCTCAAACATGTGTTGCTGGATATATTTTACGAACCCTGTTTGTGTATTATTCTAAATACTGCAATATAAGATGTAATATGAACCACGAAAACGTAGCGAAGCCTTAAAAACGACCTTCATCACGCAAACATTCACGTCGAAAAACAAAAACAATTATCAATAAACAAAAGCCCTATAAACTCACCGTTCAACTCAATGACACTCCATTTCACAAATCTCACAATCCCTTTATTAACGATATTCATGAACCTCAACGCAAAAAAACGTTTTATAAGTTACGCTAATTATTTACATAGACATAATCGAACTAGTAACGTTCACGCGCGGGTTTTTCGTGTTATACGGTCAACACGGCTGTTTTGTTCTCATGTTAGAGCGCAAGTGAACGAAGGCGCTGAAGCATTACAACGCCTCCGACGCGACGTCAAATGAAATTAAGAACATAAAAATATATTTGATACTTGAAACGGGATAATGAAAGCGAACGAGGTACCGCGGCCGGTCCTTCGTTTAGCGGTTTTGATAATGTTTTCATAACTGCATTTGCATTTCTCGTGGATGCGGTCTTAGGACGCGAAAGCTGGTTTTCTTTGAGGTTAGTTAACGCGCCGGTTCTGAGTGAAATGTTGGAGCAAATGTTTGTTTTGTATTGCCATGTAAGCGGTTTTTTTAGAGTCGTCGACTGACGGCCTAATCAGATAACAAGCGGCTTCTAGTACCTACAACAATATGTTGCCGTCCTCTTTGAGAGTTAGTGTTCTAAATGGCAATTGCTATGAATTGCTCGTGCTAGAACTAGTAATCGAATAGGTATGATAATAATAAATTGATTTGATTTTGTGTGATTAAAAATCAAACACACGCGAATTGTTTTTCGAAGCTTGTTTCATAGTAAATACATATAAATTGGTCCTTATTTTGGAAAGAAGGAATACTGGTGGGCCGGATGCTTTTCTAGTTTCACGACTAGGCGAGCACGCGTCCAGCCGGGAAGGGATTTTATTTGAGTAACAGTCGCCCGAGCGCCTTCGAAGGAGTCCTAAGAGCTTAAGGGCAGCTACTTCGCTGATGCATCTACCGGATCGGAATTACGGCCTGCTGATGAGAAGATCCGCCGAGACATTCAGCGGGCTGATGTTGGGCTAGCGGTTTGCAGTCGCGGACCAGTCCCACATACCCCGAGCTACCCCTAGGCGCGGGATCCTCGCAGGAGGTTCAGACCACCCCTCCCCCCGATGAGTACGGCTACCTCTCCTACGCTACGTAGTCCTTAACCTATTTCTAGTGCTAGATCTAAAATTGATCGCGCCATTGCGAAAATTAGCGCAAAACCATATTGTGTGAAGACTACGGGTTTCAGTAAGCAATGAACATTAAATGGGTCGTGAGCGTGTTTCGTCTATGTAATGCAGAAAAATAAAGAAGTTTTATTGAGAAAATTAAAGCCAATTGTATTGGTGCCTAAAATTTCTCGTCTGCCAAGAAGCGTTTTAGGTATCACCACCGTTCTACATGTTTAAGTCGCGAAGCAGTAACTTGGTCCACTTTGCAGAAAGGACAATGTGACTTTTAAGAGCCGTGGATCGCGACTTATAGGATTTTATTAATATTAATTCGGTCATACCTCAGTGATTCTAATCAGCGTGGGTGTTGTTATTTAAGCCGCAACGTGATTCACAGTTAGAGGTTTTCACTTGCGATACGACTCTCAGTGATTGTTCTCACACATATTCCGAGACTTTACCTCGAAACTTCCTCGACTTAATCGAGGATACATCAATGGAAATTAGAGGAATCGGTATTTTTAGATGGATCTGCAGATCTTTTCATATCAAATGTTGAAATATTGACAATTAAAGAATATAGGAATTACATCACTTATATTATCATTAGAATATTCGGACTTATTTACTTACTGAGGAAAATAATGGGTCAAGTCGAATGATGAACTTTTTTCAATTTAGACCGTCGATTTTGTTGTTCTATTTGACTGAAATTGAGGAGATTTCGAGGTAACGTCTAAGAACAATGTGTATTAACGTATTAGTAGTATTCGGATTGCTTGATGATTCACTGTCTACCCGATAGCATAAACTATTTCTTCAAGCAGTTCAATGACCTTGAGGATTGTTTTATTTTTATAAACACGGTCCACGGTACCAACGTCGCTCACGTAAATGAGATATGAAAGATTTTTTTTATTTTTTTTATTTTTTTTTATTGCATAGATGTGTGTCGTCAACAGCCCGGCTAATTGTATGAGGCTGTAGGAGGATCTTCAGACTATAACAGATAAGGCTTCAGCGGCCACGAAGAACTGTATCCCTTCTAAGAGCACTGCCGTGGAAGGATGTGGGACCCCATCGTGTGTTTTTTCCTAAGAAGCCTCATGGGGCCGTGACCCTTAGCATTGAAGATTAGGATTAAGGAGGAGGAAGAGGAGCCCACCCAATAAAACTGGAACACACTACTGTTTCACGCAGAAATAGGTCGGGCGTGGTTGGTCCTAACACTCCAGCATTGAGGATTATCGACACAAGGAGTAGAAGGAACTCTACCAATAAAACTGTAACACACTACTGTTTCGTACCTACGTGGTTGGTACCTACGGGCTCTTTCCGGAAATTCAAACGACAAGTTTAAATCTAGAACAGAATTACGCATTGAAAAGGTTCATTAGCTCAATAAAAGCTCGGTACGGCCGAGAGTTTGCCGGTGAAAGTTACAGAAATACATAGTCATTCGAAAGCGCAAGTAACAAATGGCGCTTGAAAACATCGGCACTGAACAGAACAGTCGGTCATGTTTTGAAATCTTCGCGTAATTGTCGCGACGAGCGTTGTGCGATGCGAGATCGTAACGTATTTTCGAAATTCTTGACAATGACATGTCAATATCATTTGTTCGACGCAAATTTAAAAAAAAACACCTTAAAAATTTAAAATTTATTTCTTAAAATTTTGACCTGTGAAAAAAAAAAACACCCACTGTTGATGGCTTTCGATCTAACTAGCGTTTGCTTAGTGATCGAATTTCGAACATAAACATTGTCACCTCAAGATTTAGATTCGTTTTGTTTGTTGAATTACAAATAACATTTTCTCTTTTGATTCGGTATTTATATTGGCGATTTTTCTTGTATAGACGGAAAAAATACCGTTCCAAATTTTTTTTTTGGTAACACTTAAACTCGTTAACAGCTACTAAACCAATAATATAGGTATGTCTAAAAACAAAAGTAAGTGAGACTAAAGCGAGAAAACGGCGAACTGAAAAAAAAAGTTAGTACTTATCGGGACTTGAAATATTTCCTGCCGTCAATTAAAATAAATTTAAAATAATAGTGAACATAATATATCAATTTTCATTAAATGCATGGAGATTATTACGGAGCTGCTTTATGTAAAGAAAAATAGTAAAGCATGATTTTATTGCACATTGAAAACACATTGTTCTTGATATTACACGAATGCGAATATTCTTTTTGTCATTTATTTATTTATTAGTTGACCCGGCAGATTTCGTAGTGCCTCAATCGATAAATAAAAGACCTAAACTTTTTTATAAAATAAACTTGAAGCAAACAAAAGGAACCCGTTCGACGGGGGACACATCAAAGGAAAAACAAAATTTATTTATTTAGTTATTTTTATTTAATTCCGAGCATTTTCATATTTATTTACCTTTTAAACCTTCTCTGGACTTCCACAAATAATTCAAGACCAAAATTAGCCGAATCGGTCCAGCCGTTCTCGAGTTTTCTCGCTAAGGCTCATTTATATATACATATATAGATTTATTACAGTTAATTTAAAATTTACATTGGCGGACTTAATGTCTAAGGCATTCATTACCAGTCAACGAAAGGTAGTGCGGAGTAAATATTACATTTACACTTTTATTTCATAATTTAATTTTGTAGGTTGTAACATTTTGCAGCTTGCTATAATCATAAAAATTAAATAATCTACGACAAACAACAAAAAATATGTTTCTTTCATAATTTAAGTGTGTTAATTTCAAATTAAGACTAGAATACTATGCTTTCATTTAAGTAAATTAATCTTCTTCACAGTAAAGTGTTTCATAAAAAACCTGGGTCGATGAATCCGCGTCAGATTGAAGATTAAATTATTTCTTACAAAGTTATTACGTGATGTATTACACAAGAATGAGCTAAGCGTACCATCCTCTCACTGCGAATGCTAATTGCTGTATCATGCAGTACTAATCACCCTACGTGCTTGTCCCTTACCACGAGTTTCAGTTTTTGTTACGATCGTTTTTGTTAGCGTAATTATTAAATCCGTCAATGAAGGCTTATTAAGCCTTTCTCTTGATATTTCATGGAATAGACATCGCCAGACTGCAGAATGACGTATCCTAACAAAATTGCTTCATTATAAATGTTGGTTTTGGTCTGTTTTGGATTTAGAATGTGACAGGCTAGTTGCATGGTTAACAAAGCCCCTAGCACTACAGATAGTGTATGTCAGCTGATCGTATCCGAGTCGCCGGTTCTAAATAGCCGTTTTTTGCGAACATCAAAGAAACAGCAATGCGAGAGCGAGTCAGTTTTATATAGTGCTTTCTCGCTCACTTGATATTTTGTGTTTCAGCGTTAAGATTCTTAAAGCCTTCGTAATTTAAATACTATGATTGTTTTATTAGAATATACCTATATTTATTATATTAAATGTGCTCACATTTGCCTTATAATAATATTGCACTTGAGACTTCAATGTCATTTATCAAGGTCGGTTGTTAATCACTTTAATCACTTAACACCAGGTGAGCCGTGAGATCGTTTAGAGCAATAAAAATACCCTTAATCCCTTGAGAATAAGAGTATGCTAAAAACTCTAATAGCAAAATTGATTTTAATTCTAAAATTTCAAGGTTTCACAGTTTGAGAGCAACGGAACTGATTTTGCCGTAATAGTATTTAGCACAACGACTGTTTATTACCGGGATATGAGACGTAAGTCAAAAATGATAGTGAGAAGTTCCACAAATACCACAAAGTACTATATAGACAAAACCCTAATGAGTTTCTCGCTGGATCTTCTCAGTGGGTCGCGATTTCGATCCGGTAGTAGATTCAAGGAAACACTGCTCTTGCTAGGGCCAGAGTTAGCAGTTATTTTAGGATGAGCCCGTGAGCTCACTTACCGGTCCACCCGAAGTTGGAATAGCCCTTTAGACTACCAATGATTAGGTAGGGAAAAAAGATATAATACGGAAGTGCATACACGCGTTCTGATTTGAAGAGTAGTCATGTTTCAAGGTCGATGACTTTTTTCACGTTATAAAGTACATACATATATGAGATCTTATAATATCTTAATACTAGAAGATCGTTCGCAAACAAATCCAAAAAATATATATAAAAAAATATATTAAAAAATCCAGTGGTAGCGGCAAAAGCGAATCTATCTTTTATTGTCCAAAGCACACATTTTCAACACTTTCCTGTGATTTTTGCTAACGTCATTTGCCGCGTATCGAACGCAGCGGAGCACGCGAAGTATGCAAAATTAATCTTACTATACGAGATATTTAACGTCGCGTGAATAAGACCAATATAATCAAGTCAATAATTTGTTTCGAGTTCCGTTCGTGCGTTTGGAAAATAAACACGAGCGTGTAAAATTTTATCGCTATCTGCAATTGTTATACAACTCTTGACACGGTTCACACGATGTTCCATTAGTAAATGTCAAGTCTACGATTAACTTGTTGATGATGAAGTTATTATAACCAATGTCCCTGTTCACAGTTCGAAATTCGATTACATTACGTCCTACATATTATTCTATTTTGTTAATTTATGTAAATTTCTTTATAGATAACTCGTAATTCTACTAGTAAATAAAATTATCGGTTGGCAGACACGAGAAAATGGAAACGAACTATTTTGTATTAACCGATTTATGTATAGATACGATTTAACAATTTGCAATTTAGGAGTTTAAAATATCAATTAATGAATACTACACAATTTGTAAGGCGATATTTAGTGGTGCAGCCGCTGTAACGTAAAAACAGAGACTTAGACTTAACTCATGTATCAAGGGGAATTTAACATTTTGTGAATATGTCTTACACGCAAAAGCAGTCAGTCATATCCTGTGTTCTGAAAACTTTTCCACGTGTCAGCAGAATTTTACGATAAACTACGTGCAATAATTTAAAAAAAAGGGTGGCCGTGCAACTTGGTGCAAGAAGTGAAACTTCTTTTGTGGTGTGTAATATTGTGGTTTAGGTACTTCATTTTTCATTCTTAAATCAAATTTCTCTTGTAATAGGGAATGCTGTGTATAAGAGAAACGACCTAGCTCGCTTTGTCCTTTCCCTCTCTCCACGGTTGAGTCCTTCGCGAGGCGCTCTTTCTGTTTTCTCACTCTCGCCCTTCTTAAATTGTATCTTTTCTCTCTAGCCGTAACGAATCTGTCACGAGTTAAAATTTAACTCCACTAAGTGAAGATTTAGAGTATTAAGAAGCGACTTTAAAATCTGAATGCGTCTAAAGAAGATTCACTTTAAATACAGGGTGGCCCATAAGTCCTTTGAAAAGTAAAATTTGAATAAAACGAACAGGGCGCGCGTGAGCGGTGCAGGGGAAGCGGGGGGAGTAACTTTGGTTTCTGGGAATTTAGTCGCGATGGAGCGTTTTACCGGAGCGGACCGTGCGTTTTGTGTGCGCGAGTTTTATAAAAACGACAATTCGGCAACCGTTGCGTGGCGTAAATTTCGAGAACACAAAGGTTTACACAACTTTGACGACACTCCAACTCTTCAAACGATTAAGAACTGGGTTGCTAAGTTCGAGGAGACCGGTTCGACGTTAGATAAACCGCGGTTGGGTCGCCCAAGGACGTCACGTACGGAACAAAACATAGACACAGTGACACAGTCTATTCGCGAAAATCCGACACAGTCAACTCGTAAGCGCGCCAGAGCATTAAACGTATCCAGGACATCGTTACAACGGATTTTGAAGAAAGATTGACATATGCACCCTTACAAAATTCAGTTGGTTCAAGAATTAAAGGAAACTGACGGTATTCAAAGACAAAATTATGCGAATGAAATGTTGAATCGGTTTACTTCCTTCAATAACATAATGTTCTCTGACGAGGCTCATTTCCATCTTAACGGGCATGTTAGTAAACAAAATTGCCGCTATTGGAGCCCCATCAATCCAAAACTTAAGCATCAGAAGCCCTTACATAGTCCGAAAGTGACTGTTTGGGCCGCTATGTCAGCCCATGGTATCCTAGGGCCTTACTTCTTTGAGGATGGCAGAGGGCGCGCAGTTACTGTTACGTCGGAGCGATATGTGGCTATGATCGAAGAGTTTTTCATACCAGAATTGCAAAACTTTTCAGGCTTTAATGCCAGGACGTGGTTTCAACAGGATGGGGCCACTTCTCACACCTCTAACACTGCTATGCCCGTTATCCGTCAACTTTTTCCTGGCAAAGTTATCTCTAAGAGAGGAGACATTTCCTGGCCTCCACGTAGTCCAGATCTGACCCCGATGGATTTTTTTTGTGGGGCTACCTTAAGGCTAAAGTATACGACACAAACCCGCGGTCAATTGAGGCCCTAAAAGAAAACATCCGCAGAGAAATGACAAGCATTTCAGCAGTGACGTGCCGCGCAGTCATCGACAATTTTAGACGTCGTTTGCAAGAGTGCCGTGATCGCAACGGATTACATTTAGGAGATATTATTTTCAAAAAATAATTCCCGTTTTTTAAGCTTTTTATGTAAATAAAAATTTAATTCATAATGTAATTAGTTTTATTTTAATAATTTTTTTTTCATATCAAAGGACTTATGGGCCACCCTGTACATAATTTCGAATATATTATATGAATTAGTTAATAAACTATTAGTTTTCGAACTAATAGTTTTCGCGAACGATTTCAATGCACCGTACATGCGTTAGTAAAAAAATATTTACTTGTGTTTGTATTCGATTTACAGAATTTACAGAAATTGTGGTTGTTTGATATACCGTACGTTTACAAAAATTTAACACGATATTGATCTGCGATTCGTGACTGAAAATTTTCATGGAATACCATATTTGAAGCTGAGTTCACAGTAACGACATATCCAAGGCGTAACGTATTACTGTATTCTGTACTACTGTAGTAAGAAACAGTGGCTAGAATTTCTTAGAGCTGTATACCTTCTGATTGTTGTTTGGGCTGTGACCCTACCATAACTATATTATAGACTCCCAACAGGGTGAGTACTAATGAACTCATACGTAAATTTCAGTTTTAGACAGTTTTTTTTATTTTATTTAAACTCGAAATTACATTTATAATACATAGCATTTATATAAATTTACAGAGATAAATAGCGGAATACAGTATTTATATATATTTGCTCGAGTCTCGCTAAATACAATTTCAAGATAATTTTGCAAATATTCAAGTTCCGAACATAAGCATTTGAATAGTTAGTTGAAATTTTTTTCTTTGTTTTTATCCCCCACAATACCATTAAAATAATATAAAAAATATTGTTTGTCTGTAAAGTCGACTCAGGGACGAGAGTTTTACGTGATAACATCAGCAGCAGAACCATTCAAAAACTGCTAGCTTTGACGTCACGCGAGAAGAGAGATAAATGTGTCACAAGTCAAGCTTGGGCCGATCGTGCGTCTCTATCGCTTGTTCTGCGCTCTCGCTTGCACGCTCAGGCGGAACGTGACATTTTTTCTTACGTGCTGGTGGTGTTCATAGATTTATAGGACCTTTTATCCGGATATTGAATAAGACCTGTGATTAAACTCGTTTTTTAATCATGTAAACGTAATAGTAATGAAATGTTCTGAAGCGATTTAATGTTAATGGCATAACGGTGTAATACGTACTTAACTTTTATTGTGATTGACGGTCAATGTCAATGGAACTATTTTAAAATCAAGGTTTTTTGATATTAAACTCATTGAAGATGTGGTTATTTATAGTTGATTGTACTATGTTGTTCATTGAATACAATTATTTAAGTAGCTATTATAATTATTGTATATGCTCGTGATAAAAAAGGAAGTAAATATTATATAGGTAACTGAAATACAAACGTCTTCTAAATATATAAAAATGAATTGCTGTTCGTTAGTCTCGCTAAAACTCGAGAACGGCTGGACCGATTTGGCTAATTTTGGTCTTGAATTATTTGTGGAAGTCCAGAGAAGGTTTAGAAGGTAGATAAATATAAAAATTCTCGGAAAATAAATAAAAATAATAATTTTGTTTTGCCTTTCATGTGTCCCCCGTCGGACGGATTCCTTTTGTTTATTTTAAGTTTATTTCGTACAAAAGTTTAGGTTTTTTATTTATCGATGGAGGCACTACACAGTCTGCCGGGTCAGCTAGTGATTTATTTAAATTTGGTGAGGCAGATGGTCCAGTGTAATAGTATGGAGTAATGCGACTTTTCTGGGGTACTATTTAATGGTGGCCTGTAGGCCTTTGCAGTTTTACTAGGACAGTGAGCGAACACGGGCTCAGTCGGGAGGGAAGAGACTTGCAGAAGCGCTTTCGGAGAAAACCTAACAGCTCGAGGGCAGTTGCTTCCCGAATGTATCTACTATCGGATTGGAATTGCGACCCGGCAAGAAGATCTGGCAAGAAACTCAGCGGGATGATGTTACGGGTTAAAAGACGGTATGCTTTTTAAACCTACAGATACCCATTTAGGGGAATAAATAAGATATTATATGCATCAAAACATGTAATCGCGTTGAACTTACGTGTTAGTTTTTTTTTTTTTTTGTTGCTTAGATTGGTGGACGAGCTCACAGCCCACCTGGTGTTAAGTCGTTACTGGAGCCCATAGACATATACAACGTAAATGCGCCACCCACCTAGAGATATAAGTTCTAAGGTCTCAGTATAGTTACAACGGCTGTCCCACCCTTCAAACTGAAACGGATTACTGCTTCACGGTACAAATAAGCAGGGTGGTAGTACCTACCCGTGCGGACTCACAAGAGGTCCTACCACCAGTAAAGTAAGTAACAAGGTTATATATGTACATATTTGTGCTTAAAACTTAAAACAAACATTTCTTAAAATGGGATACTACCATGTTCTTTCATCGGTAACCTACATTAATCATTTAACATCAGGTGACTTGTATGGTCACATCGCATATTAAACACATCAAACTTCAATTATATTTTAAGCTAAAAAAAGAAGACAACCTATTTCAATAGAACAACAGAGGTTTGCTTAAATTGGACTGTTTCTATCTGTAATTACACCATAATTGGTAAGCGGCGGTATTGAATTATCAAGTCACTACGAAAAGCAATTAAGAAATAAAACTCGCGACTTAACATTTGATTACAGTAATTATTCATTCGAAAACGTAACTAGAATACGATTTAACACTTATTCCACTGAACGGCGAATTGTGATAGTTTAATAAAGGATTGTTGCGTAATCGTTACTATGAATTCTGCATTATCACTGGGTTTTATTTTAATAAAAAAGTGAATGTATGCCCACCTCACTTTTTCTGAATATGCAGTATATGTGACCATTCAGTCACTAAAATCGCGCATCTTAGATGTTATAAACACTAATAATTATTACCTACCACTATGGCTACGTCAAAAGCACACGCATTAAATGAAGAAATAAGTTTACGGCTCATCCGGTGTTACGTGGTTACCGGAGCCCATAGACATCTACAAAGTAAACGCCGCAAAGCACCCACCCACTGGAGATATGAGTTCTAAGCCTCAATTTTACAGTACAACTACTGTCTAAACATTCAAACCGAAATGTTCGCAAGACGCCTTAGCACCGTAATAAATACTTAGCATTAGAAGTAAAGGAAAACAAATGGTACGGGTAAAATTTCAACGTTTTAAACAGTAAAGATGACACAGCGCCACTCGTTCCAGAATATTCGTTTTTAATTAAGAATCAAATTAACTCGATTTTTTTATTTTGAATAATATAGTCCAATTTGATGACAACCGCAAGTTTCTGGGTAATTATGTAAATTACTTTCAAAAGAGGTTCTTAGATGACGTGAAGTTTTATAGCAGGAAAAAAAAAAAACAAGGACTTTAATAAATAATTCTTGACGATAACTTATGGCATTTAGGAATGAATATGAACAAAATACAGTATTTAAGTTAATCTAGATCGATATAACAAAAAGAATACAACATGCAATAAAATAATATGTAAACAAAAAGAAAATGAATAATAAAAATATCGACTTTAGATGAACATGAACGAGATCTTCTTAATTTAAATTGAAATTTTGATATTATAATTTATTTAAGGTAATACCAGCTTAGGATAAAAACTCTTTAAACAGCCTTTTTGTTTAGGAATATAGAGTTAGGCGAATGGATATAATGAAAAATTAGGTAGTTTATTAGATAGAATCTGATAGTATTCCTGTGATTGATAAAATTACGGATATATCGGTTTGTATACGTGATAAAAACTGAGAAAACACACGTTTCTCGAAGAGTGATGAATACACATGTGGTGAGTCAGTGATAAGAATTTTTTTGGAGTATGTGTATGATAGTATGAGTGTAGACGAAGTAATTACGACTATAAATTGACTATAAATCTTATACTTGATGGTAGGACCTCTTGTGAGTCCGCACGGGTAGGAACCACCACCCTGCCTATTTCTGCAGTAATGCGTTTCGGTTTGAAGGGTGAGGCAGCCGTTGTAACTATACTGAGACCTTAGAACTTATATCTAAAGGTGGGTGGCGCATTTACGTTGTAGATTTCTATGGGCTCCAGTAACCACTTAACACCAGGTGGGCTGTAAGCTCGTCCACCCATCTTAGCAAAAAAAAGGTGATTACAATAGAGTAAGAACTATTGTGATGACTACGTTCGGTATTAGGGTACATGTATAGAAGACCAGTTGTTCGAATATCAAGAAAAACAAAAGGAAACATTGCATATAATATATTATATGTGGGATGGTATAGCGTAATCTAGTGGATATTTAGTTTAACAACAAAATATTTGTTTATTTAAAAACAAAAAACTATTCGTAACATCGTTATGTCAATTTTATATCGGTCATTTATATTTTCTTCATTTAAAATAAAACTAGTGTGCCAGTGTGAATTAACCAAAAAGTACCGATCTTCCCATTTATTTAACCTCTTTTTATGTCTTGATGTTCCGTACAAAAGCGATATTTATATTAAGAAGATTCCTGTCTCGAGAATCGTGAACCGAATGTACGGAATTCCGAAAATTATATGATCCATGAAAAATAAGCATTTTCTGATTTTCGATTTAGTCCCGCAGAAGCCGATAAAACATCTAAAATCCAACTGAAAGTTTTTTTAATTTTTATTGCCCTTGTAGGCAGACGAGCATTCAGCCCACCTGATGGCGAGTGGTTACCGTCGCCCATGGACTTCAGCAATGCCAGGGGCAGAGCCAAGCCGCTGCCTACCGCTTAATACTCTCCACAGGCCTCGTTTGATAATATCTAAATAATGTTTTTATTTTTAGTCGGCGCTCACTCCCACTGTTCTGTCTAATTAATTTTTATATGGTATTTACTCTTGTATATTGTTTATTGTTTTAATTTTAAGCCGGTTGTCGGATTGTTATTAGTGTCTATGTAAATTAATGTAGATTATGTTTTGGTTTGCAACCTTACTCTAGGCAGACTACTTACCCGGCTGTTCCTTCCCTTATATTTTTCGCGTCCATTATAAAATTACACCCTGGAGGGCTGGTTGTTTAGGAGAATGGTTAGTGAATGCGGCTACTGTATCGAGACTTTTTTTTCGACGTTAGCATCAGCAAACTACGGGCGTACATTTTTTCATCTCGTATGATTTTCTGGCATTTACAACTTAGAATATATTTTTTTATTGCATAGTTGGGTGGACGAGCTTTAAGCCCACCTGGTGTTAAGTGGTTACTGGAGCCCATGGACATCTACAACGTAAATGCCGCCACCCACCTGGAGATATAAGTTCTAAGGTCTCAGTATAGTTACAACGACTGCCCCTTCAAATCGAAACGCATTACTGCTTCACGGCAGAAATAGGCAGGGCGGTGGTACCTACCCGTGCGGACTCACAAAAGGTCCTACCACCAGTAAAAATTCTAGTATAACCAAATCAGTACCCACAGCAACAATATCTCATTAGCCATGTACAACGTTTGCTATAATCGATAAGGCTAATTAATAAAACTAATTACAATAGCGATCGTTAGCGTTCGCATCTAATTGAATTCACGTACACATATAAACACAGAATTTGTAGTTTTGAGTTTTAATTGGACCGTAATTATTATCATTCAGATTCAATTATTTAAAGCTGTCGTGTTTAGTGCTGAGCTTATTTTCCACCGGTCACGTATCGAGGTTAACGAGTTGACAGGCCGCCTGGTGGTAAGTGGTTCTCGGTCATGGACATCACTACCTGAAAGTCGATACCCATCTTTTAGTGGAAGTCCCATTACAGTACGGTGGTAATAGGTAGAATAATGGTGGACCTAATCACGTGTTTTATAATGCATATTTATAAATGGCCCCATTGTCGAGTTTAATTGATGGATGTCCCTCGTGAAGGCGGTTCTCAAATTTTTTAATTGAATTTTGTTAACAGATTCAAAAAGAAACAGAAGAAAATTACTCACATTTACACACATCTATACTAATATTGAAAAGCTGAAGAGTTTGTTTGTTTGAACGCGCTAATCTCAGGAACTACTGGTCCGATTTAAAAAAATCTTTCAGTGTTAGATAACCCATTTATCGAGGAAGGCTATAGGCTATATAACATCACGGTAAGACTAATACAAGTGGAGCACCAATAAATAATGTTTCAAAATAGGTGTTTAAATAGCTCCTTAACATTCTATAATTCAAAAATATTTTCACTTTCTACATAAATAAAGTGGGGGGGTAAAATTTAGCGTTATGCCGAAGTAACTATTCCACGCGGACGGAGTCGAGGGCAAAAGCTAGTTTAATTATAATTGTATACTTCTTACTGGTTTTTAGCGGCACTTAGCGGGAAAAGTACTGTTTTTTGGCTTCCGTATTAAAAAAATACGTTTCTTTTTGTTTTGAATGGACGATCCATTCATCCTATGAAACGTTGTATTTTTATTGATCCGTGGATGAATTGCGGACGCAGATCGAGAGGACGAAAGTCGTGGATGGAGTTGGTTACGACCCTCGGACATGAGGAGCATGACTGGAGGTGGAGGAGGATGAGTTTGGGGTCCGCCGCATAATAGCGCCACCCATGAGATTAGGTGAAAACATCAGTGGTATTGTAATAAGGCATTAACAAGTGACAAGGGAATTTAAAACGCTCCCTACCAGTAAAAATATATATGCATTTACATGTCATTAATGACCGTGGCTTTGTTTGTTTGATTGTTCACATCTGGCATAATACCATTAATGGATGGTGACATGTCAATAGTTTCAATGAAGCCAATTATTACTGCTTCACGGCGGGGTGGTGACAATCGCGCGGGCCCATAAGACGCCCTAAGATCAATTAAAAATACACATTATTATATGTATATAAAAGGCTACGAAACGAAGCGATTTCGCTGAACTCTTCGGTTGGTCTACCGGGTGATCCTCTAACTATAAAATATAAAACAATGTAGGTATGTGTGTATTTATTTCTAATCTAAGACTCGAGAACCGTTAGCCCAATTAGAATGAAACTTTGTACACATATAAAGGGCGACATGACCACTTCGACGAACATAGTTGCGTTACTGCGCCATTTTGAGAAGGCGGCACGACATGAGAACACTCTCATCGTAGCCGCTGGAAATTACATACCCGACCCCATAGACCGAATGGTAAACCGTCGACGTTGCCCAAAGCACGTCATTACGGATCCTCCTGATCCATTAACGGTGCTTTTAGGCACCACAAGCACCGGTCATCGTCCTCGTCGAACCTGTCGTTTGCGATGAAGGGCTCGACGAGCGAACTAACCCATAGACACAGCCCACTGAGTTTCTCGCCGGATCTTCTCAGTGGGTCGCGTTTCCGATCCGGTGGTAGATTCTGCGAAGCACTGCTCTTGCTAGGGTCAGTGTTAGAAACTCTCCGGTTGAGCCCCGCGAGCTCACCTACAAACGTTAGGGTGAAGCTGAAATAGCCTCTCAAGGCTATCAGCATAGGTAGGAAAAAAAAAAAAAAAAATCGACGAACATAGTTGCTTTAGTGTCGAATAGATGGTTCTGGTGACAGTGATTTTTATCTTTTGAACTGTAAGTAGAATTATTGATATGGTGTTTTTTTTGCGTAGTAAAAACGATAGATTTTTCTAGGTAAAGCGTAGCGCAACGTACACCAGATAGTATTTTATAAAAGGAATTGCTTGCTAAGGTTTCCTTGTACCGTACATAATTGCATTATTTACTCGATGCATACATAACCTAAGCCTTACAAGTTTTGTTTACAGGTCATGTAATAACTGCTACTATCTCTCTCTCAAACAAGCTTGAGAGGTTGCAAAATCTATGTATCCGTTTTATATACAATCTCAGAAAATTCGATCATGTTTCTCATTTTCGCAAAGAACTTAAATGGCTCCCTATACGCCTTCGTAGGAATACTCGAATATTATGTCTCCTATTCAATATCCTACATAAGCCCACTTCTCCCTTATATTTACGTGAGCGATTCTCTTTCATTCGTTCTCCTGATGCTCCCTGCATGTCCAGCCAACATTCTGTTTTGTTATTCCCTTCCCACAAAACCAATTCCTATTCTCACTCCTTTACTGTGCACGCGGTCAGACTGTGGAATTCGTTGCCGGCTGACATCCGAGTTTGCAAGTCTGTTTCTGTTTTTAAATACAAGGTCAAACAATTTTATCTCTCATCAACCGAATGATCATGGTTCTATACTCTTCGCATACACGAGTGTTACTGTGTTACTTATAATATTTGCTATGTGTATGTGCTATAATTCTCATTTTGTGTTTGTTATTTTAGTTATGTGTTATTTGTTCTACACACACTTATCACTTTTTATTATTATTCTCATTATCCTCTCGCAGGTCTGCTGGAAGAGATTTCTCAAAGAAATAAGCAGTGCCTTTGTACATAATTTTCCTATTACTCTGTACTGTGTCTTGTTTTCTGTGTGTACATAAATAAATAAATAAATAAAAAAAAAAAGTATTACAATTGTCTGTAAAAACTGATTTAAGGCGCCATCTCTTTTAGACTTATGAAACTTACAATTAATAGCAATAATCAACATAAGAAATCATTTAATTGTTAATTAATAAATATTGCGACCATTAATCGAAATAAAAACCATCCTATGGCCTAAGTTGGAACAAAACAAATATTTAAAAAAAAAGAAAATTAAAATCCGTTCAGTAGTTTAGGTGTTCTTTGCGGACAAACAACGTGGCGTGTAATTTATATATATCAAGATTATTTACTATTGCATTGCATTAATGGACATAACAACCGTTGTACGATACAGTCGAGATTTCTACAATGATGTCTAAATGGCTTTTACGGTATATGGATTGGCTGCATGTGAAATTTTGGAATACTTAATTAAGAGTAAGTTAGTACGTCCGTTAGTAAAAATAGTTGAGAACCACTGGTCTAGTTTATAGAATGCTATATAATATTATCTGGGCTGTCTGGCCGCAAATAAGAGAAAAGCAGATTACGAAAAACCTTATAAATTTATAGGGGACATTTATGCTTCTCAAATGTTTTGCCCCCTTGATCGCTGCGTGCATTCCATTGGATAGCAAAGGCAAAAGTTCAATTGACACTCCGGGTCGATATTTCTGTTAAATATATATTATGTTTTTTTTTGTTGCCTATATGGGTGGGCGTGCTCACAGTCCACATGGTGTTAGGTGGTTAGCGGAGCACATAGCCAACTACATCGTAAATGCCGCCACTCATCTTGAGAGTAGAGTTCTAAAGTCTCAATTGTAACAGTAGAATGGCTGCCCCACCCTTCAAACCGAAACGCATTACGTACAATGACTGCCCCACCCTCTGGGACCGGTAGGAATTGGAAGATGAGGAGGACTTTGGTTTTCCTCTTCTCCCTCTTCTTCTCTGGCGGCGCCGGAGTCCGACATAACCCGGTCTATTACCCCTCTCGACCGGATATCCGTAAACGGATTCCCCAGCGTTGAAAAGAAAAGAAAAAAGAGTTAATACCAATTAGAATTGAGATTAAAATGATTCCGGAGGCTTAAATTTTTATATAGGATGCGTTATTATACATAGTAAATTACAAAATATACACAAAAACTGAAAAAACTAGCTTGACCCGATTCCCCTTGGCTTTGGGGTGAATCAAGGCTACGTATGGGGACAATAGAGTTTTTCGATAGGGCTGGAACTATTTAGTTGTTAGGTAGGTATCTTTAGGTAATTAAATTTTTATATCTTTAATGAGTTACAAAACTTTGATGACTAAATTAAACTATTTAATATTCTTAAACACCAAATAAAAGTCATTTTCAGTTCAACAAAGTTAAATCTAACAATTCAACAAAAGTATTGTGACATCCCAGATTTGTCCCTATTCTAACTCTAGTCTATAGTCCCCCAATTTACTGTATTAAAGGTTTTGAAAATTGTTATACTTTATAATTTCTTAGAAGAATATTACACTGTACTGGCATTTCATTTGTTCTTTCAAACTTATAAAACACAAACAATCTCGAGCACTGTGATGCTTACATTCAAATTTCAACACAGCATCGGTATTAAGTAATAAACGGAAGCCTTCAAACGCCTTTGTTAAATACAAAGAGATAAATTTTCTTAAGTTTAAATTTTAATGCAAAATCCACCTTGAGTAGAACAGAATAAAGCTTCTAGTTGTAAGTCAAGGAGTTTAGTATGTAAAGAAAAACGAAGGAACAAACGAAATAACTTTCCTAATTAAAATTTCACCGCCCACTGGCAACCGTGTCAGAGTTGAAACAAAAAGAAATGCCTTTTCACGGACAGAAGATAATTCCCGCCCGTTGATAAAGTCGGAACGGCTTTGTTGAGGCGCCTTCCCGGGATTGTGATTTTTTGGAACGAAGTTCCTTATGAGACGACGCGGAGGGGTACCCTAACCGGGAAAAAACGTCCGTTACTGGTGGTAGGACCTCTTGTGAGTCCGCACGGGTATTTCTGCCGTGAAGCAGTAATGCGTTTCGGTTTGAAGGGTGGGGTAGCCGTTGTGACAATACTGAGACCTTAGAACTATATCTCAAGGTGTGTGGCGCATTTACGTTATAGATGTCTATGGGCTCCAGTAACCACTTAACACCAGGTGGGCTGTGAGCTCGTCCACACATCTAAGAAATAAAAAAAATAAAAAAAAGTAAGATTTTTATTTTTAAACACAAGGTAAAGTCACACACGGTCATTTAGCCCTAAACTAGGATTTTCTGCACTCCGTATTCCTTTGAAGCCGGCGACAGACAAACATACTTATATACGTTTTAAAATATACACATATACATAAATCGCACATACGGTGTTATAAAATCACTGATGCAATTTTTGTTAGCGCTGAACTGAGTATGAACTGAGTATTTTCTAGTTATTAGTTATAGTGAGACGAGAGATATTGTTTTATTGATGAATTTTGTAGTTTAAATATTAACATTTTATTTCTATAGCCTAGCAGAACTATAATATAAACATTATATAATAACATGTTGAATTTTCCAACGTTTCTCCTTAAAAATTATATAATTAGCATAAGTGACGTTATCGCACCGTATGTGAGAAATATTAAACACCCTGACAAAGCATGTACAAGGAAAATTTTTTTCATCACACCAACGTTTGTCCGATACGGGAATCGAACTCATGACCTTCGCAGTTAGGAGCGCTAATTACTGCATCACCGACTCATTCAATTAGATCAGTTATAATATTTTTTCTTGAAAACAAATAATCAATAAAAAAGTGTTAGAAGCTAAAACCACAACATAATTTTGACTTCTGTTATATGTATACCCTTAGTAACCAAGTCATAACCAAGGCATTTTTAATCAAACGGCTTGTTCGGTTAAAAACGAAAAAAAATTACTAACGAAAATACTACTTAAAAAAAACTACATAAAATTTCAAAGAACGTTTAAGATGTCTGTCTCGTTTGTAATAAAAAAAAAAGATAAAATGTTCGTGTTTGAGATGTACTGGTAAGATTGACACTCATGTGAAAACGCGTGACACTCTTAACACATCAAAGGTATACGATGAAACGTTACAGTTAAATTATGAAATAAAGCTACTTATGCACGTGGTTTTTTAAGATTTGTCTGACGACTATAGGAAAACAATCTAAATATTAAGATGCTTCCAATCAAACTAACAAAGCATGTGGAAGATGCTTACTCTGCTGACCGTACTAAAACCGCCTCACATTCCGACTGTTGCTTATATATATCAGAAATATTTATTTCGCTAGGTATTTGCCTCATGTCAGAAGAGTATGTCGAAGAAACGCCAGAATTGACTGTGAAGCACTTACGGATACCACACACTTTCTGTTTCTCTGTCTGTTATACTGTCATTAGTATCTGATATGTCTTTGCTAGCCGCTGTGATTCTTCGCAGAAGGTCGGATTTCGCCCCACTCTTGCCTTAGTGCTTGGGAAACGTCAATTTAAGCCATTGGGCGTTGAACCTTTTTTTTTTGACAGGAGAAAATCACCAGATGTGGGTATGTGGGAGTTGAACCTCACCGAAAACTCCTGCTGCTCACAGCCGGCGCCCGACCCCGGACCAGGTCGGAGCCCAGTTGGGGCCATTGAGACGGCGGGAACGGGTTGACGCAGAGTATATTACTGTCTGTGCGACCAGGACACGACGCTGCACCTCCCAAGCGGGGCAGACAGCGAGCGTGTGCTCCGCCGTGTCCAGGTCGTGTCCACAATAGTGGCACCTCATCGTCGGCTCAGCTATTATTCGGTGCAGGTACTTCCTGAAGCATCCGTGCCCGGTCAGCACCTGTACCAAACGAAAGGTGAAACGTCCTCCGTCATGATTCACCCAGTCTTCAAAGACCGGGTAAACCGCCTCGACAGTCGGTAGACCCCACGTGGGGAGTGTTGAACATAGAGCCTTTAAACTCTATACGTTGTCTATACTAAAATATAAATCTACAGTGGTTTTTACGGATGTTCCGTTTTATCTGCTGAATCATGCATCTGATTGACTTGAAACTTGGTATTCATATAGAAAATACATATACATAATGGATAGGCTAATATTTATACGAGTGTTGGACCCCCTACACCAGCTGCGGGGGCGTTAATGATGAGAATCTTTGTGGGGGTAAGAAATAATAATGATAATTTTATATGGCCAGCGAAGCGGACGGGTACAGCTAGTTATAGATAAAGAGCAACCGAGTAAAGGATGCTTCAGAGCCATGGCTCGCCACGAATTCATATTCAAACTGCGTTTGTGTAATAATAGATTGTATTCTTAATTTCCTTGAAGTATAGTAATTAAATGTAACGTAACGCATTAAGATAACCGCCTGGTGTACCCAAGAATCAGATCATTTGCTAATTTCAACAAGATATACGATTATAGTTTAGATACGGAAGACAGCAGAGAGGCAGGCTTGCTGTGTTGAATTTTTAATCACTGCTACTTGTGTAATGCGTACATAGCTGTCATCTTTAAATACCGGCCGTATTCGATTCTCGTTAGTAATAATTACTGTATGTACTTATTTTTACACCCAAAAAAACCTCGATACCGTTAGATGTTGTATCATTTGGGTATTCTTTAAAAATACATATGGGTCATACTTTGGATATTTTTATTGAACATTAAGCTGAAATAGATTAGATATGATTCTAAGTCAAATGGGATCCTTAATTATTTTCAAAAAGTTTTTTCTTCAAACTTTCAATCGCCTGTCCTAGTGAAACTGGAAAGGATTCGCGCCACCAGTAATCCTTTCGTACTAAAAGAAACTCCTCTTACCTGATAACAACTTCTCTCAGCTCAGATTCTGAGTTCGCTCTACGAACCTGCCTAATGGTGAAGGCTTCCTAACCGCCTCCAAAAATCACTTCATTTTAAGCAACGAGAAATTGCAGTTTTTACACTCAAAAGAATTGACAATACATGTCGGTTCAAAAAAATAGGCTATTATTGAAGTCTCAGAAAACATATCTGATTTGAAATAATAATAAAACACGATAGAATCGAATAAAACGTCTAAGCAAAAAACACAATTCACAGACAATCAGCATATTAACTAATTTATGCATGCATTTAGCGCTGGTGTTCATGGAAAAACAAAAGTCCTTATTCAGTATTCCACCGGGCATAGTTGAAAATAAAACAGGAACATAAATGCAGCTAGAACTCGCCAAGGGAAATATGTACGTTGGAATTAAACTATTGTCCGGAGTCGCTTGTAATGAGGACAGTCAAACGGGCAAAAATGTTTTAAAAATGTCTTTTGTGTTTGAAAGTGGTTACATTTTTTTACGCCATCTATTGTTTTATTTGCGTCGGATTCAACTATGAACTGGATTTGCGAGCAATATGAAAATATCAGTTAAATAAAAACTATAGTTTTAAGTGCTATTTGAAGTATTCTAAATACGCGTGGACGGGTATGTGACACTGAAGTAGGAAACCTATGGAAATGAAACGTCAACAAAAAATTCGTGCCACTGTGACGTCATCTGGCCACAAAACATGGCGGTTTTAGTGCTGCCCAGAAGATTTTAATGTTAGTAGGCTTTATCGATAAACGTTCTTGGCTCATTTTATTTTAAATATTGTTGAGTGAATGTATTTGTAGAATTTATACTTTAATAGGAAGTAAGTATATTATTATGTGCAAAGATGATGTGATCTAGATATTATGTGAAATCAAAGACGAGTTCGTGCTTCAAATTTGCCAAGTAAACGATATGACGATTTTTAAAATTTGCTACACTGATTTTATAAAGTTGTCGTTTGCCGCAAAACATAAAAATATGGCGTAGTACAGTGCCATCTGCCCATTTCTAGCATGCTGAATGTTATCGTATTTTGAGTACGTGTTTTTCTTAGACTATTACAATCTATTTTAATTGTTTTGCTGATTCTAAAGTCCGTAACACACTACCGCAGCGCACCTCAAGGAAGGTACGCCGCACCATTTGAATCACTCTCATTTGAGAGTGATTCAAATTTTAAACTTATCAAGGGACCGCCTGATAAAAAAAAACACCTACAGAACACTTATTCGTTAATAAAATTACAAACGTCATTCCTTGTGACTTCCTCTCTAAAATTACATAATTATTAAATATTTAACGAGTTGACAATAGTGTTTTACTCACTGTGGAATAAAACTATTTTAGCCTTTTTCCTGAAATATCTAAACAGAATGTCTAAATATGTTTTGATGACATATTTTAAAGAGGTCATTTTAAAGAGGTGATTAGTGTCATGATCAATAGATTCCGACCGAAAAATGGTGTCCGATTTTTCGGATGAGGGCTCCATAATGAATTTAAATATATATAGATAATAGTTTTGGGGCATCGACTTTTTTGAGATCCTATAAAATATGTTTTAATTATTATTTTTGTATGTTTTAAGCATGCTAAAATAAGAAATTTTATATAAGCAATCATATTAAATCGATATCAAAGTCAATAAATAATGTACAACCCAAAACAGACGGCCGAAATGACGTGATAATGACATTTGGCGCGCTAAACATGGCGGATTTTCGGCCTCATTAGACGGAGACGGAGACATTTACGTATATTCATCTTTCATTTTATGTACGCACTGAAATACTGTTATATTGTTTTCCTGCGAGTTAAAGTGCTGAGTAAGAACGAGATAGATATATGTTTATGTATGTGCCTTCAAAATGGGTGCTATTTATATAAGCGATTGTACGTATAGAACAATATGTCGTGTCCCTACTATAAAGGTCTATGGTATGTGAGCTCATTTTTTTTTTTTTTTTTTTTTCGGGTATAGGGCCGAACCTCCTACGAGGTCCCCGCGCAAGAGGGGCGCGCGGGGTATGTGAGACTCAACGATCTGCATGGTGTTGTGAGCAGACCGCGGGCCCAAGGATTTTAGGACCCACCCACTAAACGACTCCCCTGCACTCTTACACCCGACGTCCGATCCCCTCCGAGGTCAGAACCCGGATGAGGTAGGGGGGCTACCGCGGTCAACACTACAACCAGACGGCGCGGCTCACCCCAAGGACGCCCAGCCGACGGAGCCTTCGAGGCGAATCGAAGGCTCTGAAACGTCGGCCGTCTCGGTACGGCATGTGAGCTCATTGGTTGAACTTTTTTTTTTTTTTTTTTTTTCCACAGGAGAAAATCTCCGGATCCCCACCCGCGCGACAGGTGGGGTATGTGGGAGTTGAACCTCACTAAAAACTCCTGCCGCTCACAACCGGCGCCCTACTTCGGACCGGGCCGGAGTCCAGTCGGGGCTATTGAAACGGCGGGACAGGGTTGATACAGAGCACATTACATCCATCCCACCGTCCCACGGACGCCGGACCGGCGGCCGCCAGCGACACGACCACCGGTTCCCTCGTTCAGCGGGCCGAGAGCCCGCTTTGATGGCGCCGTGTTACACCTTTCCCCAGAGCGGTCGGGGGAACGCGGTCTACCATCACCCGGCTTCCTACTGCGGGTGAGCGTGCAAAGCACGCCACCCCACGTCTGGGTCTCTCCCCGCACAAAACGGGTGGGACCCCTAGCTCTTAGGGGGCCAGGTCACGGATACGACCCCGGTCCCGACCCCCTGCTCGGCGGCGGTGGGTTTCTGCGTAGTGAGGAGAGCTTTGCCTCACTCGTCCCGCCGCCTCCTTCTGCGAGATGGTGCACTCGCAGATGTCGAGCATAGCCTTCCATGACTCATCGCCGCCAAGCATCGACGCCACGACGCCAGGCAGCGACAAGTCAGGTCCTATCTTTGCGACCAGGACACGGCGTTGCACCTCCCAAGCGGGGCAGACAGCGAGCGTATGCTCCGCCGTGTCCAGGTCGTGTCCACAATGGTGACACCTCGTCGTCGGCTCAGCCCCTATCCGGCGCAGGTACTTCCCGAAGCATCCGTGCCCAGTCAGCACCTGCACCAGACGAAAGGTGAGACGTCCTTCGCCACGATTCACCCAGTCATCAAAGACTGGGTAAACCGCCTCGACGGTCCGTATTGGCTCAACCTGAGAGAATTTACTGTCACTAACCCTAGCAAGAGCAGTGCTCCGCAGAATCTATCTTTTTTTTTTATTGCCCTTTTAGGCAGACGATCATACGGCCCACCTGATGGTGAGTGGTTACCGTCGCCCATGGACTTCAGCAATATCAGGGGCAGAGCCAAGCCGCTGCCTACCACCGAGAAGATCCGGCGAGAAACTCATTGGGTTGTGTCTATGGGAGAGAATCAATGATGCTGTACTACTGCACTCATGGAAGTGATTTAGAAATATCTAAACTTGGATAATTTAAAACTTTCGAGGTTATTTACATAAGACATTTATTCAATATGTTGCTCTGTAAAAACAAAGTTGTTTATTTTGTTTATTTCAGTAAGATATTAAAGTATTTCGACATACTATAACTACAATAACCCGTAAAAACAAAGAAAGGACACTTAAAGTTTATCATTATAGTAAATTAGTTCAAAACAGTCGTCGTGGCCTAAAGGATAAGACGTCCGGTGCATTCATATGTAGCGATGCACCGGTGTTCGAATCACGCAGGCGGGTACCAATTTTTCTAATGAAATACGTACTCGACAAAATATGTTCACGATTGACTTTCACGGTGAAGGAATAATATCGTGTAATAAAAAAACCAAACCCGCAAAATTATAATTTGCGTAATTAATGGTGGTAGGACCTCTTGGGAGTCCGCACAGGTAGGTACCACCACCCCGCCTATTTCCGCCGTGAAGCAGTAATGCGTTTCGGTTCGAAGGGTGGGGTAGCCGTTGTAACTTTACTGAGACCTTAGAACTTATATCTCGAGGTGGGTGGCGCATTTACGTTGTAGATGTCTATGGGCTTCAGTAACCACTTAACATCAGGTGGGATGTGAGCTCGTCCACCCATCTAAGCAATAAAAAAAAGACATATTTGTAAATTCATATTTTTTCATCTCTGTTCTGTTTCATTGACAATCTAGATAAATCGAATTGCTTTATAAAAAGCGCAAATGCGGAAAAAATCACGTTAAAGGAAGTCTGCTTTCTTTACACATTACACACACACACACACACATACACACACACACACACACACACACCCTACAATATAAATTAACAGTGTCTCGCCATGTTTTATTTATTTATTTGGTGTCTTCCTGATATTTCAGTGGTGTTTCAAACGCTACGACCGTGGAAAATATCCTGGTCCTGTCACCGGTTGGAGCTCTGTACAAAATTTTCACAATAAATCCTTTGAAACGATATAAATCGCGTGACAAGAATTTCAATGAGTGAATTTTCTTTATAAATAAATTTTCTCGGAATCCTTGATCGATTCGATAATAATTGGTTCTTATAAATGATAATTGACAATTGATCATTCTGCTTTGCTACAGAGCTTATTATATTTTCTAAGTAATTCCTTGTGTAGAGATGTTGTCGCAAATGCTGTTCCAGAAATTGTTTTATTTGAAAATTCGAATTTTGGTATGATTTTCATTGCAGTTTTTTGTTGCACAATGATTATTTTTTATTGCTTTGATGGGTGGACGAGCTCACAGCCCACCAGGTGTTAAGTGGTTACTGGAGCCCATAGACATCTACAACGTAAATGCGCCATCCACCTTGAGATATAAATTCTAAGGTCTCAGTATAGTTACAACGGCCGCCCCGCCCTTCAACCGCATTACTGCCTCACGGCAGAAATAGGCAGGGTGGTGGTACCTACCCGTGCGGATTCATAAGAGGTCTTACCACCAGTAATGAGTGAACGACTATTGACCTGGTGTCAGGAGGATTTTTCTAGTAATAAAAAATAGAAACTATAGATGAGGCTTGAAATATTTGTATTTAATTTATCTCATACTAAGCTACATCCACTATATTAACGAGTATAATACGTTCTAACATACGTGACTAATGCTCTGTAACGAAATACACAATGGTAAGATACACACGCATAAAGACCCTAGGATTAAGAAACCTCACCTTGGCACACTTTCTAGCACACTCACTATATCAAAGCGCTGAGACTTTTAAGACCGCATTTAGATTTTAAGTTGAGTGTTTAATATTTTTGGCTTGATCGCGGTATTTTTGGTCTGGTTGTTAACCTATTACAACAGCGTTTAGTCTTGATTCTGGTTCGATATAAATTTCTTCATTAAAAATATATTTGGCTTAACTAATTATAGTTAGTTGTTCTTATTGTTACGCCGATAAGAGTAACACCATCTATCGCCGAATAGTCGAACGAATATCGAAGGGTCTAGTAGCGCCCAGAACGCTCGAGAAGTACAACGCCATCTATTGACAGATAACGGAAACTACTACTAGAGATGTGTAGAATATTCTCGATAATTCTAGGGATGAGGCATCAACTATAAAAGCGTTGTAGAGATGGCACGCAGTCAGTCAGTAATCGGAACTACTCGAAGCGAAACAGCGAACGGATCACCTGAAGCGAAGCAGAACAAGCGAATTAAGAGTTTTAAAGTGTTTGTGCAGTGTTTATGTGTTGAATACAGTTTTTAAGTTGTACTTTGGTGAACTTTTATTTATCCCGAACCCCAGCGCGTAACATTATCTTTGTTTCTAGAAATAACACAAGAGAAATATGTATCCAGCAGTTGAAGTGTAGTTCTTTTTTTTTATTTATTTATCTCTGGTCATCATGTTGGATTAATATAGTTTTGAGAGAAAAAAAATTCCATCCTAACTCATGGAAATGCGTTCGTTCAGAATAACAATTATGAAACAAAGTTGCAGGAGCATTCCGTGAAAACTGTCTCCGCGGATTTTAAACATTATCTTTACGTTGGTCACGTTAGGCACTCAAAAGTTTCCGAAAAGTTACCCTGTCATAAGGGTCATAATATTTAGTATAAATTTCATCCGATATGAAAAAAAATGGATGCGGTATTTAGTTTTTGAAACGGTTAAAATGTAAACGCTCTAAGTTATTTTAGTTGTTTTTTCACGTATCCATTTATTTCCTACACTATTCATGTGTAGATTAATTTAAATGTTACCAAAATTGTTTTTAAACGGCTTCTTTCAACTATTTAGTAGGGCACTATATTTCCTGTATGAAATAGTGTCAAACTGTGACTCGATCTGCTTGGGGTCTTTAAATTTTTTGTACTACGCCTTTTTTTTTGTTGCTTAGATGGGTGGATGAGCTCACAGCCCACCTGGTGTTAAGTGGTTACTGGAGCCCATAGACATCTACAACGTAAATGCGCCACCCATCTTGAGATATAAGTTCTAAGGTCTCAAGTAAGTTACAACGGCTGCCCCACCCTTCAAACCGAAACGCATTACTGCTTCACGGCAGAAATAGGCAGGGTGGTGGTACCTACCCGCGCGGACTCACAAGAGGTCCTACCACCAGTAATTACGCAAATTATAATTTTGCGGGTTTGATTTTTATTACACGATGTTATTCCTTCACCGTGGAAGCCAATCGTGAACGTTTGTTGAGTACGTATTTCTTTAGAAAAAATTGTACCCGCCTCGAATTCGAACACCGGTGCATCGCTTCAACACGAATGCACCGGACGTCTTATCCTTTAGGCCACGACGACTTTAAAACCTTAACCAGAAAGAACTAAATTTACCGTATCACAAATCCGAACACGTTTTGTTATTCCTGGTAATCGTGGTAACTCACAGGTATAACTTTTCGGAGTGAGACCGCAGACGCTGCGGCACAAATGAACCAGTTGGCACGGTGATACTATTGTTTCAAACCTGATGTTTTACCACTTAATACGCAGCGCTTATTGTTAAGCAAGCTTTTGAGCGGTAGACTATATTTTCCCAGCATTTAGTTATCGCATCGGATTCATTAAAAAAAAAGATATCTAAAGATAAGTATATATAAAAATGAATTGCTGTTCGTTAGTCTCGCTAAAACTCAACGAACGGCCGGACCGATTTGGCTAATTTTGGTCTTGAATAGATAAATATGAAAATGTTCGGAATTAAATAAAAATAACAATTTTGTTATTCCTTTGATGTGGGGACACAAACATCAGACGAATCCTTTTGTTTGTTTTATGTTTATTTTATACAAAAGCTTAGGTATTTTATTTATCGATTGAGGCACTACGAAGTCTGTCGGGTCAGTTAGTCTGTCATAAATATTTTCTTGTCAATGTCATTTCAGTCAAGCTTGACAAATCACTTACTTGTATCTAAATACTTTCTTCGGTCTGGGCATTCATCTATTGCTCTCTCTTATTATTTCATCTGGCATTGTCTTGTAAAAGCTGTACCAGTACGCATGGTTAGTTGTGTACTTTGATAATCTAAACATTTATTGGAAAGTTAGATTTTATAATTAGTATGAATTCATTCTTTACCTTCGTTTAAACAAGTATAGTAACAAGAAACAAAAGCCGGTACAAGCAAAAACGAGCCTTTTCAAAACGGAATTAAATGCAAATTCCTTATTTACTACTCATGGTATAGTCTATATCAAATATATGTACGTTGTTGCGAAACATTAAATTAATTCGGAGCATTCGAGGTGTGACTGAAGCATAGAGAACCGCCCTTTGATGATTACTTCGCTCTCGGGGTACATTCGGCCACAAAACTGGACGTATTTCAGAGATTTCGGTTCCCTCTGTATTATGTACCGTATGTTCCATGGGGAGTGCTCTGAGGAATTGTTCGAGATGATTTTACCATCGCACCGCCCGCCACCGGAGTAGAGTTCATCCATACTACTTGGAGCCACTACGTTCATTCACAGTGCGTTTCCAGAGATCTTTTTTGCCACGTACCATCCAGCTTTGGAATAAGCTCCTCTCCACGGTGTTTCTCGAGCGCTATGACATGTCCTTCTTCAAACGAGGCTTGTGGAGAGTATTAAACGGTAGGCAGCGGCTTGGCTCTGACCCTGGCATTGCTGACGTCCATGAGCGACAGTAACCACTCACCATCAGGTGAGCCGTATGCTCGTCTGCCTATACTGCAATAAAAAAAATATGTTTTACGTTAATAAATCGGTTTTAATCTTAATTTATAAGACAAATTGGGTTTGTTCGTACACTTTATAAGTCGAGAACGGCTGGACCGATTTCCATGATTTTTGGATATGTTGTATTTGACTCCGTCCCGAAGAGCGGAAATCATTCATGAATAATTGTAAAATTGGCGAAAAAAGTAACGAAAAAGAAAAAAACTTTTCTCGTACAATATGTTTATGGGTTTCGTAATTGTCAAACATTTAATGTTCATCCTGTTGATATATTAAGCTCTCCCCTAAAATTAAATAAGTTATTTAAATAAAGGTTTCGAATCGACAAAATATATGCACCATATTCGTATAAAGGAGTATTTTAAATTTAAAAAATTAAGAATGATGTCGATAATGAAAAAGGATTTACATAATATAGATATGTACATACATAGGTATATTGGTAGTCAAATATTTATGTGCGCGTTCAGAATTTTATTTTATGTAAAATAAGGAAAATGCTATATCAAGCTAAGATACGCCTGGATTGTGCTGTCTAATGGTTAAGTGATATTTAGTTCAGCTAATCTGTAACACGACATTCATTGATTGTTAAGCGGTACGAAGTTCGGCGGTATCACCGCCCTGCCTATTTCTGCCGTGAAGCAGTAATGCGTTTCGGTTTGAAGGCTGGGGCAGCCGTTGTAACTATACTGAGACCTTAGAACTTATATCTCAAGGTGGGTGGCGCATTTACGTTGTGGATGTCTATGGGCTCCAGTAACCACTTAACACCTGGTGGGCTGTGAGCTCGTCCACCAATCAAAGCAATAAAAAAAACATAGAATACTGAATTTAGACCATTTTTTGTATCTTCGAAGCACGTCTTAACTTTGAAACAATTTCAAATCATATTTTCAGACACTTTAAGTAATATAATATTTACAGAATAGTAATATTTACAGAATATAAGCAGACCGTACTACTTTACTGTATTGTACTGTACTGTATTACTTCTGTAATATTCGTGTCTAATATTCGTAATATTAATGTACAGAAGAATATTACAGAAGTAATATTCGTGTCGTAAGATAATAAATAATATTTGATCTAGGAACTCTGTACGCGACAGTACCCGTCACGATTAAATGGATTAGCTTTCAATTTCGTTGGCGCTTCAAGAGTCAAACGTTGTCGTTCCGAGAGCCTCTCAATGAATATAATCCAGAAATTACTGTATTCTGGATGTTAATAGTGTTTTTATTGAATTTTCACTCGAATCACAGGCTCTCTCAAAGCTGATGAATAAGAAATTGAGTTTATTTTATTTCCACTAAACTTGTACTACTTTTTGAAGAGTCTAGCGCGTACATAATATAGTAACTTTTTTTTAATTGCTTATGTTGGTCGACGAGTTCACAGCCCACCTGGTATTAAGAGGTCACTGGAGCCCGTAGACCTTGAGATATGAGTTGTAAGGTCTCAGTATAGTTACAACGGCTGCCCCACCCTTCAAACCGAAACGCATTACTGCTTCACGGCAGAAATAGGCAGGGCGGTGGTACCCACCCGCGCGGACTCACAAGAGGTCCTAACACCAGTAATTACGCAAATTATAATATTGCGGGTTTGAATTTTATTACACGATGTTATTCCTTCACCGTTGAAGTCAATCGTGAATATTTGTCAAGTACGTATTTCATTCAGAAAAATTGGTACCTACCCGCCAGCAGGATTCGAACACCGAGATACGAATGCACCGGACGTCTTATCCTTTAGGCCACGACGACACTTTAAGTGTATATATATATGTCGGCGCGCGGCTTAGATCACAAAGCGCATCCGCACCCTTTGTCAGCGAGCGCCGCCGGCACACTTGCAACGATCAACGGCAGGCGGCTTGAATCACAGAGCGCACCGGCACCCTTTGACGGCTCCGGTCACCGGTACACTTGCAACGTTCGTGGCGGTCGGCTTGGAACACACAACGCAGCGGCACCCTTTGATGGTGCGGGTCGCCGGCACACTTCAACGTTCGCGGCGGGCGGCTTGGATCACATACCGCAGCGGCACCCTTTGATGGCGCGAGTTGCCGGCACACTGGCTGACTATAAAAAGAGCTGCTGTACAATCCTTAGCTCATTCCGATTTGAGCAACCGACGCGCGTGGACGTGCTCATTGTTTTGTCGGAAGTGACTACCGGTGATAATAGATCATTGTTCGTGGCACATCTGTGGCCCAAGTGTTTCTCGGAATTTGTACCTGCGCCTAATTGCAAGGCATTGCCGCCCGGGAACTGTGCAGTGGTTCTATTCACTCTAATTCTATTCTATTTATTCTATTCACTAAAATTTCTAAAACTCCTAGAATCGCTTCGGCCAATTTAGTGTTACCGACGCAGGGGCCTCGCCGCAAGGCGAGCGCGTGTTTAAGTCCCGGGGCCGCCCCCCCCAGGCGAAAATCACGTAAAGATGGAGGAAAAACTTTTCATCGACTTCATTCGGGAAAAATACCCGTCAATCGCGCCCGAATTCGAAGCCTATAGGGCCTCATTTGGTAACTATTCTCCCCCCGCATCTCTCGCCGCCGTCGCCAAACATGCCTCGCAGGCATGCCTCGCGTGCCCCGCCGCCGGTCCGTGTTCAAGCGCACGTACGCACGCCGCCGCCGTAGCGTCTAACGCCCCCGCCCCCGCTACCCCCGCGCCCGCGTCAATCACGTCAGTTTCGTCCGTCGCGACCTCAATAGCGTCTAGTTCAGGCTCCGATACCGAATCGGAGATGGACTTCGAGTCCGCGACTAGCCCTCAACCCGGAACCTCGGATGGGTTCCAAACTGTAACGCGCGGTAAAAAGCGTACTCGCGTCGTGGAGTCCCGGAGCTCCATGACGAAGCAAACCAAGTCCGCGACCGCCTCCCGACCGCAGGTAGTCGTGACGCCGGAGTCGGACTCCGCCCGCCGCGTAACCCCACCGCCGCGCCCAAAAACCGCGCCCGCGCCTAAAACAGTTGTCCCGCCCCCGTTGATACTCAAGGAGAAGTCAGCGTGGAATCGCGTATCCCAGGCCCTTCAGGCCAACAAAATTAATTATACCCATGCGCGTAACGTCGCGCATGGGATTCAGATTAAGGTCGCAACGCCGGGCGACCATAGGGCCCTCTCTGCTTACCTCCGAAAGGAGAACATAGGTTATCACACCTATGCTCTTCAGGAGGACCGCGAACTCCGCGTAGTGATACGCGGAGTCCCCAAGGAACTCGACGTAGACTACGTAAAGGAGGATCTGATCGGTCAGTCCCTCCCAATAATTAGTGTGCACCGGATGCACAGCGGACGCGGCAGACAGCCGTACAATATGATTCTCGTCGCGCTAGAATCAACCCCGGAGGCAAAGAAAAGAATCTCATGTCTCAAAACGATATGCGGCCTCTCCGGGGTCACCATCGAAGCCCCCCATAAACGTGGTACTCCCGGGCAGTGCCACAGGTGCCAGCTCTATGGCCACTCAGCGCGTAATTGCCACGCGCGCCCCCGCTGCGTGAAATGCCTCGGCGATCACGCAACCACAGAATGTTCGCGTGTTAGGGAAACCGCGACGGAACCCCCAAGCTGTGTCCTATGCCTTAAGCAAGGGCACCCGGCAAACTACCGCGGATGTCCTAGGGCTCCGCGTAAACGCCCGAACCACCCAGCCCCCCGAACCGTCGACCCAAAGACTTCGGCGCCTTCAGTGCCGAAACCAGCCTTCGTACCGGCTGCGGTTCCCACCGTCTCGGCGTGGAAAAAACCGCTGCCGTATACGAAGGAGGGAACACAAAACGTACCCCAGCTCCCGCCTGCGACACGTCACGCGCCTCAGCCCCTGCTCGCACCTCGCCCCGCGCCCGCGTACCGCCCCCCGCAACCCTCAGTCGTCAACGACTTCGCGCTCGTGCGCGACTTCGTCACCGCGGTAAACTTTGACCGTCTGCGATCGTTCGCAGATGCTATCCGTAGGTCGGTAACCCCCGAACAGCGGCTCGCGGCCGCTTTCGATCACATGGACGTCTACGAGTCCGTGTCTCGCACGTTATAAAGATTCTTTACCGGTATTCAATGGCGCAAAAAGGTAGAGAAAAACCGTATTCCCTTACGTTAGCATTCTACAATGCTAACGGACTCGCGCGGCAACGCGATCAAATTTTCGAATTCCTCCGCGACAATCTTGTAGATATTTTGTTAGTGCAGGAGACCTGTCTGAAGCCCTCGCGTCGTGACCCGAAAGTCGCGAATTACGTCATGGTTAGGAATGACAGACTCACCGCCTCCAAAGGCGGGACTGCCATTTACTATAGGCGGGCCCTGCACGTTGTCCCTCTCGATACTCCCTCGCTCTTACATATCGAGGCGTCAGTGTGCCGTATCTCGCTGACGGGACACCAGCCGATCGTCATCGCATCCGTTTATCTCCCCCCGGACAAGCCCCTCCTGAGCAGTGACATCGAGTCACTGTTCGGCATGGGAGACTCCGTCATCCTGGCAGGCGATTTAAATTGCCACCACACTAGGTGGAACTGCCATCGTACGAACGTTAACGGTAGGCGTCTCGACGCGTTTATAGACGACCTCACTTTTGAAGTAGTCGGTCCCCCAACTCCAACATGTTATCCGTATAACATCGCGCTCCGTCCGAGCACTATAGACCTGGCATTGCTTAGGAACGTAACTCTGCGCTTACGTTCCATCGAAGCACTGTCAGAGCTCGACTCAGACCACCGACCTGTTCTTATGCAGCTCGGTCGCCCTCACAACCCAGTCACTGTTACGAGGACCATGGTGGATTGGAATAAGCTGGGCACGTGCCTAGCCGAAGCCGCTCCGCCAATCCTCCCTTACGGCCCGGATTCGAATCTATCCCCGAGGACACCGTCGAATCCATAAACATCATTACCGATCACATCTCTTCCGCGATCATTAGATCTTCAAAAGAAGTCGATGTGGAGGACAGCTTCCACCGCATCAGACTATCCTCCGAACTTAGGAATCTCTTAAGAGTTAGGAACGCGGCAATCCGGGCCTACGATCGGCTTCCCACGCATTCAAACCGGATTCGGATGCGTCGTCTACAACGCGAAGTCCACTCCCGCCTAAGCGACGCGCGTAACGATAATTGGCATAGTTATTTAGAACAACTCGCGCCCTCCCACCAAGCATACTGGCGACTAGCTAGGACTCTCAAATCCGAAACTACCGCTACTATGCCTCCCCTCGTACGCCCTTCAGGCCAACCACCGGCATTCGATGACGATGACAAGGCTGAGCTGCTGGCCGATGCACTGCAAGAGCAGTGCACCACCAGCACTCAACACGCGGACCCCGAACACACCGAGTTAGTCGACAGGGAGGTCGAGCGCAGAGCTTCCCTGCCGCCCTCTGACGCGTTACCCCCCATTACTACTGACGAAGTTAGAGACGCGATCCACAATCTCCAACCTAGGAAGGCATCCGGCTCCGACGGCATCCGCAACCGCGCGCTAAAACTCTTGCCAGTCCAACTGATAGCAATGTTGGTTACAATTTTAAATGCCGCTATGACGCACTGCATCTTTCCCGCGGTGTGGAAAGAAGCGGACGTTATCGGTATACATAAGCCGGGCAAACCGACAAACGAAACATCTAGTTACCGTCCGATTAGTCTCCTCCCGACGATAGGAAAAATTTACGAACGGCTCCTTAGGAAACGCCTCTGGGATTTTGTTACCGCGAACAAAATTCTCATAGACGAACAGTTCGGATTCCGCTCTAAACACTCGTGCGTACAACAAGTGCACCGCCTCACGGAGCACATCCTGATAGGACTAAATAGGCGTAAACAAATCCCGACCGGCGCCCTCTTCTTCGACATCGCGAAGGCGTTCGACAAAGTCTGGCACAACGGTTTAATTTACAAACTGTACAACATGGGAGTGCCAGACAGACTCGTGCTCATCATACGAGACTTCTTGTCGAACCGTTCGTTTCGATATCGAGTAGAGGGAACTCGTTCTCGTCCCCGTCAACTGACTGCCGGAGTCCCGCAAGGCTCCGCGCTCTCCCCGTTATTATTTAGTTTGTATATCAATGATATACCCCGGTCTCCGGAGACCCATCTAGCGCTCTTCGCCGATGACACGGCTATCTACTACTCGTGTAGGAAGATGTCGCTGCTTCATCGGCGACTCCAGATCGCAGTAGCCACCATGGGACAGTGGTTCCGGAAGTGGCGAATTGACATCAACCCCACGAAAAGCGCAGCGGTGCTCTTCAAAAGGGGTCGCCCTCCGAACATCACTTCGAGCATCCCACTCCGTAGTAGGCGCGCAAACACCTCCGCCGTTAGTCCCATCACTCTCTTTGGTCAGCCCATACCGTGGGTCTCGAAGGTCAAATATCTAGGCGTCACCCTCGACAGAGGGATGACATTCCGTCCCCATATAAAAACGGTACGCGACCGCGCCGCGTTTATTCTAGGACGACTCTATCCAATGCTTTGTAGTCGAAGCAAACTGTCCCTCCGCAATAAGGTAACTCTCTACAAAACTTGTATACGCCCCGTCATGACGTATGCAAGCGTAGTGTTCGCTCACGCAGCCCGCACCCACTTGAAATCCCTTCAGGTTATTCAATCAAAATTCTGCAGGATAGCCGTCGGAGCGCCATGGTTCCTTAGGAATGTGGATCTCCACGATGACCTGGAGCTCGACTCATTTAGTAAGTATCTACAGTCGGCATCGCTGCGCCATTTTGAGAAGGCGGCACGACATGAGAACCCTCTCATCGTAGCCGCTGGAAATTACATACCCGACCCAGTAGACCGAATGGTAAACCGTCGACGTCGCCCAAAGCACGTCATTACGGATCCTCCTGATCCATTAACGGTGCTCTTAGGCACCACAAGCACCGGTCACCGTCCTCGTCGAACCCGTCGCTTGCGACGAAGGGCTCGACGAGCGAACTAACCCATAGACACAGCCCACTGAGTTTCTCGCCGGATCTTCTCAGTGGGTCGCGTTTCCGATCCGGTGGTAGATTCTGCGAAGCACTGCTCTTGCTAGGGTCAGTGTTAGCAACTCTCCGGTTGAGCCCCGCGAGCTCACCTACAAACGTTAGGGTGAAGCTGAAATAGCCTCTCAAGGCTATCAGCATAGGTAGGAAAAAAAAAAAAAAACCTTAGCTCACATTCCGATTTGAGCAACCGACGCGCGTGGACGTGCTCATTGTTTTGTCGGAAGTGACTACCGGTGATAATAGATCATTGTTCGTGGCACATCTGTGGCCCAAGTGTTTCTCGGAATTTGTACCTGCGCCTAATTGCAAGGCATTGCCGCCCGGGAACTGTGCAGTGGTTCTATTCACTCTAATTCTATTCTATTTATTCTATTCACTAAAATTTCTAAAATTCCTAGAATCGCTTCGGCCAATTTAGTGTTACCGACGCAGGGGCCTCGCCGCAAGGCGAGCGCGTGTTTAAGTCCCGGGGCCGCCCCCCCGGGCGAAAATCACGTAAAGATGGAGGAAAAAATTTTCATCGACTTCATTCGGGAAAAATATCCGACAATCGCGCCCGAATTCGAAGCCTATAGGGCTTCATTTGGTAAATATTCTCCCCCCGCATCTCTCGCCGCTGTCGCCAAACATGCCTCGCAGGCATGCCTCGCGTGCCCCGCCGCCGGTCCGTGTTCAAGCGCACGTACGCACGCCGTCGCCGTAGCGTCTAACCCCCCCGCCCCCGCTTTCCCCGCGCCCGCGTCAATCACGTCAGTTTCGTCCGTCGCGACCTCAATAGCGTCTAGTTCAGGCTCCGATACCGAATCGGAGATGGACTTCGAGTCCGCGACTAGCCCTCAACCCGGAACCTCGGATGGGTTCCAAACTGTAACGCGCGGTAAAAAGCGTACTCGCGTCGTGGAGTCCCGGAGCTCCATGACGAAGCAAACCAAGTCCGCGACCGCCTCCCGACCGCAGGTAGTCGTGACGCCGGAGTCGGACTCCGCCCGCCGCGTAACCCCTCCGCTGCACCCAAAAACCGCGCCCGCGCCTAAAACAGTTGTCCCGCCCCCGCTGATACTCCAAGAGAAGTCAGCGTGGAATCGCGTATCCCAGGCCCTTCAGGCCAACAAAATTAATTATACCCATGCGCGTAACGTCGCGCATGGTATTCAGATTAAGGTCGCAACGCCGGGCGACCATAGGGCCCTCTCTGCTTACCTCCGAAAGGAGAACATAGGTTATCACACCTATGCTCTTCAGGAGGACCGCGAACTCCGCGTAGTGATACGCGGAGTCCCCAAGGAACTCGACATAGACTACGTAAAGGAGGATCTGATCGGTCAGTCCCTCCCAATAATTAGTGTGCACCGGATGCACAGCGGACGCGGCAGACAGCCGTACAATATGATTCTCGTCGCGCTAGAATCAACCCCGGAGGCAAAGAAAAGAATCTCATGTCTCAAAACGATATGCGGCCTCTCCGGGGTCACCATCGAAGCCCCCATAAACGTGGTACTCCCGGGCAGTGCCACAGGTGCCAGCTCTATGGCCACTCAGCGCGAAATTGCCACGCGCGCCCCCGCTGCGTGAAATGCCTCGGCGATCACGCAACCACAGAATGTTCGCGTGTTAGGGAAACCGCGACGGAACCCCCAAGCTGTGTCCTATGCCTTAAGCAAGGGCACCCGGCAAACTATCGCGGATGTCCTAGGGCTCCGCGTAAACGCCCGAACCACCCAGCCCCCCGAACCGTCGACCCAAAGACTTCGGCGCCTTCAGTGCCGAAACCAGCCTTCGTACCGGCTGCGGTTCCCACCGTCTCGGCCTGGAAAAAACCGCTGCCGTATACGAAGGAGGGAACACAAAACGTACCCCAGCTCCCGCCTGCGACACGTCCCGCGCCTCAGCCCCTACTCGCACCTCGCCCCGCGCCCGCGTACCGCCCCCCGCAACCCTCAGTCGTCAACGACTTCGCGCTCGTGCGCGACTTCGTTACCGCGGTAAACTTTGACCGTCTGCGATCGTTCGCAGATGCTATCCGTAGGTCGGTAACCCCCGAACAGCGGCTCGCGGCCGCTTTCGATCACATGGACGTCTACGAGTCCGTGTCTCGCACGTTATAAAAATTCTTTACCGGTAATCAATGGCGCAAAAAGGTAGAGAAAAACCGTATTCCATTACGTTAGCATTCTACAATGCTAACGGACTCGCGCGGCAACGCGATCAAATTTTCGAATTCCTCCGCGACAATCTTGTAGATATTTTGTTAGTGCAGGAGACCTGTCTGAAGCCCTCGCGTCGTGACCCGAAAGTCGCGAATTACGTCATGGTTAGGAATGACAGACTCACCGCCTCCAAAGGCGGGACTGCCATTTACTATAGGCGGGCCCTGCACGTTGTCCCTCTCGATACTCCCTCGCTCTTACATATCGAGGCGTCAGTGTGCCGTATCTCGCTGACGGGACACCAGCCGATCGTCATCGCATCCGTTTATCTCCCCCCGGACAAGCCCCTCCTGAGCAGTGACATCGAGTCACTGTTCGGCATGGGAGACTCCGTCATCCTGGCAGGCGATTTAAATTGCCACCACACTAGGTGGAACTGCCATCGTACGAACGTTAACGGTAGGCGTCTCGACGCGTTTATAGACGACCTCACTTTTGAAGTAGTCGGTCCCCCAACTCCAACATGTTATCCGTATAACATCGCGCTCCGTCCGAGCACTATAGACCTGGCATTGCTTAGGAACGTAACTCTGCGCTTACGTTCCATCGAAGCACTGTCAGAGCTCGACTCAGACCACCGACCTGTCCTTATGCAGCTCGGTCGCCCTCACAACCCAGTCACTGTTACGAGGACCATGGTGGATTGGAATAAGCTGGGCACGTGCCTAGCCGAAGCCGCTCCGCCAATCCTCCCTTACGGCCCGGATTCGAATCTATCCCCCGAGGACACCGTCGAATCCATAAACATCATTACCGATCACATCTCTTCCGCGATCATTAGATCTTCAAAAGAAGTCGATGTGGAGGATAGCTTCCACCGCATCAGACTATCCTCCGAACTTAGGAATCTCTTAAGAGTTAGGAACGCGGCAATCCGGGCCTACGATCGGCTTCCCACGCATTCAAACCGGATTCGGATGCGTCGTCTACAACGCGAAGTCCACTCCCGCCTAAGCGACGCGCGTAACGATAATTGGCATAGTTATTTAGAACAACTCGCGCCCTCCCACCAAGCATACTGGCGACTAGCTAGGACTCTCAAATCCGAAACTACCGCTACTATGCCTCCCCTCGTACGCCCTTCAGGCCAACCACCGGCATTCGATGACGATGACAAGGCTGAGCTGCTGGCCGATGCACTGCAAGAGCAGTGCACCACCAGCACTCAACACGCGGACCCCGAACACACCGAGTTAGTCGACAGGGAGGTCGAGCGCAGAGCTTCCCTGCCGCCCTCTGACGCGTTACCCCCCATTACCACTGACGAAGTTAGAGACGCGATCCACAATCTCCAACCTAGGAAGGCATCCGGCTCCGACGGCATCCGCAACCGCGCGCTAAAACTCTTGCCAGTCCAACTGATAGCAATGTTGGCTACAATTTTAAATGCCGCTATGACGCACTGCATCTTTCCCGCGGTGTGGAAAGAAGCGGACGTTATCGGTATACATAAGCCGGGCAAACCGACAAACGAAACATCTAGTTACCGTCCGATTAGTCTCCTCCCGACGATAGGAAAAATTTACGAACGGCTCCTTAGGAAACGCCTCTGGGATTTTGTTACCGCGAACAAAATTCTCATAGACGAACAGTTCGGATTCCGCTCTAAACACTCGTGCGTACAACAAGTGCACCGCCTCACGGAGCACATCCTGATAGGACTAAATAGGCGTAAACAAATCCCGACCGGCGCCCTCTTCTTCGACATCGCGAAGGCGTTCGACAAAGTCTGGCACAACGGTTTGATCTACAAACTGTACAACATGGGAGTGCCAGACAGACTTGTGCTCATCATACGAGACTTCTTGTCGAACCGTTTGTTTCGATATCGAGTAGAGGGAACTCGTTCTCGTCCCCGTCAACTGACTGCCGGAGTCCCGCAAGGCTCCGCGCTCTCCCCGTTATTATTTAGTTTGTATATCAATGATATACCCCGGTCTCCGGAGACCCATCTAGCGCTCTTCGCCGATGACACGGCTATCTACTACTCGTGTAGGAAGATGTCGCTGCTTCATCGGCGACTCCAGATCGCAGTAGCCACCATGGGACAGTGGTTCCGGAAGTGGCGAATTGACATCAACCCCACGAAAAGCGCAGCGGTGCTCTTCAAAAGGGGTCGCCCTCCGAACATCACTTCGAGCATCCCACTCCGTAGTAGGCGCGCAAACACCTCCGCCGTTAGTCCCATCACTCTCTTTGGCCAGCCCATACCGTGGGTCTCGAAGGTCAAATATCTAGGCGTCACCCTCGACAGAGGGATGACATTCCGTCCCCATATAAAAACGGTACGCGACCGCGCCGCGTTTATTCTAGGACGACTCTATCCAATGCTTTGTAGTCGAAGCAAACTGTCCCTCCGCAATAAGGTAACTCTCTACAAAACTTGTATACGCCCCGTCATGACGTATGCAAGCGTAGTGTTCGCTCACGCAGCCCGCACCCACTTGAAATCCCTTCAGGTTATTCAATCAAAATTCTGCAGGATAGCCGTCGGAGCGCCATGGTTCCTTAGGAATGTGGATCTCCACGATGACCTGGAGCTCGACTCATTTAGTAAGTATCTACAGTCGGCATCGCTGCGCCATTTTGAGAAGGCGGCACGACATGAGAACCCTCTCATCGTAGCCGCTGGAAATTACATACCCGACCCAGTAGACCGAATGGTAAACCGTCGACGTCGCCCAAAGCACGTCATTACGGATCCTCCTGATCCATTAACGGTGCTCTTAGGCACCACAAGCACCGGTCACCGTCCTCGTCGAACCCGTCGCTTGCGACGAAGGGCTCGACGAGCGAACTAACCCATAGACACAGCCCACTGAGTTTCTCGCCGGATCTTCTCAGTGGGTCGCGTTTCCGATCCGGTGGTAGATTCTGCGAAGCACTGCTCTTGCTAGGGTCAGTGTTAGCAACTCTCCGGTTGAGCCCCGCGAGCTCACCTACAAACGTTAGGGTGAAGCTGAAATAGCCTCTCAAGGCTATCAGCATAGGTAGGAAAAAAAAAAAAAAAAATCCTTAGCTCAGAAGCGAGCGAGTCGCCTTATTAGATAGAACGCTCCTGCGTAATATACGCTCTGAGTTAATATTACTAGTTTCATTTACATACGAAGACCACCCGTTTATCATGTCGCTACCCGAAAATGGAAATACTCCAACATATATATGTATTTAAAAAAAGCTATAGACGAGTTTTGTCAAATTTATTTTCATTTTAGTACACATTCGATTATATTTGATACTTTATTTAAGTATTATAATAATTTATTAAGTAGCCCGTAATAAATTATTTTCATTTAGATTTTTGATAGATTAGGATTTATTTCAATTATGTATATGAGGAATTTTCATACTTTTCAGTTTGGAGTATAGATGGTATTCGATGGAGACCTTAAACTATTGTTTTAATGTCAATACCAATGACATTGTAATTACTAAGATATCGGTAATCGCTTACCCGCAGACATATCGTGAACTATCCACAATACAATACAACAATTCCTCAATAAACAAAGTTAGTCCTTCACAAGGCCGCGAGCAAAGTTTAGTAATTTACAAATTTCCCAATACCGCGGCTTCCTTATTCGCGTTCATATCTTTATCTTCCCTTTGAATCGTTCCTAATTCTAACAAAGGAAGATTTACGCTCAGCAAAGTAATTGTTGCCGATAGCAATACATTCGAGAACCGGGTGTGCCTATGGTGCTCCACGGATTTATGTCAAATTACCTATCCCTACTGCACCAATGGACCATTGACCTCGTTTTTGTGGCGTGTGGTTTAATTGATGAGCTTACAAATAAATTAATTATTTTATGCTTCGCAAGGACTGGTTGTGTGCCCGCACAGGTGTGCTCTAATTTTATTTCGAATTCTGATTTCAAGAGGCGTTTATGTCGCTGAGGCATTGGCATTCACGCTGTGATATGCGTCTGTCCATAAGTTTCGTAGTAGTAAGCTAGTAATCACTATAAAATAAGTGAGTAGCGAACTCGTTCATCCATCGTCTATAAAAAAATGATACGAGACGATAGACGATAGATACGATTTGCCTATCGTACTACAAGGGCTCTAATCACTGCCTAATTAGAATAAAAACTTAGTAACCATGTTGGTCTAGTGACTCTAATACTATTTTGCTATATCTACGTTCGAGTCTGAGAAGAAATCAAGAATAGAGCTTATATACCAGATTCGGGCTTAATTTATAACTCCGAAAGAATGAAACACGGTCTATTTTCGCACGATAGAGAATAGCTATATTGAGCGCCTTGTGTATAGGGCATGATAAAGGGTACAAGACCGTGCGGCAGATTACCGTTACGATGGACCGACCTAATAAAGGCAGCTCTAAATGATTCCGTCAACGAGAGCACAAGAAAGGCCGCAGTATGCGAGGAATGGCGATGTCTTGTGAAGCGCACCACCACCCGGAATGATGACTACTACCACTCTGTTGAGAGTGCAAACGACTGAGAAGAAGAATGGCAATAAAATATCAGTCTATTTTAGATATGTACACTTTAGAACGAACAATCTAGAAAACACTCACATATTTATTGTATGTATAATGCTATTGTATATATGGCCGTTGGGGCTGGAAAGTTCTTGAGTGGTGACCGCGTACTGGAAAATGTAGCGTGAGTAGGTCTCCCACAAGATAGACGAATGTATTGAAGTTCGCAGGGATACGCTGGATGCAGACGGTGCAGGACCGGTCTTTGTGGCGAGGCTTCAGGGAGGCCTGTGTCCAGCAGTGGACGTCTGTGGGCTGATAAGAAGGTATATACAGATAGCCACCTTTATATAATACTGTATTTTAACACATATTGTTATCATTTTAAAGTGCTTAATCGCTTAAGCTTATAATTTGGAATAAACGTAAATTCCGAATTCCCTTTTTCGTTTATTACCAAAAGAAGGCATGATTTATGGTATACCCGCCCAAGTCTCCGTATATTGTGGCAAGTATTCGGAATCCTTGCCTCGGGGATATCTCGTAAATTATGTTTTTATTACTGTAATACTTTTGAAAATTTAAACTGATTTAAGTATTAGTTGTAGATTTATCTCATTAGCCAGTAATATACGGTCGAAACAGGTTTTGTATATTAAGGGATAAAGGCTATTTCTTTGAAGCAAAATTTCAGTTAATACGCTACATTTATCTTTGTAATTAAAGGTACTTTTTATTTGGTATTAGCATCAACAATTCGATGTTTTTAATTGAACCTCAATTGAATATGCAATTTCGAAAAGGGCACATGTCGCATATTTTGTCAAATACGTTTTTTCATATACATATATATGTAGTTTTGAGGCTTACCTACACCTATTTTATAATAATTCCAGTAATTTTCAATCGCTAATTAACACTAAAACATATCTCAAAAGTTAATATTTTAAAATTTTACATTGCTTTAGAAAATAATCAGTTTTTTGTTTCATTTCCTGAACATTTTACATTTTCAGAGATGTGCCCTTTTCGAAACTGCATATTTAATTAAATTAACCCTATTCAACTAGCTGAAGAAGTTTGTTGTGATATTTTTTACAAATTTTAATTTTTAAATGGCTCTCATGTAAAGTTGCAAAAATGTTGCTTAAATAAAAAAGCTTTTCACCTGTCGATGTTATTTACTCGTTCTATTTACTATGATAAATAATCAATTTATTTTCGCTATCACATCAATATGCTGTGCGTGCTGTTTTAATAGTCATGGATAGTAGCCATTAAATTACTATTACCGGTAAGTAGTAATAAACCAGTTATTACAGAAACATTAAGCGTTAATGTTGCCACATTAAAATGATTAAGCCTATAATTCGGCAGACGGCACGAAAAGTGGTCGCCTGAACATCTGCGGGGTTCGAAAACCGCAGTAAGCACCTACACGTTCAGAGCAGGTACGTCACCGAGGACAGATATTTCGAGAGCACTGATAAAATATCATTCTCCGTATCCTTGTGGTAATATTTGAATTATGTCATGGTGTGACCAGTAGTTTTTTACGTTATTCTTGATAATTCATTTTTAATTGACTTTGACAAAATTTTGTTGAAAAACAAAAAAGAAAAGTTTTATAGAACCTGATCGATTTTGACCAAAATTTTGTGTGTTTTAGATTTTTAATGTTAAAAAAAAGTCATGAACTACATTTACATTACACTACATTACAAGTACAACAATTTAGAGATAACTCGTAAAAGATTATAGAATAAATTCATCTGAATGTTATTTCTAATATCGGAAAGAGTACGTAGATACGCGGAGTTATCTCGAAGTCATACGAGAATATATATTTTTTATTATTATTTTTATGATCATTAATTTAGGCTACCAATGCATTCAACCGTTTATCTTTTCGTGAATCATACAATTGAGGAATTTCTATGATAATTATAAAACGTAACAAATATCTGAATACTGTCCAGCTTTAAGCTTTACAGCAGCGAGCTTTGTTTTAATGTCAAGAGTGTAAATCTTAATTAAATATGCGTTAGGATCTCCGTCCCTCCTCCGGTCGGTGTTGTCTTTTGTGATTTCGTTTTCATTCATTTTAATTCCATACTAGCCTTCGTTACGGTATGTTTTATTGTTTAGGCTAATGAGTTTGTGGTTAGCGTTATGTCCATTTATTAGTACTAGAGTAGTAGTCCCGCAGTAGTCGAAATTCGACTATAATTAATCGGTATTGTAGGTTTATACACTACTATGATTGTATTTTATACTTCTATAATCACAAATTTCGCCAAGACTACACTATAAAAAATATTAACAAAGACAAACCTTTAATCTATTCTCAATTTGATAACAGACGTCAAGAACAAAAGTTTGACAATAAATAGTATGCATGCGTGTGTGCGTCAAATACATGGTATGTAGTGTGCGTAATGTTTTCTTTATTAATTTAATGTATTTAATAAGCATTATTTTAAAAAAATATTATCATTGTGCACTTCTTCTCTATGTACTCTATAAGTGTGGAAAATTTCATACTCCTCGGTCCGCACAATTTTCGTAAAAAGGTATACAACGTTTTTGCTTCAAGTATTAATATATAGATTAGTGTTCTTTTTTTTATCGACTTAGAAAACTTCCAGAAAATTCTGATGAATTTCGAAATATATTTTACGGATTCACGTTTACCGTGATATCATTTTCATTTCAGGACCACGTGTTTTAGTGTCCATTAGTGAGAAAAATGCACTCACTTCTCTTGGATTTATGTCTATACGACTACGAATTAAATTGACAGTAGCAGTACCGTAATTACATATATACGTTGATGGTGGATGTATTGATTGCACACACACCATCTTACATCTTTAGCGGTAGGCAGCGGCTTGGCTCTGCCCCTGGCATTGCTGAAGTCCATGGGCGACGGTAACCACTCACCATCAGGTGGGCCGTATGCTCGTCTGCCTACAAAGGCAATAAAAAAAAAAACTTAATTATTATTATATTACATCGTGTATTTGTATGTATATTTACGGATATATCTATGTATGTTTATGTGTATGTGTATATGAATATATATGTATGTACGTGTGTATGTGTATGTATATGTATATATTGCACTGGATTGGTACACCGCGCGTAATTCGTTTCCAAATGATTCTTGCCTGATTGTTGTCTGGAAGAGATTGCTCTTAGCGATAAGACCGCCAATTGTACTTTTTTTGTATTTAATTTTTTTTTTATGTACATTAAAGAATACTCTCTCTCTCTCTTTCTCTCTCTTACCATCTAACGCATTTCTACCACGAACGACCTTATCTTTGAGTAATGAGTTTGTAGACGACACAAGGTAAACACTGTCATTCGCGTTGTGATGTCTACCTTTGTTACCGATTGTAACAATTGTTACAAAGGGTGTGTTTGACTATTTGCCGCAGACAAGAAAAATATAAATATAATCTTAAAATTAAATAACTGGATATTAGGCAGGCTTCGGGTCTTTATTATTTTTAAAATGAAAACTTTCTCGGAATTTATTGGAACGGAGTTCCTTATGCGGAGGGGTACCCTAACCGCAAAAAACGTCCGTAACGTAAGATTTTTCTTGTTTATGTATAGTCTTAGTATGATGGCTATACAGTGTCTAATGTATAGTCTACGCGATGACGGTTATTATTATTATTCATATAAGTAGCTGTTTCTTTGTATATTATTATTATATATTTTTATAAATCATTGTGAATAAAATAAAGTTGATGATGATAGCTTTGCAAAGTATAAAAAAAAACATTATAAAAAATGTATCCCCGAATAATTATTTTCTTTATACCTCGAATAGAACTTAAAATTAATATTTTTATAATAAGTAACTTCGTTTCTATCCGGTGTCCCACGACACCACACATCTTTTTTATTTTATTGACTCCTGAAATACTTTCTCTCTTCTTTTCTCAGTCGTTCCGTTATTGTTAAGAATCGTGACCCTTCTGTAGTCTCCTCACAGTTTTTCTCCAGTTATGTCTCCTCTGTTTTTGGAGAGAGTTTTTGAGCGGCATTATCATGTGATGAGTAACCTGATCAGACCACCACCTTGGGCTTCGGCCTAACGAAACTAAAATTAGCATTGTCCGTAAAATTAGTCGTCGTGGCCTAAATGATAAGACGTCCGGTGCATTCGTATGTAGCGATGCACCGATGCTCGAATCCCGCAGGCTAGTACCGATTTTTCTAATGAAATACGTACTTAACAAATGTTCACGATTGACTTCCACGGTGAAGGAATAACATCGTGTAATAAAAATCAAACCGGCAAAATTATAATTTGCGTAATTACTGGTGGTAGGACCTCTTGTGAGTCCGCACGGGTAGGTACCACCGCCCTACCTATTTCCACCGTGAAGCAGTAGATAATGCGTTTGGGTTGGAAGGCTGGGGCAGCCGTTGTAAGTATACTTGAGACCTTAGAGCTTATGTCTCAAGGTGGGTGGCGCATTTCGCTGTAGATGTCTATGAGCTCCAGTAACCACTTAACATTAGGTGGGCTGTGAGCTCGTCCACCTATCTAAGCAATAAAAAAATAAAATAAAAACGTGGTCAGACCACCACCCTGGGCTTCGACCTAATGAAACTAAAATTAACAGCATTAAATCGGTTTGATAGGTTAAATTTTCAAATAACTATGGTCTACATTGTTTAAGAACAGATTGATATTTAGATGAAACTATTTGAGCCCCTGTTCTTTTTTAATAGCAGCCCGCATAACAGTATCTGATGTCAAACAGATTTTTTCAAAGGCGCAATCTCTCATCGCGCACGCACCCTTCCGTCAAAGGGCCCGACAGACAATACTTGTTTTCCATTACTGTCACGTTTTTCAGTGAATTTCCACGGTACCCTCAGCTTTTGTGGTTCAAAACAGACATTATCGATAGCATCAGAACGTGTCACCTTTTATAGATAGCGTCGTGTCGTTTGTAACGATGTAGAATATTTGTTTGCTATCCATTGCTGGGTTTTTGTTGCTGTCTATAAATTTTTTATTATGTATAGTTAAGCAAACGGTTGTTAAATAGAGAAATTTCGTTTGCATGACTTTTTTTGAAGATAGGGATTGCTCCTAGTTCTGAGGCCTTTTATCTTTGGGCTTATATATAATAACGTGAATTCCCTGACCCACTTTAAGATATATAGTCTTAGTTTCAAACACACACACACATATATATAACTAGCTGACCCGGCAGACTTCGTAGTGCCTCAATCGATAAATAAAAGACACATCAAAGGAATTCTGAGCTTTTTTTATGTTTTCTCACCTTTTAAACCTTCCCTGGACTTCCACGAATAAACCAAGACCAAAATTAGCCAAATCGGTCCAGCCGTTCTCGAGTTTTAGCGAGACTAACGAACAGCAATTCATTTTTATATAAATAGATTGTATGGATGACTTCAGAATAATAAAAGACTTAATAAGCAAACAACATTTAAAACTCATAATATCATTTAAAATTAATATAAAAATTTAAACAGTATTAATAAACTATACAAAACTGAACGTTATTTTCACTTTCACAGATGAGTGATTCTGTTTAAGAAAAATCTTTTTTAAAACTAACAAGTTTTAAAGGTTATAAATGATATAGGCTTTTCTTTACATATATCCTGCAGATGTGGTCCCCTTTCAAACCGGAATACATGATTGCTTCACGGCAGATAAGACAGGATGTGGGTACTTGGACATGCAGACTATAATTTGGGTAATTACTATAGAACTGAGACTTATACCTCAAGCCTGAAAACAGGTAACGTAATTCACGTTATGTTTTCTATGGCCTCCAGTAAAAAAGAGGAAAAATTCTTAACACTTTATATAACAACAGTATCCTGAGCATGATCGCAAGCAGGCTGGACTGTGTATACATGGGTCGCTGTGGTGCCATCTCCCATGGGATGTTACGACAGTAATTCATTGTGATGTAAATATAACTACTAACATAGGTCTAAGTCTTATTAACAATTTATATGAGTCATGGTTACTTGCAATAAAAACATTATTGGAGTTTACTCCTTTAGAATCGATTTACATATATAGGCCCGGGGTATGAAAATTATGGGGACCAAAATCGTACTAGCATGTCACACGAAATGCGTTATGCGCCTGATTGGCTCCTGATTGCGTGATGCGTGCGCGCGCCAATCAAAATCGTACTAGCATGTCACACGAAATGCGTTATGCGCCTGATTGGCTCCTGATTGCGTGATGCGTGCGCGCGCCAATCAAAATCGTACTAGCATGTCACACGAAATGCGTTATGCGCCTGATTGGCTCCTGATTGCGTGATGCGTGCGCGCGCCAATCAGGAGCCAACGCGCGGCCGCGTTATCGCAGGTGACGCCGGGCTGCTGCGCCGGCAGTCCGCCACAAAGCCTCGTACTGATCGCGCGTTTCTCTCATTATTGTATTTTCATATATTTGTTAGTCGTTTGTTTTGTGTCTCGTTAATTTGTTAATAATCTGTAGTGTATCGTGTTGTCGTAATATAGAACTATTTCTCGTATTGTTTCGTTTAATTTTTTATATCCAGTAAACTCCAGTCGTGCGTCGGAGCGGACACACACACTTTTTTATTATTATTATTATAACATGTTTAAAGAGCCGGCAATGTACTGAAACTTTTCGTTTACGAACACCGCACCATCGTGATGTTATTTAGTGTTGTACCCGGGGACTTGACAAGCCAAGGGTGACGTTGTGTGCATTTTTTATTACATGTACATTTTGCTTTTTTACCTACCTAAGCTGATGGCCTTGAGAGGCCATTTCAGCGTAACCCTAACAATTAGGTGAGCTCACGGGGCTCAAACTTGACGACGTTGCTAACACTAACCCTAGCAAGAGCAGTGCTTCGCAGAATCTACCACCGGATCGGAAACGCGACCCACTGAGAAGATCCGGCGAGAAACTCAGTAGGCTGTGTCTGTGGGTTAATTTACTCGTCGAGCCCTTGTTACTGAATCAGTCAAGGTTTTGGGTCCAAAATTTTCTGTAATTCTTTAAATATACAACGATATCCGATATTCGAATGTCCAAAAAACAAAATTATCTTAGCGATGCTCTAGTATATATATTACTGTATAATTGTAATCAAATAGCTGAAGAAGTTTTTTGTTTGATATTTTTTTCAAATTTTTAAAATTTAAACAGCTCTCATGTAAAGATTGCAAAGATGTCGCTTAAAACAAATAATCTTTTACCCCTCGATATGTACAAGTTTTGCAAACGAATCAGACAAGGTTTTAAATGCGTCCAAAATTTTCTGTAATCTATATATTAATACGTGAAGCAAAAACTTTGTATCCCTTTTTACGAAAATTGCGCGGACGGAGAAGTATGAAATTTTCCACACTTATAGAGAATATAGAGAAGGAGTGCACAATGCAAATATTTTTTTTAAATAATGCATAAAATATACTTTTACAATAAAGAAAACATTACACACACTAACGCACATAAAAATATACTCTTTGTTTACTGTCAATTGGGAAACTTTTGTTATTGTTTAAAGTCTGTGGTCGAATTGAAAATAGATTAATATTGTTTGTCTTTAATATTATTGATCTATAGTGCAGTTATGGCGAATACTGTGAATATATTATCGAAATATAATAGTGTTTGACAATTGAACCATAATAATGTTTAAACTTATAATTTCAATTAATTATAGTCGAATCTCGACTACTGCGGGGCCACTAGTTCTGTTAAATATACACAATACGATATCCGAACTCGAATATCCAAAACATAGAATTAAGTCAGCGATGTTTTAGTAAATTATTACTGTATATTTTGTTATATTAACTGCAAAATAATTCTTGGTAGCTTTCAACGTTTTTTTTTTATTGCCCTTGTATGCAGACGAGTATATGGCCCACCTGATGATGAGTAGTTACCATTGCCTATGGACTTCAGCAATGCCAGGGGCAGAGCCAAGCCGCTGCCTACCGCTTAACACTCTCCACAAGCCTCGTTGAAGAAGGACATGTCATAGCGCTTGGGAAACATCGTGGAGGGGAGCTCATTCCATAGCCGGATCGTACGTGGCAAAAAAGACCTCTGGAAACGCCCTGTCAATTAACGCAGCGGTTACAGATAATATGGATGAACTCTGCTCCGATGGAGGGAGGTGCGATGATAAAAAGGAGATGAGGGGATCATTTCAAACAATTCCTCAGAGCAACGCTTCAACGTCAAACACAAGACTACTAGTGCGACTGTCATTTGTCCTTTTGCCGATAACATCCGGGTCAACCTTGATGTTGCCCTATGTAATTAGACAATTCATCCATTATTTCGGGTCCACAGGTGTTCGGGTCAACCTGTTTCACCGGCTTTTACTTATTAGGGCTGCCAGAGAGGAGAAATGCATTGTGTGATTCTAATAAGATTGGGTCAAGTCAAACAAGTGATTGGTTATACATATAAAGGTAAGACAAATTAGATCACAATGGAAATTACCGAAAAATGCTTGTGTTATAAGGCAAATTATGAAATAAACTATCATTGACTACTATGTAGTTATAAGGCATTCAGCAAACCTACATTTTGGTTACAGTACTGTTAACTTTCAAAAGATAAATATTAAAGATACATAGTTTGAACCTTGGTTTGTTTCATCTCTTTAGAATTATGTATTTTGGCGGTAATTTAAACTCCAGAATCGATATCGAATTCTATATTATATTATATCACTATATTATATTACTAAATGTATGTACGTTAAACCCAAAAGTTTTTCAATTTGCCTGAATTACGCCTTTCTGTCATTTGACCAGTTGGAAGGCACGCTTTGTTGAAAAAACACTCACACACCGAAGCACCCAAAAAGTAAACGAAATAAAGATCACAAATGCAGAGAAGACAATTTCTTGGAACGTTTCGGGCGTCCCTGTTCCGTGGCGGTATTAGTTACTGCCCTGCCCACCGGGAAACTGTAGGACAAATAAACAAGATCCTTTTATTGCGATGCCACTTAAGGGTTACGTTGGAAAATGCCGAGAGACGTTGTGTATTGCGACTTGTGGCGAGCGCTCATTAAATTAACGAAATTCAGTCACTATCGTTTGATTGCATTATCGAGATGATACAGTCATCTCGTTTTTACCATCGCACCGCCCGCCACCGGAGTAAAGTTCATCCATACTACCTGGAGCCACTGCGTTCATTGACAGTGCGTTTCCAGAGGTCTTTTTTGCCACGCACCATCCGGCTATGGAATGAGCTCCCCTCCACGGTGTTTCCCGAGCGCTATGACATGTCCTTCTTCAAACGAGGCTTGTGGAGAGTATTAAGCGGTAGGCAGCGGCTCGGCTCTGCCCCTGGCATTGCTGAAGTCCATGGGCGACGGTAACCACTCACCATCAGGGGGGCCGTGTCTCGTCTGCCTACAATAAAAAAAAAGATTACATATTTCATTGAGTTTCCTGGTAGATACTGGTGGTAGGACGTCTTATTTACTGGTGGCAGGACGTCTGCACGAGCAGGCACCACCACCCTGTCTGTTTCTGTCGTGAAGCAGTAATGCGTTTGTGTTTGAAGGGTGGGGCCACCGCTGTACGATAATAACTGAGACTGAGATCTTAGAACTCATTTCTCGATGTGGATTTACATTGTACATGTCTATGGACATCAGTAACTACTTAACAACAGATAGGCCGTGAGCTGGTGTACCCAAATTATTAAATTATTGTATTGTTATCGGTCGTCGATGCGTATGCAAATTTTCGACTTAATCGTCTGTCTTGAAGTCGATGAGAATGATGATTAAATATTTCATTACATAGATACAATACATACTAATCTAATTTAGGAGTGTTACAATTGAATGTTTCCAATTTTTTTTTTAAAAACTTCTTTAGCTCGGAAATTGATATAAGACAACAAAAACAATTTGGAAGGTTGAGAAACATTAGATAAAGTTACCGACTGTCTTAGCCTATTTATGTATGGTTTTTGTATATTTTTAAACCGCCATTAATCGCACCGCAATACCAGCCTTGTGCCGGCGGCGACAAGAGAAAAGCCCTAGTAATTTACGGGTAGGTACGTACGTAGTTTGTAGCGCCTTAGGTAACGTTTTATTATAGCCAAGGAAAGTGTTAATGTTACATTGTTTTATCTAACGTTTATTATTCGATCGTGAGGAACTGTTCATGATAACGAAACTAAGCGATGAGAAAGTCAGCCGTTGTACTATAAAAACTGAGACCTTAGAACTCATATTTTAAGGTAGGTGTCGTCATTTTGGCACCGTGCCGCCGCCGCCGAACCGGGGGTTGGAAGAGGGCGTTTGTCCAGGTCCGGCCCCTATAAGTAGGCAGTCTCCTCCCGGTGATGGTCACGGGGCGACCTGACGGGGTTGAGGCTGCACCGCACGCTACTGGCACTCTAGCGCGCTGCACCAGGAGGACTGGATGACGCGTCGGCGGCTGCCAGCGATGCGATCCGCGTTATCATCGTCGCTGTTGTCACCGAACATACTGTGGAAGAGCAACTCGGTCGGTGGTGTAAATCGTTCCGACCCGACAGGCTGGTTCTGAACCAACGGGGTATCCCGGAACATCAGCGACATCGCCATGGTAGGGCCGCCGTACCGCGGAGACCGGCGTCGTTGGTCGTCGACTATCGCCTCGATGGTCAGACGTCTTAGGGGTGGCGCCGCTGGTCTGGTTGTACTGTTAATCGCGGGAACCCCCTTACTCTGACCGGGCTCTGACCCCGGTCGGAGATCGGACGCCGGGTGTAAGAGTGCAGGAGAGTCGTTTAGTGCCGTAAAACGTCCTTGGGCCCACGGCCTGTTCCCAAGATTTGCAGGTAGGCGCGGGAACCTCGTAGGAGGTGCGGACACCAGCCCGAAAAAAATGGTGGTGGCATTTAGGGTTTAGATGTCTATGGAATCCGGTAACTACTTAACATCAGGTGGGCCGTGAGCTCGTCCACCCATCAAAAAAAAAACCTTAAGTCCGGATAAAAATTTCTTTTTGTTTTTTTTTTTTATATTACTATTATACGAAGACGACAATATTAAAGCACAACTTTTTAAACTTCAGAATTAATTCAGTGTATGCAGTGAATGAGGTCACGACATACTCGCACGTAGCCGAGTAACTTGTGTAGGTAAATTCATGCAGAGCGTACCGCCGCCGCGTCAGAATTAAGTTACTTGCGTTTTATGGAAATCTCTCTTGAGATGACTGTTTTAATAAGCCTCGTCGTTAAGGCGAAGATGGCTGTCTTTTTTTTTAGGTAGGTATTTTTTTTTTATGAAGTCGTCGTGGCCTGTAGAATTTTTTTTATTACCCTTGCAGGCAGACGAGCACACGGCCCACCTGATGGTGTGTGGTTACCGTGGCCCATGCACTTCAGCAATGCCAGGGGCAGAGCCAAACCGCTGCCTACCGCTTAATACTCTCCACAAGCCTCGGTTGAAGAAGGACATGTCAGCACTCGGGAAACACCGTGGAGGGGAGCTAATTTCATAGCCGGATGGTACGTGTCAAAAAAGACCTCTGGAAACGCACTGTGAATGACCGCAGTGGCTCCAGGTAGTATGGATGAACTCTACTCCGGTGGTGGGCGGTGTGATGGTAAAAACGAGATGACGGTATCCAAACGTGATGACGGTATCAAAATGAAATCACGGTATTAATACGATGTCCGGTGCGAATATAGAGCGATGCGTCTATGTCAGTGTTTGAGTCCCACAGGCGAGTACCAATTCTTCTAATGAAATACGTACTTAGCCAATGTTCACCAATCACTGCTACTGGTAGTAGGAGCTCTTGTGAGTCCGCACGGGTAGGTACCACCACCCTGCCTATATTTGCCGTGAAGCAGTAATGCGTTTCGATTTGAAGCGTAGTGCAGCCGTTGTACTGTAATACTTAGAACTGATGTCTCAAGATGGGTAATGGCATATCGTCAAAGTCTATGGGCTCCAGTAACCACAACACGATTGGCCGTGAGCTCGTCCACACAACTGAGCAATAAAAAAAAACCTTCAAAAAGAAAATAATCTAAATATTTTATTCTGCTCAATAGGTTTTGGATAATACTTTTTTTATGTAATGGTAAAATAAAAGAGATCTGGTTATATCTGGACTGTATTAATCTGCTTTCAAATTACGCTATAATATAATAGCACATAGTATATAGCTCATAGCACAACAATATCGCACACCATACATTGTTATGGACACGTTCACATTGTACTGTACTACATATTATTGGCTAAGTATAGACTGCTATATATGGCACTATAGTATAGCGTAGTCTAAAAGCAGCTTTAATAACGCTTTCTATGAATTAAATTAAATAGGGCTCCTCTTTGCGTTCGAAAATGTTAAAAATCATATTTCCAACAGACACGAGATACTTTCAATTACAATTTATTAGTATTCATAAAAAACAGATGTATTTCTGTAGATCTTTATTAGTGCCTATCTATACCCATCTACATTTGTAATGCGAATATTCAACATAATTTTCATCAATTTGAAGACATCAGATTGCCTTGAAATTTTCACTTTAATTTTTTATTTTATTCATCCTAACATCGTCGACTGCTTATGATGCGACACGTATTTTTGTACAGAAAACTTGACCCTTAATAGGATTTTAGTATTAAAATTACAGTAGCGTGGGAAAAGGACGTTGTATATCATTCGGCAACTGTGATTATCAACAGGTGTGTTTTGTCATCCAAGAATACTTTGTTTTTGTTTTTATTGTTAATAATTTATCGCGGGCTTTGAGCACGGCGACCGAATCAAGAAATTCCGTTACGAAAATAAAACCTAACACCCCCCACTCCACCTACCATGTAGCTCGCGTTCAACATATTCACACGTTGCGCTTGTGTAGTGTTTGTGAATAAGTGGGCGGCGTGACGTCGCACTGCATGCCCATCATGAAAAGTCTGCCCATTTCTCTCTCGCGTGGTCTAGCTTATGAGTGTGAAGGGGACAGTTAATGTTTTGCTTTTGTTAATGTTTATAAATAGAGCGTGGTCTTATTTTAGTATTGTTTTAATAGGTATTAAATTATTATTGTCTAATTATAATTGCATAAGTTGATAAAAAATGCTATGCAATAGTTTTACCGCGGCAGTCCCCGAGTGCCACGCGTTTTTTTTTTAAGTTTATTATTCGTTTTTGAACTATCTCGATTATTTAGAAGCATCAAGTCCGGTAATTTTCTCTGCATACACTTCACATATAAAGCTTTAACTATGAATGTAGACGGCTTTAGAGCAAGAGTAGACCTAAGAAGAAATGGATGGATTGCGTGAAAGACGATATGTGTAAGAGGGGAGTGAGTGAAGAAGAGGTATATGATAAAGGAGTATGGAAGGAGAAAACATATTGCGCCGAACCCAGGTGACTGGGAGAAGGGCAGGCGAATGATGATGATTCTACACATATAGTTTTTTTTTATTGCTTAGAAGGGTGGACGAGCTCACAGCCCACCTGGTGTTAAGTGGTTACTGGAGCCCATAGACATCTACAATGTAAATGCGCCACCCACCTTGAGATAAAAGTGCTTAGGTCTCAGTATAGTTACAACGGCTATCTCACTCTTCAAACCGAAACACATTACTGCTGCACGGCAGAAAATAGGCGGGGTGGTGGTACCTACCCGTGCGGACTCACATGAGGTCCTACCACCAGTAAAAGTGACTCTTTGTGTTGCCAGTTGACTATTCTATTTATCTCTTCGTCAATCTGAAACGTATGAGTATTATAAAGGTAGGGCGGTAGTCACGATCGTACACCGTATACGAGTACATCCATCGCCAATACATTGCCAGTAGGATATTTTTTCTAGGATTTGTGCCTACTACGAGTATTCATTGAATATTCTAATGTACTAAGAACCGTGTAATCAAATGACAGATTACAAATCGGCAATCAATATCACACGGCATGCTAACACTCAATTGACTTCGTGATCAGCGAACTTTTTTTTTTTTTAATTCCGCGGAACGAACATGCATACGTCAAGCTTTCAATCTCCTCAAACTAAATTTTTCTTTTATGTGTTCTGGAATCGCATATATTTGTATATAAATATTACACATAAATATTACGGGCACCATGCCCTTGTCATGATTACATGAGTAATAAAAAAATGAGATACCATTTACGGGTCTATGTAATTGAATTTAGGCCTGATTTACATTGATTAAGCTACATTTACCTTTCGACCCATTACAGCATTCGATTTTAGTTTGTGTCAAGCAAACGCTAATTTGCATATAATTAACATATTTCTTCAAAGTAAACTCGAGTTATTTCATGGTAGGTACATTTATTTCACAGAATCTCGAGATTTGTAAAATTATAACTATGACAATTTAATAAGAGGTCCACCTCATGACTTAAGATGAATGGCCGCAATCATGCATGGGCTTTTTTATTTATTTATTGCTTAGATAGGTGGACGAGCTCACGGCTCACCTGATGTTAAGTGGTTACCGGAGAGCCCATAGAAATCTACAACGTAAATGCCGCCACCCACCTTGACATATAAGTTCTAAGGTTACACTTTTAACACGTTTTACTCCGGTCATGATTATTTTCACGGTATTTTCTACATGGATACCAAGTTTCAAGTCAATCGAATGCATGTTTCAGTAGTATAACGAAACATCCGTAAAAACCGCTGTAGATTTATATATTAGTTTGAATATACTTAATTTTACGCTCGTCTTGCTGTTAACCACGATAAACAAGTATTCTGTGTATAATTTTAATCTCAATTATAAAGGGCCTTTGCGCCAAAATTCATTCAAATGTATTCATTAATGCAATAACAACATACAAACTTCCACATCAATCAATAAAGATGGGAATGTTGGAAGTTATATAACAAACAAATATATTATTAATATCAGAGTAGCTCTCCGTTGGGTTTTCATGCCTAAACCACCGAGCCAATTTTGACGATATCCTGTATAGAAATAGTTTGAACACTGACAAAGGATATAAGTTACCTTTCAACCTAGGCGCAGTTCAGGTTTCGCCCACGTGGACGAAGCGCTGGGCGGAACAATTTATAATATTAGTTTTACAAGAACACGCAATTCTTCCGAAGGTATATTTTTATCACTCGACCCTTCCTAAGTCATTGAACCGATTTTTATTTCACCAAAATGTAATATTGTTTTGATTGGGCAATGATCTTATGTTCAGGGATCCTGACAAATTTAACACTTCCCAAATTTAGTTACAATGTGGTATTCTAAAATAGGGTACCGCTACCCGCTTTCAAACATGATCTCAAGTTCTTAATTCCACTCGGTAATTGCTGTCTACTGTATATGATATGGAAATATATCTTATACTTTTAAACAAGCAATTCTTGTATATTCATATATATATATATATATATATATATATATAATCTGAATATCGGAAACGGCTCCAACGATTTTCATAAAATTTAGTATACAGGGAATTTGGGGGCGTTAAATCGATCTAGCTACGATTTATTTTCAGAAAATGTTGTTTTATTCGTGTTTTCAATAATCAACTCTTCCCGACATCTATTGGCAAATAATAATACTATTTTTCTTAATCGAGGGCAACTAACCGCTTTAAAGACACAACAAGATGTCGTTATAAAAAAAAAAACCGAGCTAAGTTCGGTTATCATCTAGTTATTATTATTATAGGAGCTTACAAAATCACCGATGCTTAAACTCGTATGAATTTGTTTTTTTTTATTGCTTGATATTATGTGGACGAACTCAAGGCCCACACGGTGTTATGTGGTTACCGGAGCCCACGGACATTAACAACATAAATGCCGCCAACATCTTGAGACATGAGTTTTAAAGTCTCTGTTTTTTTCAGACATCAGCGATGCCAGGGGCAGAGTCAAGCCGCTGCGTACCAAAGCCAAAATCTGATTGTGTCATGGTAGAAAATGAAAAACAACTACATACAGGCCATGTAGATCACAAGAACAGGTCTCAGGCGGGCGTATCATGATACTTGTAATGAGCGAACGATTAGAGGACAGGGGAGTCATAGGTCATAATCTTCTATTTTCTTCTTCTATTTTCTATCTTCTATATATATAAAAATGAATTGGTGTTCGTTAGTCTCGCTAAAACTCAAGAACGACTGGACTGATTTGGCCAATTTAGGTCTTGAATTATTTGTGGAAGTCCAAAGAAGGTTTAAAAGGTAGATAAATATGAAAATGCTCGGAATTAAATAAAAATAAAAATTTTCTTTTCCTTTGATGTGTTCCCCGTCGGACGGATTCATTTTGTTTGTTTTAAGTTTATTTTATATAAAAGTTAAGGTCTTTTATTACTTGATTGGGGCACTACGAAGTCTGCCGTGTCAGCTAGTAAAAAATAAATATTAATATCACGTTCGGTTTATTTGCATTAAGAATATCGTCCTTTTAGGCTAAATTACAAATAGAATCGGCACCGAATCCATCAAGCGTTCGTTAGTTGAGTTTCGTAAAACATTCGACAAAGAATGTTAATGCCAAACTTCCGTGGACTAGTTGTGAAGTTCTTCAGCAGTTTACAGGGAGAGTTCATTAAGAACATTGCTACTTTAACGTTTGGTACGAGACACGAGCGAAACACTTTTCACTTTAAAGTCCGAATGGGTCGGTACCACCAACTTCTATTGTTGGTTGTGTTTTTGGTTGGTTGGAATTGTGAACCACAATCTTACTAATTTTGCGGCGAAATAATCCCGCATTCCAGTTTGATGTGACCCCTCACATCATCACCATACCGATTTTCGCGGCGAAATAATCATGCATTCCAGTTTGATGAGAGATGCCTAACCCTTATTGTTGGTGGGCAGCATTGTGAATCACCACCATACCAATTTTCACGGCGAAATAATCACGCATTCCAGTAAAGAATGTAGATCAAGAAAATCTAGCTTTGTGCCCGAATTTCAATATCATTAGTATCACATGTATTAAGTTAGTATCACATGTATTATGTTAGAGGAAGCCTGAAAGTGGCACCTGTGCTGTCACAGAGAAGTTGAGAAGTGCGCGTTTGGTATGGACATGCGACGAGACGAAATAACAATGGGGTAGGTAAGAGAGTTTTAATTATGAATTTGGAAGGCTTTAGAGGAAGAGGTAGACCTAAGAAGAAATGGATGGATTACGTGGAAGACGATATTATGTGTAAGAGGGGAGTAAACGAAGAAATGGTACATGGTAGAGGAGTATGGAAAGGGAAAACATATTGCGCCGATCCCAGGTGACTGGGAGAAGGGCAGGAGAATGATGATATATAAAATTATTCAATGGATTTTATCTGGTTCAACTGTCCATTTCAAAACATTGTTTGATATATTTTTTGTAACCGTGTTCGGGGTTAAAATTTTTTAGACACCTTAGTCTACACACACGTTGCCTAAGACGTCCATTGTATTGCATTTGCTAGGTCGCCTCACTCACAAAGAATATGTTGCATAATTTTTTCGTCTTCTGCGCAAATCGGTTCGTCACTTAAGAACTTGCTTCTAGCTCTGAAATGCCCTGTGAGGGTCTGAAGCAAAAGTCGGAACTGATTACTACAAAGCTTATTGGCTCTGTCTGTATTCGTTTCGCTTTAAAACTCTTTTGTGTGTCTTAGTTCCGACTACTCCATTCTGAAAAAGATCTGTTCCGCACATACTTAGTAAAGCTTAAGCATAAAGTTTACGATAAATTTCACTTTGACGTTACTTTTTTTAGAAATCTTAATACTGAATTTTGTTTATATAGTAACAGTCTGTTCGGTTATTAATTAGAAGACGTGAGTAGAAGACAGCTTCCTTGATCTTCTGTTCCTGTCCTATTCTCACTACCTGTAGCAGGTATCAGCGGTATGCTTATGTTCAGTTTTCGCCTCAAATCCTGATCTTCTCCATGCTTTCATAAAGTCAGTAGAGCACGTTGTAATGGTTATGTACCATCAATCTAGAATAGCTTCTAAGGGTTTTGCTGGACAGCAGCGTTTATTAAGCCAGTGATCGTGAAGAGGAGGTAGGTAAGACATATTCAATCGCGCATAGCCGCATCGCAGTCATGCGGTTTGGCTTGTAATACATTGAGATTTCGATCCCACGTGTTAGTCAAGCACGGGAATTATTGCAACTTATTCAAACTACTTATAACCTTCTTATAACCATAAAAGAATAAAAAAGTATTTTGTAATTTGGGTACCTAGAATATTTGGCAACATTGAGACGTCATCGACGTCTTTCCTCTATTAATTGTATGTGTGAGCAGTGGGCATGTAATATGCCTTTCAGGGTTACACTAGTACTCACTGACTGATTTTTTCGGGTACCTCGATAGAGTTGCCACAAGAGAGTCGATGGAAGAGTGCCACTATAGCACGAGCTGCGATATAGACACGACGTAGGTAACATTAGATCTAATCCGACCACAACGGTGGGTCTTGACTTTTCACAGCTTTAATACAGAAAGCAAAAATCCACCTACTGTACAGTTGTCAGGGCAACAAAGCTGCTGGAGTAAGGCCGAGGATCTACGAATGACAGACTTCATTGATGTGCAAACCGATCCCTGAATCCCTACTAAATATAGCTGCTCGAAGGAATGCAGCAGGGTTTTTAGTGTACCATAGTCTTGTATTTTCTGCTGCTCGTCACGTATGACAGCTTAAATAGTAATATTATAATGAAATTGAGATTTCCACCTTATGTCTATGAGCTCCAATGAACTTGTCTAGCTAACTATGCTATCGTAATTTTTTTTTGCACCACAAAGAGAACAGAAGAAATACTTCACAGGTCCTATAAGTAAGGAAATGAAGTTTTGCCCACTCGGGTCTCGTTTGGACTTTCTGTAATTGGACTCAGCTTGGCGTTGTTTGACGCCGGTTCGAGAGTCACGCTTTTGTTTCATAAGCTTGTTTATTGACTTAGTACCAGCTTTTAAATTTTGGTGAAATTGGCGTAATGACTAGCGATACAATGTTGTAATACAGAGTGTTGTAAGCTTGCACAGGATTGTACAATCATCTCGCGTATTTCTGCTTCGAAGGAGTCTTTATAATAATTTTTTTGCTTAAATGGGTGGACGAGCTCATGGTCCACCTGGTGTTGAGTGGTTACTGGAGTCCATAGACATCTACAACGTAAATGCCGCCACCCACCTTGAGACGTGAGTTTTAAGGTCTCACTTGTAGCAGTACAAGGTTAGATTAACCATAATTCAAGGTTTGAGCTCATGTTTTAAGAATATTAAGTGGTATTCACGTCTGCGTCTGTAGGCACCGGTCACAGCTCAAAGCGGGGTGTGGAGGCTCATCTCAGAAGGTTCTCTATGACAACTACTGTATGTATTTTCTTGGTGAGTGGTGAGTTTTTTTTGGGGTGAGATATTTTAAGGTATAAGATTATACGAAAGATGTATCTTGAGTAAGCCTCCCAGGATGGACAAAGAGCCTGTTGAAGGTCACGGGAGGTCTAGTGGAAGTGGGCAGCGTACGACCAGTCGTTATGGCGAGCCTTCGGAGTGACGTATGTTCAGCAGTGGAATTTTGTGCTCATGATGATAAAGTTATACACAAATACATAGTTCTGGAATTCAATGTGGTACATGTAACTGAAAAAAAAAAGAAAAGAAAGTTAATTTTTTTTATCAGCCTTTACCAACTTACATGTCTATTATAATTTATACCAGTCAATAAATACAACGTGTACTCTTAACAAGGCCGTTGTTCGAGATCAACTGAAAAAAATCGATTAAAAAACTCATTTCACACTCGTAACGGCTAGCGATTGGAATCGTGCCAGAAAAATGGAAAAGAAAACCTTTATTAATTTATTCTTATTGATGATTGGATGCGTTTCAAGTAAGTAATTGTTTTTATTGGATAGCATGTTTGTATGTGTGGTTCAACTGATCGTTCTCCGTGTAAAAACTAATCACCTCGAGTGATGATTTGAAAACGAGTGCTTGATCTAACTTAATATGTCATTGTAATCTTTGAATATTTTTGCGTATTTAATGTGTTACATTTCATAATTAGAGATGCTTGGTTTTTACCCTTTACCTGCATGACGACCTGGACCTAGAGTCCATCAGTAAGTATTTACAGTCGGCGTCGATGCGCCACTTCGATAAAGCGGCACGACACGAGAACCCTCTCATCGTGGCCGCCGGTAACTACATTCCCGATCCTGCGGAACGAATGGAAAGCAGTCGACGTCATCCCAAACACGTCATTTCGGATCCCCCCGATCCACTAACGGTGCTTTTAAGTACCTCAAGCACCGGTCACCGTTCTCGTCGAACCCGTCGCTTGCGACGAAGGGCTCGACGAGTAAATTAACTCTCAGACACAGCCCACTAAGTTTCTCGCCGGATCTTCTCAGTGGGTCGCGTTTCCGATCCGGTGGTAGATTCTGCGAAGCACGACTCTTGCTGAGGTTCGTGTTAGCAACTTCGTTAGGCTTGAGCCCCGTGAGCTTACCTACTAGTTAAGGTTCCGCTGAAATAGCCTCTCAAGGCATCAGCTTAGGTAGGAATAAAACAAAATAACTTGTTTTTTTCTTATTGCCCTTGTAGGCGGACGAGCATACGGCCCACCTGATGGTAAGTGGTTACGGTAGGCAGAGCCAAGCCGCTGCCTACCTTTGTTACCCTTGATTGATAGGATTATATAAATAAGCAATAGCTTTTTTTGTCCAAAATTAAGCCTTGGGACATGAGTTCTAAGCCTCAGTTTTACAATACAGCGGCTGTCCCATCCCTAAAATCGAAACGCATGACTTCTTTACAGTAGAAATAGGCAGAGCAGAGGCACCTACCCTTGTGAGCTCATAAGACGCCCGACCTCCACTGATTACGCAAATAATAATTTTTGCGGGTTTGATTTTTATTACACGATCTCATTCCTTCACCGTGGAATAATTGTTAAGTACGTAGTTCATTAGAAAAATTGGTACCTGCCTGCGGGATTCGAACACCGTTGCATCGCTAGATACCAATGCACCGGACGTCTTATCTGTGTAATTGGGAAGACTGTTGAGTGGTTACCTGTAGGAATGATTTTTTTTCCTACCTATGCTGATAGCCTTGAGAGGCTATTTCAGCTTCTCCTTGACGTGTAGGTGAGCTCACGAGGCTCAAACCGGGAGTGTTGCTAACAATGGTCTTAGCAAATAAAAATTGAAATTCATTCCTTGAAACTAGGAAATATACCCTTTGCGAAGCCAATGGCTAAGGACTTTAAAATAAGACAAAGCAAATCTAAAACTCCATTTTTCAGAAGCGGATTTCCAAGCCGACTATTTCTTTCGTAGTTTTGGTACTATAAAATTACCAGATTGTAGAAATGCCATATATGACTCCGAATGTCGCTCAAAATGCTCCGGTACTATCGTTTGTCTAGTAAAAGCAGGCTGCCATTGTAAACCTGAAGTTATACCATTCGGTATGTATGAATTTCGGTTTTAAATAATATACCTTTTTTTCGCAATATACGAATAAATCAACAAAGTATATGTAGCCACCCACCTCGAGGCCTGAGTTCTATTTCTATGTCTCAGTTATAAAGCACAACTTAGATATTATATCATGACCCAAGAGCTAGTAAGCTTTTATCCGTGAATCATGATTTTCACTGATAAGTATATTTTTTTGTCTCTAGACTATATTTCTCTATTTTAACGGATAGCAGAAGAGTCATCAAACAATTTAATGGTGATTCGTGAATTTATCCATAAAAAATGTCAAACATTTAATTACAACACAATTGAATTTTCATTTTAGTGTCCGATTATTATAATGATGTCGACAAAGTACAAGATGAATTCGACTATAAACTACCTGCAGGTAATTTGAATTTGTATTTGAATAGTGTTACCGCGTAGATGTCTAAGCACATTAAGTGAATACAAAGATGCGGCGTGTGTATGGCTTCGTCAGGACATTAATGGCCATAAACGGGCAACCGCAACTGGTTAACGAAGTGACAAGGCCCGATAGTGCCGCGGTCCCTTTCAAGATAGGACTGTCAGCCACATCACAGCAATGGTCATTCCAGGATGTTGACCTCGCCCGCCTGTACGCAGTCAACGAACTGCTGTACTTGCCGGGGGTGACAGTTGAGGGATGGCGACCAACCCGCGGGCCTGCGCAGTGTCATCGCTGCCAGGCCTTCGGGCACGCCTCCCACAATTGTCACCGAGCGGTCCGTTGTGTTCGATGTGCCGGGGAGCACGTCGTAGCGGACTGCCCGAGGCCGAGGGACGGCCCATTCTCCTGCGCCAATTGCGGGAAGGACCACGCCGCCGTTGATAGGCGGTGTCCGGTCTACCGCAAGAAGGCCAGGATGATGGGAGTAACCGTCCCTCCTCCTGCGCCAATGGTGCCTCGACCCGGGAACACAGCTCTTCCCTCTGTAGCTCCCATTCCGAAGGGGAAGGGGAAAGGGAAAGGGAAATCCTCCCAGCCCCAACCCCCTCCCCTGTCCTCACCCATCCCCCCTGCCGTGTCAGTGGAGGCCAATCCATCAGCGGTAACGCTGATGGCAGAGGCCAACGCTCCGCGGCGGGGTATACCTGTTCCTACCCCTCGTGGTTCGCACGCTGTTAGATTGCCCCATCCTAATAGCACTGTTCCAGCTCGTGCTGGAACACAAGTCCCACAAATATCAGGTCCCAAACAAAAAAAAAATAGATTAAAAAAATTAAAAAAAAAATTAAGGAAGAGAGCCCAACGGGAAGCAGTGGTGAGTGCTCCTACTGCACCGGCTCCCGCAGTTCCTATAACAATGGAGGTGGACGTGAACCCACCCATCGACCCAACTTCTCAACCGACTTCACAATCGGGAACGACCCCACTGCCCCAGGCTCAACCAGCCATCTCGGGCATATCTCAGCCCCCTCTCCCCCCCCGCCCACAGCGCGAGCGGCGCAGCGACCGACAGGCCTCCCAGCCTGCCGGTTTCGCTGCCTGGCTGCTCACATTGTGGGAGAAATTGTCCGAGGTGATCTCCGGAGTAATCCGTGAGATCGCCTCGGGAGCCAGTCCCTTTGGGGCTATCCTGTCGGGGTTCTACCAGTTGATGGCGAGGCTCAATGGCTAGCCAAGAGCTTCGCATCATCTATTGGAACCCCGACGGGATAAAGTCCCGGAAAAACAAGCTGCTTGTTCTCGCCCGGGAGTACAACCCTGAGGTTCTGCTCCTGGGCGAGACCAAGCTACGTCCTCAGGATGCGTTCAGGATTCCAAACTACTTCATGTACCGACGTGACGAGCTTACCCCTGCCGGGCGGCCGTTCAGGGGCACTGCGGCCCTCGTCAGGCGGGACGTGGTGCATGATCAGTTGGATTTGCTGTCCTTCACATCGACAAGGTCGGTCGGTGTGAGGGTACACACCTCGAGGGGAGATATGCGGATTTATGCCGCGTATAGACCCCCGGGGCCTGAATTCCACCCTGAGGACATAAGACGGGTCCTGAATCACGACAGCCGCCCAGCTCTGCTGGTCGGGGACCTCAACGCGAAGCACGTCGCGTGGGGCTCCCGACTTAACTCAGCGGTGGGCAGGCGGCTGTTAGAAGATGCCGATAGGGGCGACTACTCCGTGGTCGGCCCCGACGAACCCACACACATCCCGACCGCCGCGCGCTATCAGCCCGATGTGCTGGATGTGTGTGTGCACAAGGGGCTACGGTGCCCCGTAACGATCGAGGCACTGTACGACCTGGGTACCCCACATCTCCCTATCCTGGTGACATTGGGAATGGGGCTCACCCGGGTTGCGACCTCGCCCCTACGACCGAAGGTCGACTGGGAGCTCTTTAAGAGACGACTAGTCGACCTTCCCGTGATTCAGGACCCCAACACCCCTGATGGGGTCGACGATGCGGCAACCCGCCTTGTTGACTCCATCAGGGGAGCGATCGACCAGGCGACGACTCTTGTGCCCAGCGGCGGGCCCAGAGGTATACTCCCGGCCCATCTGAAGGCGATTATTCGCCGGAAGAGGGGCTTGAGGAGGCTCTGGGCGACAACTCGTTGTCCCAGGATAAAGCGCGAGCTTAATGAGCTGGAAGCGGAGCTGGCGACAAAGATTAGCACCTTCCGGGGCTATGCCTGGCAGGAGAGGATCGAGGAGGCCCGCGAGGACCCCTCCTCAGTATCCCTCCACCGGCTTTGTCGCCAGCTCTCAAATCGGCCTGCCCCGACTTGTCCACTCGTGGACGAGAGGGGCAACCGATGCTTCTCGGCTCAGGCCCGCGCCGATATCCTGGCCGAAATGCTGGAGCGGCAGTTCGCTCCAAATGACTCTGTACCCTCAGAGGCCGCATTCCACCAATCGGTGGAAGAGAGCGTAGCAAGCCTACTCTCCTCCCCGGTGCCACCGTTGGGAGATGGTGATCTCATCACTCCCAGCGAATTGCGCCTCATCATCAAGCGGATGAAGAGGCGCAAGGCGCCGGGCGAGGACGGTATTCCCTCCCTCGCTTTTTTCCACTTCCCTGAGACGGTCGTGTCATATATGACACGGCTGTTCAACTCCATTCTGTCCACAGGACACTTCCCGGGAATTTGGAAATTGGGCAAGGTTATCGCCCTGCCCAAACCCGGCAAGGACAGGAGAAATCCCTCCAGTTACCGTCCGATCACGCTGCTGTCGCACGTGGGCAAGTTGTTCGAGCGGCTGCTGCTGAGAAGGGTGTCGCCGCACATCCTTCTCAGACCCGAGCAATTCGGGTTTCGTAGCGGTCACTCGACAACGCTGCAATTGGTCCGCGTCATGCATCACTTGGCGGATCGGTCCAACGCGTGCCAGTACACGGCCGCAGTCTTTCTCGATATCGAGAAGGCCTTCGACCGTGTCTGGCATGCGGGACTGATCCACAAGCTGTTGCAGAACACGGACCTCCAGCACGCCTACGTGCGACTGCTGGGGTCGTACCTGGAGGGAAGATCCTTCCTCGTCGCGGTCGAGGGCGCCAAGTCGTCGGTGCGCCCAGTCACGGCCGGAGTTCCGCAGGGGAGCGTCCTGGCACCATTCCTCTACGCTCTCTATACCAACGATATTCCCACGCTCGAGGGCAACCTCGAAGCGTGGGAAGCCGACGTGAAGTTGGCGCTGTTTGCCGACGACAGCGCCTACTTCGCGTCATCCAACTTCCCCTCTGCGGCCATTTCGAGGATGCAGAGGCTATTGGACTTACTGCCCCAGTGGCTGGACCGATGGAGGGTCGCGGTCAACGTGGGGAAGACCGCGGCTATCCTCTTCGGTCCGGTCCGCACAAGAGTCGTCCCGGGACAGCTCAGTCTCCGTGGCGCTAATGTCGAGTTTAGATCCAGCGTCCGGTACTTGGGGGTCGATATCGACCGGAGTTTGAGGATGACCGCCCACGCCAATAAGGCGTTAGCGGCCGCTCGCTACGCGAGATTCCTCCTCCGGCCGGTGTTGGCCTCCAGGTTGCCGGTCAGGACTAAGCTCGGCATTTATAAGACGTATGTCCGTTCCCGTATCACGTACGCAGCTGCGGCCTGGTATCACCTCATCCCGCAGGTCACGCGGGTGAAGTTACAGGCCCAGCAGAATCTGGCTTTTCGCACGATAGTCGGAGCAGGGCGTTACGTCAGTAATGCCGTAATCGCCCGGGATCTGGATGTGGAGTCGCTCGAGGAGTTCATCCGGAGGCTAGCTCGTAATCTTTACGAGCGGGCTGACGGTGGACCCCACGAGCATCTCCACAACTTAGCTCCCTTGCACGCTAGACCACCTGATGGTCTGGCGCTACCAAGGGAGCTACTGGAACCCCCGGCTATGGTAAGATAGTCGGCTTAATCGGAGTGATATGGGAGTGCTCATAATGAGTGCCCCCATGGGACTGAGCTGTCCACACTCGTCATTTCCCCCCACATCGTTGGGGTGCCCCCTTATGGGGACCCATTTCCCACCCCCGTTGGGTGGACCACTCCCCCTTATGGGGAGTGATTATATCGGTCCCTCCCCGCGACGGCCTTCCCCTTCTGGGGAGCCCTTAGCGGGTGAGCGCCAAACTAGTGTCGCGGCTCCCCCTCTGATTTGTAGAGGCGGGGCCGCGGCATGGGGCCGGTGGCGGGCCCCTCGTAGCTGCTGACTGTTGTCCCTATATGTATATAGTAGTTTAGTTAGCTTTAGTTTAGTTGTAGTTAGATAGTAAGGAAAGAAAAAAAAAAAAAAAAAAAAAAAAAAAAAAAAAAAAAAAATTTAGCTGTAAGGAAGCAGAGGACAGCAGCCGGCGCCGGGGTGTCCCCGCCGCGGGCATCGAGCCGCGACCAGACTGCCCATCGTATTATATATAAGTATATATAGATGTAAATTGCCGCCGAACACGCAGCGAACAGTACCTTCCCCAAGTCCTCCCCGCATCTACTTCACCCCTGCCCTATGTGGCAGGGAGCTCCGTCCCGGGTAGTGGGGTTTGCCCCGAGGCCCGTTCCGTGCCCCCGAAAGGGGGTACGACGACCCTTCTTCTCTCTTCTCTCCAGGATGTATCTAACAAATGATTTACGGCTGAAAAACGCAGTCTACTTACAACCAGTAGTGAATACAAAAAGTAAAAGGCAGTAACGATGACTCTACACAGATTAATTCCTACCGGATATATTTTAAAAAATGGTATACTGTACCTACTTATAAGTACTAAATAACACGTCATATTTAAAAAAAAAATGGGCCTTGATGATAGCTTAAGTTGCTCACTTCACGAACGAATAATGGTACAAGCTATTGTCAATAAATTAGTTCACTAACATTGATATATAACTAATAATTATCGTAAGAAAACACTGAAATCAGGCCACTTCTAACTGTTTGCTAGAATTAGTATTCTATCAGGTATATCTTTGATGATTGTTCTCCGGCGGCGAATAACTAATATTTTGAATAATTATCAATAGTAGGACAGTATAAAGTCAATAAAATATACCAAAACTTGTTACGTCTTCAGATAGCTATCCATTTCCATTAATTATCGATTTAATTAACTGCCGAAACCCGACGCTGTAACGGAATCCCTTATTTGAAGTGGATAATTGTGTTCAAGATGTTTCCTGTGAAGTACATACAATATTATGTATGATTCATGTTTGTTTGTAATATATACCTTTGTTGAGATATGGTATATTGGATTTAGCGTTCTCTGTGTTCTCTATATTTATATTTTATTTACCATATTTCAGATGTTTGATTGCTACAAAATATAGTTTATTAGTACTCGAATTGGGGTTTTACTATCAATCGATTATCAGGCACCAAATCACTTAGAAATAGTGGAAAACAAACCAAAGATGCCGATTTTTCAGTCCCGTACTTCCGATAATTCCTAGAGCTCTGCAAATTTTCTGAATACCTCTGTATTTTTATTTAAAGTTAATACTACTGGAATCTATGCATCACTAGCGCAAGGATTATGAGGCTTTTGTGGTTTGATCATCTTATTTTTTACGTTAGACATTTCTGATATGACGAAATCAAAGTTACAACACAATGATTTATTAAAATCCAATCTCAGTCGTGGTGTTATTTATTCGTTACGTTCATGCATTTCTAATTTACAGGCTTCATGATTTTCAATTGGTATTGATATTTTATTGACAATTTACAGTTCTACAGACAAAAGTACCAAACTATGAAGTACAAACTGAGCGCCCGAATTTACGTCATCACATAGCACATTTTTGTCCGAACCTGGACGTAGCAAGAGATTGCATCAAGCATTGTATGAATACAGGGAAGCCGGCTTTCTGCGGTAAAGACCACCAGTGCTACTGTGGTCATAAGGGTCGTGGCAAAGATAAAAGCATCAACGCTACTGAAGTTTATTCGCAATTTCAGGACTTGTATGCTAAATACTTCGGGGCTGATAATTCTGCAAATGATTAACAATAAATAAAAGTTTATTCGATAATCGGTCAAAAAGTATTTTATTTTAACCTTTTAGAGGGAACCGCACTGCTGGGACGTCCATTATACGACACAATTGTAATCCTCTTTAGACTCAAATTCTCCGGAAACCACGTGTCATGCACGATATATAGGTAATTGAAGGAAGGATTTGTGTCGATGGACCTCCTTCTCCAATTTCGTAATGATGTGAGGAAAATGTCAAGAATCAAACATTCTTACGTTTGGGCTGGGATTCGTTTCACACCGAGTTATCGAGTTCTATTGCGTTATCGAGTTCTATTGCGGGATTTACAGCATCACGTATGATTCTATATCGTTGACTAGTTCTAACGTCAACAACAGCCAAAACAGAAGAAAACGGACTTTTCTAGCCCATGGACATCTACAACGTAAATTCGCCATTCACCTTGAGATATATGTTCTAAGTTGTCAGTATAGTTACAACTCACAAGACTACGGACTCACAAGAGGTCCTACCACCAGTAAAAACTTGTTGACTTGTTGAACTAGTCAAAAAGTGTGACGTCACAGTTAGCCCATAAAACCAATCGAGTTTCTGGCGGGATCTTCCGGCGGCACAATTCGGATTCAGTGGTAGGTAAATACGTGAAATAGCTGCTTATGAGTAGTTGAGTTTCTTATTTCGCTAACCCCTCTTCTGCCTTAATCTGCTCTTCAAACGAGGCTTATGGAGAGTACTTAACGGTAAGCAGCGGCTTGGCTCTGCCCCTGGCATTGCTGATGTCAATGGGCGACGGTAACCGTTCACCATCAGATAGGCCGTCAACTACCTATAAGGACAATAAATAAAAAAGAAATGCCCACCGGTTCCGTTGAAGCTAGAAAAGCCTCCAAGATATCAGCAATCTCACAAAACTAAATAAATGGTACCAAAATATAAAAAGTATACTAACTTGTTCTCTAGCGTTGCTTAAGTATTGCGGTATAGCTAGTATTGGCAAAAATGACTGATCTTAAATAGTATTGTACCCCAACGAATGAGTTTCGTATCAACTTAGGTGATGTGTTTGTGTGTTGTGTGCTTATCATGCGTCAGTTACAGATTTGATATTGGTCATGACCAATAACAATGCTTCAGGTTTTTTGATTCATTACATACGTAACATACAACGTGTTTCATAAGTGCATAGGTTTGGTAGTTGGTACATCGAACTTAAAACAATACTGCGAATTAACGTAATAAGACTATATCACGATTCTAAAGCACTTCATATGCGTGTTACAAATGAACGTGAAATTCAAAATTCATGACGCATTAACATACGGCGTCATGTCGGATCCGCGCAAAGATTGTTGGCTTACGAAATCTCAATACAAGTGGCGCGGCGGAGTTGTCTGCACTGATTTATATGCCGCTTACAGAGCCGCAGCGCGTCTGAATTTTAATTACACACAACCCTTTCGTAAGTTTTTACGTCGAGCTAAAGTTATACTGGAATAGACGTAAGGAAATTGTTAAAGTGAAACTTCTTTAGAATCGTTGTGATTTCAAACTCGATGAAACGAAATGAAACGAAACGAAAAAATAAGTCCATACAATTATTTCTATTTAGTTCGTTATCAACAGATGTCGCTGCACGTAAATTGAACAATTCCTGAATCGCGGTGTCGAAATTTTACATAGCTGATAGACGTTCTCGTATTTCTCTTGCTAAATGATACTTAACTGGCGTAGCGGATACTATGATCATACAGACGGTTCCCCCAGGGTGAGGCTGTTTCATTGCACTGCGGAGTGGTTGACCCTTGCGAATTGCGATTATTATTATTTTTTTATAAGTTTCACTTCTACTGTGTGTGACTTGCACACACAGACACACATATTTTTTTATTGGATTAGATGGCGAGCATTTCTCATCGGAGCCATTTGAAATTGACGCCGCTCAAGCTGAAGTCCTTGTAGTATCTTCATACTTCATAACGGGAAAGCATAATTGATTCCCTTTTAAAATGTGCAAGATATTGGCGTCTACATTTATACCACCGAGCGAACTACAGTCTTAAGAATACGATAAAATGCGGGGACTGCTCTAGTTTAAGTATTAGATAATTTTCTACAAACTTCGCCAGTTTTTATCCAAAATAAAACTATTTTACTTCTTAATCGTACCCTTACGAATTTATTCTAACTAATAGTCTCCGGTAGTCGAAACTCGACTATAATTAATTGGAATCGAAGTTTATACACTATTATGATTGTATTTTATACTTCTATAATCACAAATTTCGCCAAGACTACACTATAAAAAATATTAACAAAGACAAACAATATTTAATCTATTCTCAATTTGACAACAGACGTCAAGAACAAAAGTTTGACAATAAATAGTATGCATGCGTGTGTGCGTCAAATACATGGTATGTAGTGTGTGTAATCTTTTCTTTATTGATTTAATGTATCTTTTATGCATTATTTAAAAAAAAAATTAGCATTGTGCACTTCTTCTCTATATTCTCTATAAGTTTGGAAAATTTCATACTCCGCGCAATTTTCGTAAAAATGGGGTACAAAGTTTTTGCTTCATAGATAATAGATGACTGTGTCTTACGATTTGAAAGTTTAAAAACAGTGAGAAAGCAAATAAACGCACATTCTAATAAGTAAATGTTTTTTTGAAAACACATCAAACGACGCTCAATATGAAAATCACTTGGGTCATCCGTTACCACGAAAACGTATTCGGAATGACGGAAATAAAATTACAAACTATAAGAATAAGCTACCAAAGAAAAAAAAAATTATTAATTGGCGTTTCTAGAAATTCTATGCGATTGATAAAACTTGCGAAGTGTTAGACGAAGATATTTATTGATTGCAGAACAATGTTTTGGGAGCATGTTCCTTGTAAACATTTATTTCATTCCCTGCCCTGTGTTTTGCTGGGAATAGCTTTCGAGCCCCGTCAATTTGATCACTGCTTCGGTCTAATTTGGTATTCGGGGTCTGGCGGTACTTGTTTCATCCAGTAATGTGTTTTCAGCACCGAATGGACGAAATTGTTACTTGCGCTGGTTATGAAAAATATTTAATCAATTAGGAGGTTCTACATTGAGCAGTCGACGTCAAAAAGATGAAAAATTTCAAGATTTATATTTACTTTGTGTATTCTGTATATATAACGGGCGTAACGATACTCGGGACGAGCATGTCTAAGGAGGGGGCAGTGTTACACCGGTAAGAGTAACACCATCTATTGCCGAATAGCCGAACGAATATTAAAGGATCTAGTAGCATCTAGAACGCTCAAGAAGTACAACGCCATCTATTGTTAGATAGCAGAAACACAATAAATCTAGGGATCTGGTATCGGCTATAAAAGCGTTGCAGAGATGGCATGCAGTCAGTGACATTCCGCCCGCATATAAAATCAGTCCGTGACCGTGCCGCGTTTATTCTCGGTAGACTCTACCCCATGATCTGTAAGCGGAGTAAAATGTCCCTTCGGAACAAGGTGACACTTTACAAAACTTGCATAAGGCCCGTCATGACTTACGCTAGTGTGGTGTTCGCTCACGCGGCCCGCACACACATAGACACCCTTCAATCCCTACAATCCCGCTTTTGTAGGTTAGCTGTCGGGGCTCCGTGGTTCGTGAGGAACGTTGACCTACACGACGACCTGGGCCTCGAATCAATTCGGAAATACATGAAGTCAGCGTCGGAACGATACTTCGATAAGGCTATGCGTCATGATAATCGCCTTATCGTTGCCGCCGCTGACTACTCCCCGAATCCTGATCATGCAGGAGCCAGTCACCGTCGACGCCCTAGACACGTCCTTACGGATCCATCAGATCCAATAACCGTTGCATTAGATGCCTTCAGCTCTAATACTAGGGGCAGGCTTAGGGACCCCGGTAACCGTACTCGTCGAACTCGACAAAGAGGTCGACGTGCAACCTAACCCATGCATCAGCCCGCTGAGTTTCTCGCCGGATCTTCTCAGCGGGTCGCGATTCCGATCCGGTAGTAGATTCATTCGCGAAACAATTGCTCTTGAGTTGTTAGGTCTCCTTCGGAGGCGCTCGGGCAGTTGTTAGCAAATCCCGCCCCTCTTGGCTGAGCCTTTGCTCGCCCACCTGTCCTGGTGAAACTGGAAAGGCCTTCGGGCCACCAGTACACTTTCAATCATAAAAAAAAAAAATGCAGTCAGTCAGTAATCGGAACTACTTAAAGCAAAACAGCGAACGGATCACCTGAAGCGAAGCGGAAGAAGCGAATTGAGAATTTTAAAGTATTCGGTGTGTGTTTTAAGTGATAAATACAGTGTTAGCTTGTAATTCGGAATTTTTATTTATCCCAAACCCTAACAATATGATGAAGATTTAAATTACGAAGGCTTGTTTGTTTTTGTATGTATTGATGTTTGCGCGTCGTTTATTGAAATGTTAAAGTTCTACACAATTTTATTGTTAACACTTCGGAGAACCCCATATCTGTCTGCTCGTGAACTAATATAGTATATATAACATATAGTGACGACAACTGTTATTTCAATCGAGTATTATTCTATGTTATGTGAAATAGTGTTATTATTATATTGTTTCGAGAAAACGAATTTAAGGTATTATGTACGTCGCACGTAAAAATAATTTAGCGTTGCAAGTCGAGTGGGCCACAGATGTGGAAGTGGCGCGGAAATGATATCAAATTACTTTAACGTATACAGGCATAGCTTTAGCATACTTAAGATGCCGAGTTTTCGGTGTTGTTTCGCGATTGGACGATTTGTCAAAGTGTGAAGGGAAACTGCTTTTTTTATTTCTCTCTAAGGTGCTTTTGTTATTGTTCGAATAATATCCGCCATATAATTGATTATTTATACGGAAGCTTCGATTATATTTTGTAATATTTTTTTATTATTAAAACAAAAAATGTGAAAAAAACAAAAATCACGCGCCAGTCATGTCCTGCGAGTATTTTGTATGAAGCGATTCGACTATGTTGATGTATGACTAGTCTGGTACCAATTTATTTAAGAAAATATGTCTAAAATAAACTTGTCCACGAACCACTCTTAATCCGAAGGAATAAGGTCTTGAATTAAAAAACTTAGCTGGCAATAACTGGCATTGCGTAATTAGTGGGTAGCTGTGATGGAGCGTATAGTGAGCTCGCTCAGGTATCATCACCTAGCCTATTTGTGTCGTGAAGTAGTCATGCGTTCCAATGCGAAAAATGGGACTGCTGCTATGTATTGAGAGACTATGACGATAAGATTACAAGACGAGACATATCAATGAATGTGACATAGTTTGACTTTACTATATTTTATAACATATATGTCGAATAAAATGAGGTTATGGGTGTAAATAAAAGGGAAGACGTGATTTCAATGTATGTAATTTACATGAAATACAAACCACTAAATCGTGGCTTGGAAGGAAAGTATGCAAATGAATTTTACTAATGAAAAATAAGTCATAATTATTTCACAACTTTTAATTATGAATTCACAAGAATTACCTAGTTAAACATTTTTAAATGCAAACCGACATAGATTGTACTCACAATGTTTCCTTTCCGAGAGCTGGAGCAATAGTGCCGGTGTGACGCAGGTCACTCCCTTTTTATGCCATTTGTTCAACACCATAACATTTAGAGTTACCCACAATATTTTTACAAAATAATTATTAAGGTAATCGATGCAGTTTTACTTTGTTAAATTGATTTAATTTTATTACAATTGATTTTAAAATATTAGCACTAAAATAATCTATCAGCGAAAGTAATTCATGTCTTAGAATTGACCAATCACAATAAATGTGACTACCACCATTTTAACAAAAATGGAAGTAGTTAAAGGAATTCGGCCTCGTAGTAAAACAACGCCTAATTATTAACGACATTGACATTGCGACATTGTTCACAAATCAACAAATCGTCATTAAATAATTTAAACAATAATTTTATAATGAATAAATTTAAAATCAAGTTTCTAAAAATCGTTGCGGCGACACGGCCATACTGATGCGCGATGCGTGCTCTGCATCGCTTCTGGTTTGTCCTGTAATAACTGAGGTCAAGAACTTCCAGAGTTCACTTAACCATTGCGTATAATCTTTTCATAAATTTTTGCAGACTGGTTTCTGTAATCACTGTTCATTCCACATGACCACAGCACTAGCATATTATTGTGTTATCATAATAGGAAAGGATAGGGTGGTGATGGGTTGATGCTGCTGAACACAGGGGCCCTAAAGGAATGAGTGAAGGGTCGATGCTGTGCTCTGGGCGGTCTCGTAGTAAAACAACGCCTAATTATTAACGACATTGACATTGCGACATTGTTCACAAATCAACAAATCGTCATTAAATAATTTAAACAATAATTTTATAATGAATAACCTTAAAATCAAGTTTTTAAAAATCGTTGCGGCGACATATATTATAAATTTTATTGGGATCTTTTAATCGAGAGTCTGATGCCACAGAGTAAGGCAGAGGATGTCAGGCCGTGTGGCAGATCTCTCGTGAGGTGGATTGACCAGATCAGGGATACAACAAATTACCCCCAGTTCGTAAGCACTAGACGCGCAGTCAGAAGGGAGGAGTGGCATCGGGACCTTAAACACATGATATCCATGATCACTTTGCTTAGATTGAAGCGACAAAGAAGAATACCAGTGAATATGATCGCGGAATGTTGGTATATTAGTCAGGAAATACTGATGTTTATTACCCGTAGAATTATTTAGTTATTTATCACAACACCCACGGATAAAATATTAGAAACTTTTTTTAGGACTATAACAAATAAATATTCATCTTTACAGATCAACCAAGACCGAACAGAACTATCGTGTAATTTTACTTGTTAAAACTGTTATTGTGTAGCTAAAAGAAATAATAATAATGAAACTGAAATTCTATAAATAACTAACAAGAGAAAAGTCGTTTTCAACTGAAGTATAAGTCTACATGATAGACATTTCAAAAGAAGAAAACGTAGATAGAAACTAAATCAGACCATTAATGTTTCAAAAATAGCTTCTATTTTTGTATTTTCGTGAGGTTGACAGGTTTTTATGCGTACTGCACAATAGTTCATTCATTTTCTGAGTTTAATAGTATAAATTCGTTTCTTTCATTTCATAGGTTAACTTACTCTATCAAAAATTAAGAGATTGGGGGAGAGGATTCAGATGAGGTTTTTCTTACACGCATTGGAATGATGCGTGATAGATTGCTAACATCTTCCAATGCTGTTAATGTATAAATCGTAAGTGAAATAAATGCGATATTATAGCTATAGATTTTCTTTATTTCAAATGTTAGTTCAGCGATCATGTGAAATATATACTTTTTTTAAATAAAAAATTTTACTTAAAAAAAAAATCTTCAAAACTACACCTTGACAAAATTCTATCTAGCCAAGCATCATTCATCACTTTTCGTTGACATGTAAAGCCGCAAAATGGCAGGTTCATTCATTCAACACAGTTCGACAGTGGAAACCTCGTTACATCGTAATAGATTATGGCTTCACTATGCGGCAACCCTGCCCATGTCCTGTGGCTTAGTTCAAGAGGTTTTTACTCTTCGACCGCTAACATTAAAGCAAATTATTTGTATAAATTGATTCTTTGCCTGTGTACTGTCAGTGACCTCAGGATAATTTTGGCTTAACCGAATGCCGGCGAGATTACAGGACTCAGACTTTGCTAACATCTACGCTAGCAAAAGCAGTGAATCTATCACCGGATCGTGTTCGAGACCGATTGAAGAAGAAAATCCGGCTAAAAACTAACAGAAACTTAATAAGAATAGTAACATGACGCAAAAACAAGCTTTAAAGAGTTAATATTTTAAGTTTAAATTTGATCACACACAGAAAGGCTTCCCTTCCGTGGATATAAGAATAGATTAAAGAATCGTTCTACTAATTACCTGGCTGTTTTTTTCACAAGGCAATGATGCAGATATGGGTGAAGAGGTTATTAGGTGTACATTATGAAACCTATTGTCTCTGATGGATACATTCAATGCAAGTACTGATATAATTTACTCGTCGAAGGTATTAATATTATACACAGCGTTCATCCACACTACTCAGAACCACTGCGTTCATTAACATGGCGTTTCCAGAAATCTTAATTGCGACTATTCGGCTTAGAAATGAGCTCCCCTCTACGGTATTTCCCGAGCGCTGTAACATGTCCTTCTTCAAACGAGACTTATAGAGATTATTAAACGGTAAGCAGTGACTTTTTACTGGTGGTAAGACCTCTTGTGAGTCCGCGCGTGTAGGTACCACCGTCCCGCCTATTTCTGCCGTTAAGCAGTAATGCGTTTCGGTTTGAAGGGCAAGACAGCCGTTGTAACTATACTTGAGACCTTAAAACTTATATCTCAAGGTGGGTGGCGCATTTACGTCGTAGATGTCTATCGCCTCCAGTAACCACTTAACACCAGGTGGGCTGTGAGCTCGTCGACCCATCTAAGTAATAAAAAAATTGTCTCTGCTCCTGGCATTGCTACCGTCCATGAGCGACGGTAACCACTCACCATCAGGTGGGCCGTGTGCTCGTCTGCCTACAAAGGCAACAAAAATATATATAAAATATATGCATTCATTATTATATTTCATTCGATTATATTGATTTAAACAAATACACTTCTTAAATATAAACATTAACCCTAATGCCTCATGTGAGTATTATTATAAGTAGTTCTACTATCGTATCTTATTTCGCTCTATTCATGGTTTGCTGGAAATAGATAAACTAGTTAAGTTCGTCTTACTATTTATGATCATATAGTTCATTGTGTATTTCTCTATACATTAACATATTAGTGGTAAGAAAACCACATCGGCACGATGTCGTAAATAAATTGACTTTTACAAAATGCTGAACTTAGCCTCTGATAAGTTAGTGGTGTGCCCCTTTTAACTCAGTTGGGGGTGGAACGTGCCAGCACTAGTAATCTTTAAGGGATGTTTAGTTTGAAAAACATCGTACGTTAATAATGTATTTTTTTATGAAGCTACAGAAAAGGATGAAGCTAACATAATATTAAGTGATGGCGTTTGCTTAAATAAATAAAATATAAAAACTTTGCGACTGTATCTACCACTCGAGTGGCAGATTAAATATAGGTAGATGTTTATTTATTTATTTCTAATATTTTTACGTCGGTAAGAGTAACGCCATCTGTCATCGAATAACAGAAACGAATATCAAAAGAACTAGTACAATCGAGAACACTCTAGAAGTGCAACGCCATCTATTATCAAATAGCGAAAGCACATATCGAAATGACTGGCCTTCCCGAGAATGTTCTCGATAATTTTAGGGATGTCGTATTGACTATAAAAGCGTTGCAGAGATGACATGGAGGCAGTTAGTAATTGGATCTACTCGAAGCGAAACAGCGAACGGATCACCTGAAGCGAAGCGGAAGAAGTGAATTACGAACTGTAAACTGCGTTCTGAAAGTGTTCTAAGTGTTTAATATAGTTTTAATTTGTACTTCGGTGGAACTTTTATTTATCCTGAACCTCAGCGCGTAATAAGATATTTATTTATATGTTTATCAACGTAAATTAGTGCCAAGCAGCTTAGAGCCCACATACCTACAGAATAAGATTTAAGTTTCATTTTTTTCGTACAGCAAGTTTAAATGTATGCTTGTTTAATGACAGAAATATACATGTCTAACTTATATAGGCGGAAGCTGGCTTCATCTAGTACTAAGAGAAGTGTGGATAGAGATGGCTCGGCCCCTGGCATTGCTGAGGTCCATGGGCGACGGTAATCACTCACCATCAGGTGAGCCCTATGCTCGTCTGCCTACAAGGGCAATAAAAATAAAGATAGAGATTAATAAGAGATAAGAACGTAAGACGATCCATAACTCTATTTGTCTGATTGGCTTACATTATTTTAAGATGTCGGACTTCATACATGTAACAGAATACTATCATAAAATAATTGATGAAAATAACCAAATCGTAACTTTATTTTAAATTCTTAACACAAAATCGTGAAAGAGTAAGTTTTATTTAAAAAAAAAAATTATTGCTTAGGTGTGTGGACGAGCTCACAGCCCACCTGGTGTTAAGTGGTTACTGGAGCCCATGGACATCTACAACGTAAATGCGCCACCCACCTTAAGATATAAGTTCTAAGATCTCAGTATAGTTACAACGGCTTCTGCCCCCCTTCAAACCGAAACGCATTACTGCTTCACGGCAGAAATAGGCAGGCCGGTGGTACCTACCCGCGCGGACTCACAAGAGGTCTTACAACCAGTAAAATTATTAATCAAATAAATTGTCCATCATAATACGCCCTTCGTGAATTTCTGTAAAAATTAAAGTTTTTTTTTTGTTTAAGAAAATGAGTTTTTTTATTTTTTTTTTATTGCTTAGATGGTTGGACGAGCTCACAGCCCACCTGATATTAAGTGGTTACTGGAGCCCATAGACATCTACAACGTAAATGCGCCACCCACCTTGAGATATAAGTTCTAAGGTCTCAGTATAGTTACAACGGCTGCCCCACCCTTCAAACCGAAACACATTACTGCTTCACGGCAGAAATAGGCGGGGTGGTGGTATATCAAGTGAACCCGTCGCTGGAGTCAATTAGCAACATAAAGCATAATTCATTTCAATAATTCACACAAGAAACTTTGCCCTTTATCTGCTGTCCTTATCGAGGGAATGCCTCTCGCTCGCGAGCATTAAATAACATAGTAGCGCTGTCTCGCTTTAATACACGCCCAGAACTGCCGAACTTTAATATTATCTCCTTTCCTTTCTTCTGCAATGCGAACGGAACGAAAGCTACTCTGTTTTCGACTGGATGCTTGTTTTATGAAAATAATTTTTTTGTAGATGTAAATTTTAACTTAGTAAGCTAAGCACTGAGATCGAGTTAGTTTATATTTTGCTGAAGACCTTAATCGCTTGTTTTATTGCCATTGTACGTAAATGAGCGTATCTCTGCTTAGTGGTTACGATCACTCATGGACTTCAAAGATAATATGAGGTCTGCTATGATTTAATAGTGAAACCGACGCTTTTCTTTAAGTATCACTAAGCATTTGACATAAATAATCTAATGGGAATTAATTTCTTGTTGAATAAAAGTGTTGATAAATTAAAGTAGAGCATACGTTCGTCTCTCGCAGCCTCTCTTCGATTGGCCACGGATCTCCCCTCATAGCTCGTAGCAGCGTGAGGCTGTCGTACGGGAGTCCCGCTACGGAGCGGACGTCTACGCCGTAGTCTTCTCTACGAGACCTTGACACGATTGTCACACCCTTGATCTACGAAATTTCGAAACGTATACATTACGTACGCATTCCCGCGTGTATTCAATTCCGCTGAACGTAGACAGCGGGGAATAAAAAACTGATTAAGACGCGCTGTGTTTGTTCAGTGTTAGTGTCTATTTGCTGTGCACGTGGCGCGTCACAGGTGAGTTTGACACTTTATGCAATTTTCCTAAAGCTTTTTTTGTACTATTCATTGCGATTACAGCTTTTTTTTTAATGAAATAAGTTTTACTTCGTATTTGTTACTTTACTTAAATTTAGTAGGTTTTTTTCTATTTCTGCAGTTTTAATGGACCATTTTACAGTATACTACAGTAATGCATATCTGTTTTTCGCGTTTTTATCTCCATGGACTTTCTATTAAGGCCTCCTTGCTATTAATACTCCTCTGCTACGGCAAGGACATTTCATAACACTTTTTATTATTATTATTTAACAATTTTTTGTCGTTCGTTTTTTTTTATTCTCTTTGTAGGCAAACGAGCATACGGCCCACGTGATGGTGAGTGGTTACCGTCGCCCATGGACTTCAGCAATGTCTGGGGCAGAGTGAAGCCGCTGCCTACCAACCTACCTCTTAAAATGCGTTTGATAGATTACTTCGCAATCAGCAGCGACTTCAATGCAGAGTTCGTTAAAGTGGACTGCACTGATTCAACCTCGTCAGATATTAATGGAATAATTCCGATTGGTTTTAGAGTGTCTTGTAAGACCGAACAGGTAAGATCTACTGCTTATACCGCGAACTAGCTTCTTCTGGTTACCTACCTACCTACCTACCTGGTAATCGATCTTCTGGTTTGGAGAGTGAAAGAGGGTCTGAGATCTTATGCCTTGAGGATGGTGGCGGCATTCCCGTTGTCATGCCTATGGATAAGTTATCACTTCGCATTTAGGCTTAAAAATGTGTTAAATCAGTCGATAAAAAATGTAAAAAGGGAATCAGCTGTCAAAGGTTTTTGACAAAGCCTAATAATGGTAATTCAATGTTAGAACAGTTAGTTTTATTAACATCGAAGCTTTTACATAAAATGGACTGGATTGTGGTAAGGCGTTTTGTCAGCCCGCAAATGTTGGTTTTATTTATTATTATTTTTATTGCCCTAGTAGACAGACGAGCATACGGCCCACATGATAGTGAATGGATACCGTCGCCCATGGACGTCAGCAATGCCAGGGGCCAAGCCGCTGTCTACCGTTTAGTACTCTTCACAAGCCTCGTTTGAAGAAGGATGTTATAGCCCTCGGGAAGCACCGTGGAGCAGTAATGTGTCCCAGTTTGAGCGGTAGAACAGCCATTGTACTATAAACACATAAAGTTAGGTGGACCGTAAGCTCGTCCGCCGATCTAGACAATAAAAAATTATGAACTGTCTGTACGCGTTCACCCTATCACGTGTGCGGGTTTTTTTATTTTTTTTATTGCTTAGATGGGTGGATGAGCTCACAGCCCACCTGGTGTTAAGTGGTTACTGGAGCCCATAGACATCCACAGGGTAAATGCGCCGCCTACCTTGAGATACAAGTTCTAAGGTCTCAAGTATAGTTACAACGACTGCCCCACCCTTCAAACCGAAACGCATTACTGCTTCACGGCAGAAATAGGCAGGTTGGTGGTACCCACCCGCGTGGACTCACAAGAGGTCCTACCACCAGTAATAAAAAGTAGTAGCCTTTGTAGTAGCCCCATACCATCAGCAGGGTCATCAACTGCTTAATTTATCTAATTAAATAAACCAGTGGTCCCGCAGTAGTCAAAATTCGACTATAACTGAAATTATAAGTTTGTGTACTAATATGATTCTATTGTCAAAGACTGTTTATTATACAATCACAGATTTCGCCAAGACTACACTTTACAAAAAAAAAATTAATAAAAAAAAATAAAAAATTGAAAAATATTAATAAAGACAAACAATATTTAATCTATTCTCAATTTGACGACAGACTATAAGCAATAAGTTTGACAATAAACAAATAGTATGATGCATGCGTGTGTGTGACAAATACATGGTAGTGCGTGTAATGTTTTTATTTATTGCTTTATTGTATTTTTTTAGTATAATTAAAAAAAAAAATCTGCACTCCTTCTCTATATTCTCTATAAATGTGGAAAATTTCATAATCCTCCGTGCGCGAAATTTCCGTAAAAAGTGGTACACAGTTTTTGCTTCAAGTATTAATATATAGATAAAAATTCATTATTCCACAAACACAACGACCCTTTTTGTTTTTTTGCTTCAACGAAATAGCCACAGTTGACTTTGCCCGAAACTACGGACCCTAAAAATGCATTCAAATTGTAATCAAACAGTGTGTTTTAGAGAAGGCGAGGGTGTTAAAAATTCAAAGGAAATCCGAGTAGCTCTCGAGTGCTTTTGTTTACATGTTTAAAGTATTTTTTTAGACATCGCCAAATCTACGTAATGAAAATCTTGTTAGTCGTTACACTAAGAAAACTGAAATGACAAAAAAAAACTATCATAAATTTGCGTCGATTTTGCTGTCGATTGAGAACTCTAAATCTTACTGACGGTTTTTGGCAGTTATAGAGAATGTAAAGAAATAAATGGCGAGTTAACTAAATAATCTATCTTATATCTATACATATAAATATGAATTGCTGTTCGTTACTCTCGCTAAAACTCGAGAACGGCTGGACCGATTTGGCTAATTTTGGTCTTGAATTATTTGTTGAGGGCCAGAGAAGGTTTAAAAGGTTAGATAAATATAAAAATGATTGGAATTAAATAAAAATAATAATTATGTTTTTCCTTTGATGTGTCCCCCGTCGGACGGATTCCTTTTGTTTGTTTTAAATTAAGGTCTTTTATTTATCGGTTGAGGCACTACGAAGTCTGCCGGGTCAGCTAGTCCAAGCTAAAAGTCCGACCGACTGGTTAGGGATTTCAAGGCTCGCGTACTAACCTTACATCAGACGGACCAAGAGCAATCTACATCACTACGACATCGATAGAGAACATTTATATATTTATGGCCCGCGCGTATGGAATTAATTTTAAAATAATTTTAATTTTTTTCTTAAATATTGTAGTTTAAGTTAAATCTTATTACATCAGCTATCTGCCAGTAAAAGTTCCCTCAACATCGGCTCAGCCGTTCCAGAAATTAGCCGGAACAAATAAAAATTGTTAACATTGTTATCTTGGTATATATAGGTACATTCATATAGTAAAAAGTGGTTATTTTAATATTACAAACAGACACTTCTATTTTATTTATTTTTATAGATTGATTAGATAAGAAGACGAAGTCACGGTCTGTCTAATCAAATTTCGACAGAAGAGCCAATAGATCGAAAAAGTGATTAAGCGGTTCACCAGAGCATCGAATGCAACGTCCTCTGAATAATAATCCAAAATACTGCAATCACTAATTGGTGATTATTGACGGTAGAAGCTTTCGCAGATTATTATTATTATTTTTTATTATTTTTATGATTAATGTTTACTTGGGGCCTGGAGGCCTTTCCAGTTTCACCAGGTCAGGTGGACGAGCAAAGGCTCAGCCAGGAGGGGTGGAATTAGCTAACAGCTACCCGAGCGCCTCCGAAGGAGACCTAACAACTCGAGAGCAGCTGCTTCGTGCATGGATCTACTACCGGATTGCAATCACGACCTGCTGAGAAGATCCGGAGAGAAACTCAGCGGGCTGATGCGCATGGGCTGATGCGGCATGGGTTAGGTAGCACGTCTAACTCTTTGTCGAGTTCGACGAGTACGGTTACCGGAGTCCCTAAGCCGGCTCCTAGTGTTAGAGCTGAAGGCGTCTAATGCAATGGTTATTGGATCTGATGGATCCGTAAGGACAGGTTATATCCGTAAGGACATGTTAATTCAATCCTATAAACATTAATTTTAATAATTACATGTTACAAAAATCGTATAATATAATCTCGGTGTGGCCAGAGCCCAAACTAAAACATTTGTTGTGTTTATAAACAGGGGCTAATTAAAAAAATATCCAAAGAAGCTGGAAGCGTTTTTCCCTTGTTTATGTTGCGAGTGGCTCTGAGCCCGAAAGCTTCAATTGTCATGCGACTTTAAACATTAAATAAAGGTAAAGTGGAACGAATTTTGCCTGAACATACATTCGTTTAGAGAGATAAATTAAAATTTTTCTTTCTTAAACACAAACACCCTTTGAAACCAAAATTAGGGGATGGGTTTATAGTAGAATACATTTATATGAGATAGGTATATAATAAGTTTATGCAGATAAAGTGAAAGTATTAAAAACTCAATTCAGTTTTCCACGGACTAAGTGGGAAAAAAAATACTGCATCAAATATTTTGGCAAATAAAAACGATTGTTTGAAATATTTTGTAAATTAAATCAGTATTCTGTTTTTCACGGGTCTTTTCTTTTTAAATTATTGATCCTAGTTAGTCTTTTCTGATCAGGTTTTGTAGTTGTATTTATATTGAACATGTTATGTACTTGTTCATGTTGCTCATAAATATCTTCACTCGTAAAGAAGTGTATAAAATCAAACTCGCATATTTTAATCCTTTTCGTAATTGACTAGTGGCGTTTCGGGTTCTAAGATTAGACAACTTGTCCGGTAATTAACTTAATGTCAGGTGGGCCGGGAGCTAATAAAGAATTCAGCTAAAAATTCAAAATCTTTCAACTACGGAGTCAAAAAATATTTTAAACTAATAATGCTTGAAAAAAGAACTGATCCCCGCTGAAGAATAAAAAAAAAACCAAAATATTTCGTCTTCAACAATTTCTCTTCAATCTCCAAATAAGTTCAACAATGACCAAAAACATTGGTTCATCGAAGCAAATCACATTTATTCAAAGTTCACTTAACGTGTAACGGTATTTGGAGTTCAGCACGTAAAAAATTCAAAGCCCACTATGAATATAAACTTGCTGGTCAAACTATAAAAGTGGTAGTGTTTGGGTCGAAGGGCTTTTATTAAAACTGAGTCTTAAGTAACGCGATCGTAGCGTTTTGTTTTCGTATTTAAACGGAAATTTGTTTCAGATCAGATAAACTGTGTTATGAGAAGCGCAAGTCGATCATGCAAACCGCATTAGGAATCTGTATACTTAGGTATATAAAAATGAATTGCTGTTCGTTAGTCTCGCTAAAACTCGAGAACGGCTGAACCGATTTGGCTAATTTTGGTCTTGAATTATTTGTGGAAGTCCAGAGAAGGTTTAAAAGGTAGATAAATATGAAAATGCTCGGAATTAAATAAAAATAACAATTTTGTTTTTCTTTTGATGTGTCCCCCGCCGGTCTTTTATTTATCGATTGAGGCACTACGAAGTCTGCCGGGTCAGCTAGTACATTAATAAATTAGTATTATAACAATTTAAAAGGTGTAAGGGCTTAAGGCATCATTTTATGTCCCAATTTACGAGTTTTTTTTTGCAATGGCGGCCTACCTAGTTTTAAATGGTCACCGGAGCTCATAGATATAACAGAGTGAATGCCATGTTACAATTTTATAGTAATTACACCGAGATACGGGCCTCACTTGATATGATTATACCGAGCGTCTTATCTTTTAGGCCACGACGACTTATACGATTTTCTATTTATTTTCTTCAAATCGCGTTCAGTTTCTAACTTGAAATCTCAACGACCGCGACCCGAGGGTTAAAAGGACCACGTGTCAGTAAGATTTCAGCAATCACCTCCGGCGTTGTGGGGTTATCTTTACGCCCGATGTCGTTTCATGATTATCGTTTCTTAGAAGCGAACGTATTCATGGTATTCGAACGGTATTTATCTAGGATCGGTGTGTGTTGCGTTTTATTTTCAAAATTATATTATATCTTAAGTCGATTCAACTTTTTCGTCTTCTTTCTGTGCTATTTACTGCTTTTTCCTGGTGGTAGGACCTCTTGTGAGTCCGCGCGGGTAGGTACCACCACCCTGCCTATTTTTGCCGTAAAGCAGTAATGCGTTTCGGTTTGAAGGGTGGGGCAGCCGTTGTAACTGTACTGACCTTAGAACTTATATCTCAAGGTGGGTGGCGCTTAACCACTTAACACCAGGTGGGCTGTGAGCTCGTCCACCCATCTAAGCAAAAAAAAAATATAAGTTCCGTTCTGAGGGTCGGGCTTCCTTGTGCCTAAAGATGGTCTATCTTGTCAATCATATTCTGCTCTCTTACCTCTCGCACTGGCCAGGGGGCAAAAGGCCGAGAATATCTTGTCAATTTAGAGTTGTTTCTGGCTTTAAAGCATTGTATTAACTGAGATAATGTCCTTTGGTCTCATAATGTGGTACTATTTAAGTTTACTTTTTCAAATATTGTCGAGCATTGCCGCTGTTTTGCAGCCTGTTCCATCAAGTAAATTGGTCAGTGATACCAACCCGTGTAGACACACAACTCGCCCTACCAACACTCACTTTATTGTATTTCATTTTTGTATATAATTTTAGAAAGTCTTAATGGTTTTCATATTTGTTTTTAAGTCCCTTGTACCCTTAAATTTCTTAGCGGGCAAATTCACTCGACACAAATGGCATTTTATATTCATCATAGTTTGTCCAACCTGTACAGCGCTAGTGAATGCGTAATAATCTTAGAGTGGAACCAAAGTTAAGGCAGCATATTTTTTAATGTAGTAGGTATTCCTACTCATAAGGTTACTTACGGTAAACATATCGTTAAATTGAGAGCTGAGAGAAAAAAAATTCAACAGCTTATGCGTACGACTCTGCCATAAAATTGACATACAATATGGAATCCTAAATAAATAAGATTATTGGGTGTACGGATTCGCTAAATTACCATAAGGAGGTAGTTAAAAGAAAAAATAGGACACTACAATTAAAAGCTAATGACAGAGAATTCTTAGTAGTTCAAAGGATAGATCTGTACCTTTTGATCGGAATTCACAGTATTTGTAACTTTAAAAATATATATTTCGAACGATACTAAGTTATTTTGTACTTCTGAGAAAGTCGAGTTCGTTACCTGTCTGACGAAAGCCACAGCCGCCCACATTATACATCAGACGATTTCTTTATATTCGCAAAAAATGAAATATCCAAAGGAGTTCGATATTACTCTCAAACGGCGCGCAAAGAACATGCCCCTAATCGCCTTTAGTTTTCAAATGCTTTGAAAGAATGTATAAGTGTTTAAAATGTGTTGAAGATTGCTTTGCACAGCAGCAATTTTATAAAATCATATTAACTATATGTCTGTCTAAACAGTATTTACTAGTTACTTAAAACTGTTTTTTTATTTTTTTGTTGCTAAAATGAATGGATGAGCTCACGGCCTTTTTTTTTTTTACCTCATGTTCAGTGGTCACCAGAGCTCATAGACATCAACCACGTTAATGCCGTGAACCACCTTGAGACATGAATTCTAAGTCTCAGTTTTACGGTACAACGTCTGTCACGACTGAAATAAGGATGAAGGTGGTACCTATCCGTGCGGGATGCAAATCATAATTTTAGCAGGTTTGATTTTTATTGCACGATTTTATGCCTTCACCGTGGAAGTCATTACTGGACATTTGTTAGGTTTTATTACAAAAATTGGTCCGCGGGATTCGAACACCGACACAGTCGCATTACTCGATACGAATACACCGGGCTTCTTATCCTTTAGGCCACAATGACTTCATTACCTATAAACGACTCCATTAGTGTACGTCACGTGTTATATGTGTTCTTACCGGTCGTGATTGAACAAACAATGCAGCATTCAGGGGGATTAATTTTGCTATAAAATGATAAATAAAAAATATATAAATATATTTTTTTTATTGCCCTAGTAGGCAGACAAGCATACGGCCCACCTGATAGTGAGTAGTTACCGTCGCCCATGAACTTCAGCAATGCCAGGGGCAGTGCCAAGCCGCTGCCTACCGTTAAGTAATCTCCACAAGCCTCGTTTGAAGAAGGATATGTCATAGCGCTCGGGAAACATCGTGGAGGGGAGCTCATTCCAAAGCCGGATGGTACGTGCCAAAAAAGTTCTCTGGAAATGCACTGTGGATGAACGCAGTGGCTCCAAGTAGTATGGCTTAACTATACTCCGGTGGCGGGAGGTGCGATGGTAGAAACGAGATTATGGTATCATCTCAACCAATACCTCAGAGGACTCCTCGTGGAACATACGGTACAAAATACAAAGGGAACCGAAGTTCCTCCGCAGACCCAGATGTCGATTTTGTTAACGAATGATTATCATTGAGAAATAGTTTAAGGCGTTACTTAGTTTATATGTTGTGCTTTAAAATTTACGCTGAATTAAGTATTTTATCGATCGTAATCTCTCGGCGGCCGGGCGATAGCTGAGGATTTTACCAATGCTACTAGTTTTACTAGTAGAACAAGCTCAAGGTATTTACTTAATAAATTTTTTTTTTTTTTTTTTTTTTTTTTTTTTCCTACCTATGCTGATAGCCTTGAGAGGCTATTTCAGCTTCGCCCTAACGTTAGTAGGTGAGCTCGCGGGGCTCAACCGGAGAGTTGCTAACACTGACCCTAGCAAGAGCAGTGCTTCGCAGAATCTACCACCGGATCGGAAACGCGACCCACTGAGAAGATCCGGCGAGAAACTCAGTGGGCTGTGTCTATGGGTTAGTTCGCTCGTCGAGCCCTTCGTCGCAAGCGACGGGTTCGACGAGGACGGTGACCGGTGCTTGTGGTGCCTAAAAGCACCGTTAATGGATCAGGAGGATCCGTAATGACGTGCTTTGGGCGACGTCGACGGTTTACCATTCGGTCTACTGGGTCGGGTATGTAATTTCCAGCGGCTACGATGAGAGGGTTCTCATGTCGTGCCGCCTTCTCAAAATGGCGCAGCGATGCCGACTGTAGATACTTACTAAGGGAGTCGAGCTCCAGGTCGTCGTGGAGATCCACATTCCTAAGGAACCAAGGCGCTCCGACGGCTATCCTGCAGAATCGTGATTGAATAACCTGAAGGGATTTCAAGTTGGTGCGGGCTGCGTGAGCGAACACTACGCTTGCATACGTCATGACGGGGCGTATACAAGTTTTGTAGAGAGTTACCTTATTACGGAGGGACAGTTTGCTTCGACTACAAAGCATTGGATAGAGTCGTCCTAGAATAAACGCGGCGCGGTCGCGTACCGTTTTTATATGGGGACGGAATGTCATCCCTCTGTCGAGGGTGACGCCTAGATATTTGACCTTCGAGACCCACGGAATGGGTTGGCCAAAGAGAGTGATGGGACTAACGGCGGAGGTGTTTGCGCGCCTACTACGGAGTGGGATGCTCGAAGTGATGTTCGGAGGGCGACCCCTTTTGAAGAGCACCGCTGCGCTTTTCGTGGGGTTGATGTCTATTCGCCACTTCCGGAACCACTGTCCCAGGGTGGCTACTGCGATCTGGAGTCGCCGATGAAGCAGCGACATCTTCCTACACGAGTAGTAGATAGCCGTGTCATCGGCGAAGAGCGCTAGATGGGTCTCCGGAGACCGGGGTATATCATTGATATACAAACTAAATAATAACGGGGAGAGCGCGGAGCCTTGCGGGACTCCGGCGGTCAGTTGACGGGGACGAGAACGAGTTCCCTCTACTCGATATCGAAACGAACGGTTCGACAAGAAGTCTCGTATGATGAGCACGAGTCTGTCTGGCACTCCCATGTTGTACAGTTTATAAATTAAACCGTTGTGCCAGACTTTGTCGAACGCCTTCGCGATGTCGAAGAAGAGGGCGCCGGTCGGGATTTGTTTACGCCTATTTAGTCCTATCAGAATGTGCTCCGTGAGGCGGTGCACTTGTTGTACGCACGAGTGTTTTGAGCGGAATCCGAACTGTTCGTCAATGAGAATTTTGTTCGCGGTAACAAAATCCCAGAGGCGTTTCCTAAGGAGCCGTTCGTAAATTTTTCCTATCGTCGAGAGGAGACTAATCGGACGGTAACTAGAAGTTTCGTTTGTCGGTTTGCCCGGCTTATGTATACCGATAACGTCCGCTTCTTTCCACACCGCGGGAAAGATGCAGTGCGTCATAGCGGCATTTAAAATTGTAGCCAACATTGCTATCAGTTGGACAGGCAAAAATTTTAGCGCGCGGTTGTGGATGCCGTCGGAGCCGGGTGCCTTCCTAGGTTGTAGGTTGTGGATCGCGTCTCTAACTTCGTCAGTGGTAATGGGGGGTAACGCGTCCGAGGGCGGCAGGGAAGCTCTGCGCTCGACCTCCCTGTCGACTAACTCGGTGTGTTCGGGGTCCGCGTGTTGAGTGCTGGTGGTGCACTGCTCTTGCAGTGCATCGGCCAGCAGCTCAGCCTTGTCATCGTCATCGAATGCCGGTGGTTGGCCTGAAGGGCGTACGAGGGGAGGCATAGTAGCGGTAGTTTCGGATTTGAGAGTCCTAGCTAGTCGCCAGTATGCTTGGTGGGAGGGCGCGAGTTGTTCTAAATAACTATGCCAATTATCGTTACGCGCGTCGCTTAAGCGGGAGTGGACTTCGCGTTGTAGACGACGCATCCGAATCCGGTTTGAATGCGTGGGAAGACGATCGTAGGCCCGGATTGCCGCGTTCCTAACTCTTAAGAGATTCCTAAGATCGGGGGACAGTCTGATGCGGTGGAAGCTGTCCTCCACATCGACTTCTTTAGAAGATCTAATAATCGCGGAAGATATGTGATCGGTGATGATGTTTATGGATTCGACGGTGTCCTCGGGGGATAGATTCGAATCCGGGCCGCAAGGGAGGATTGGCGGAGCGGTGTCGGCTAGGCACGTGCCCAGCTTATTCCAATCCACCATGGTCCTCGTAACAGTGACTGGGTTGTGGGGGCGACCGAGCTGCATAACGACAGGTCGGTGGTCTGAGTCGAGCTCTGACATTGCTTCGATGGAACGCAAGCGCAGAGTTACGTTCCTAAGCAATGCCAGGTCTATAGTGCTCGGACGGAGCGCGATGTTATACGGATAACATGTTGGAGTTGGGGGACCGACTATTTCAAAGGTGAGGTCGTCTATAAACGCGTCGAGACGCCTACCGTTAACGTTAGTACGATGGCAGTTCCACCTAGTGTGGTGGCAATTTAAATCGCCTGCCAGGATGACGGAGTCTCCCATGCCGAACAGTGACTCGATGTCACTGCTCAGAAGGGGCTTGTCCGGGGGGAGATAAACGGATGCGATGACGATCGGCTGGTGTCCCGTCAGCGAGATACGGCACACTGACGCCTCGATATGTGAGAGCGAGGGAGTATCGAGAGGGACAACGTGCAGGGCCCGCCTATAGTAAATGGCAGTCCCGCCTTTGGAGGCGGTGAGTCTGTCATTCCTAACCATGACGTAATTCGCGACTTTCGGGTCGCGACGCGAGGGCTTCAGACAGGTTTCCTGCACTAATAGAATATCTACAAGATTATCGCGGAGGAATTCGAAAATTTGATCGCGTTGCCGCGCGAGTCCGTTAGCATTGTAGAATGCTAACGTAAGGGAATACGGTTTTTCTCTACCTTTTTGCGCCATTGGTTACCGGTAAAGATTTTATAACGTACGCGACACGGACTCGTAAACGTCCATGTGATCGAAAGCGGCCGCGAGCCGCTGTTCGGGGGTTACCGACCTACGGATAGCGTCAGCGAACGATCGCAGGCCGTCGAAGTTGACCGCGGTGACGAAGTCACGCACGAGCGCGAAGTCGTTGGCGGCAGAGGGTTGCGGGGGACGGAACGCGGGCGCGGGGCGAGGTGCGAGCAGGGGCTGGGGCGCGGGGCGTGTCACGAGCGGGGGCGGGGGTGCGGTTTCCGTTCCCGCCTTCGTATACGGCAGCGGTTTTTTCCACGCCGACACCGTGGGAACTGCAGCCGGCACGAAGGCGGGTTTCGGCACTGAAGGCGCCGAAGTCTTTGGGCCGACGGTTCGGGGGGCTGGTTGGGTCGGACGTTTTCGCGGAGCCCTAGGACATCCACGGTAGTTCGCGGGGTGCCCTTGCTTAAGGCATATTACACAGCTTGGAGGTTCGGTCGCGGTTTCCCTATCTCTAACGCAATCTAACGTAGCGTGATCGCCGAGGCATTTCACGCAGCGGGGGCGCGCGTGGCAATTACGCGCCGAGTGGCCATAGAGTTGGCACCTGTAGCACTGCCCGGGAGTGCCACGCTTGTGGGGGGCTTCGATCGAGATCCCGGATAGGCCGCAAATTGTCGTGAGACATGCGATCTTCTTTTTGGCCTCCGGGGTGGGTTCTAACGCCACGAGTATCATATTATAGGGCTGTTTGCCCCGCCCGCTGTGCATCCGGTGCACACTAACTATCGGGAGGGCCTGAGCGGTCAGATCCTCCTTAATGTAGTCTATTTCTAGCTCCTTAGGGACTCCGCGTATTACTACGCGGAGCTCGCGGTCCTCCTGAAGAGCATAGGTGTGGAAACCTATGTTCTCCTTTCGGAGGTATGCTGAGAGGGCCCTATGGTCGCCCGGCGTTGCGACCTTGATCTGAATCCCATGCGCGACGTTACGCGCATGGGTGTAGTTAATTTTATTTGCCTGAAGGGCCTGGGACACGCGATTCCACGCTGTCTTCTCTTGAAGTATCAGCGGGGGCGGGGCAGCTACTTTGGGAGCGGGCGCGGGCTTGGGACGCGGCGGTGGGGTTACGCGGCGCGCGGAGTCCGACTCCGGTGTAACTACTACTTTCGGTCGAGAGGCGGACGCGGATTTCGTCTGTTTTGTCGTGGAGTTCCGGGACTCCACGGCGCGAGTACGCTTCTTTCCACGTGTCACTGTTTGGAAACCATCCGAGGTTCCGGGCTGAGGGCTGGACGCGGATTCAAAGTCCATCTCCGATTCCGTATCGGAGCCTGAACTTGAGACTACGGAGGTCGCGACGGACGATACGAGCGATGACGTAATCGACGCGGGCGCGGGGGTGGGGGTAGCGTTAGGCGCTACGTGAGCCGCATCGTGGGAACGTGCGCTCGAACTTGACGCGGCGGCGGGGGGCGCGCGGCGTGCCTCCGAGGCACGGTTGAGAAACGCGGCGACGGACGCGGGGGGAGAGGGATTGCCACGAGAGGCCCTATAGCTGAGATACTCGGCCCTAATTGACGGGTACCTATCCCGGAGGAACCCGACAATGTCCCTAGCACTATCACTGTCGCACACAAAATCTTCGCTCATCTTCGGTCTTCTTGCCCGGGGGGGGCGGCCCCGGGACTTTTGTTGAACTCGCCGAAAGGCGAGGCCCCGGATAGGATTTGTAACCCCCCTGTGCTGCAGGACAGCAAGGAGCAGGGGGGGGGAATGCCTATGCCGTGAAAACGGCAATCGGCGGGGAATAGGAAGGGAACCCGCTCGGGCTGTATAGTGCTACAGCAGGCAGAATCGCGAGCGGGGGTCTAGTCTTGAAAAAGACTGTTTTTTTGGGAAGGGTTAGGAAATCGCTAGCCTGTGAGTGCCACAGGAAGCCTGAACGTAGCGATTGGTTTTGCCTTGAAAAAGGCAGTTGGTAAGGGTGGGTTCGCGGTTACAAAACTTTAGCGCACAAAAATGGACCTCGATACGCAGATCGCAAGCGACCAACGGATCGGAACGTCCGCACTACTGAATTGTACGCACGATGTATTCACGGTCACTACACTGTCGAGCACAGCTGTGAGTTCAGAGACGCAGCTCGCAAGCGGGCCACGGATCGGAAAGCACGTCCGCGCACGACCGAGTCGTGAGCGAGAATGACTTAATAAAAACTTAGATTATATTATTTATTCTTTTTTCTTCTTCTCAGTCGTGTCACTCTTGACAGAGTGGTCGTGATCGTCATGTAGTGTTGGAAGGGGCAGACTTGATGCGTCTCACGATGTCGCGCCATCTCTTCCTGCTCGAGGGATTTTATTTATAACATGTGTTAAAAAAAAAATATAGTTAGTAGTAATTTCAACACCCGAAATACTCTCTTGAACTATATTAAAATATTTCCGAGTTATCCGTGCGACAGACATCCAGTAGTACGTAACGCCTTAGTATGAGATTAGAGCTCTGTTACACGCAGGATAAATGTCAGGAATGTCACCCTAGATGTCCTTAGGGACGCGAGCGGTAATAATGTGGACAGTATTATAGGGAAAATGCCTAGCTTATTGAGGAAAACGCGTTATTAAGTCGGGAAATTAATTTGACTTTTGCGTAGGTAGTTCGAAAAAAATTTAATGAAAATTTCTCAGCTTTTTTGCGATGAGAATTTGTTTTCCCGGTTAACTTCATATGAAGTAATTAATGTAGCTAAGTCATGATCTTATTATGTTTCATTGACGCATTTGAAAGTCGTCGTGGCCTAAAAGATAAGAAGAAAGTGCATTCGTACCGACTGTACCGATGTTGGTTCTTTTTTTATTGCTTATTTGGGTGGACGAGCTCACAGCCCACCTAGTGCTAAGTGATTACTGACGCCCATAGACATCTACAATGTAAATGGACCACCCACCTTGAGATATAAGTTCCAAGTTCTCAGTATAGCTACAATGGCTGCCCCACCCTTCAAACCGAAACGCATTACTGCTTCACGGCAGAAATAGGCTGGGTGGTGGTACCTACCCGCGCGGACTCACAAGAGGTCCTACCTACATATACTATTTGGCCTTCAAGAAAAGTTTCGACTAGTGATCCAATAATGAATAATGAAAATTAAAAGTAAAAACAACAGTTAGTAAAGTTGAAAAGTTATCTCTACGAACTCATGCCGCATAGAAACTAGATTCACCGCGATCCTCATGAGGCATAGCATAACGCCTTCGCACGAGATTAGAGCACTGCGACGCGAATGTTAGGAATTTTACCCTTAGGGACGAACGTTGTAATTATGTGGACTATATTAGAGTTGGAATGGTTGGCTTCTCGAGGTAAATATGCTTATAAAATTCGTAACATTTTTATACTGTCATATTTTTTATTTTTTATTCTATTTTATTTGTTGCTTAGATGGGTCTTTGTTGCTTAGATGGGTAGACGAGCACACGGCCAACCTGGTTTTAAGTGGTTAACGGAGCCCATAGACACCTACGAAGTAAACGTCGCCACCCACCCCGAGACCTAAAGGATAAGACGTCCGGAGCATTCGTGTTGAGCAATGCACCGGTGTTCAAATCCCAGGCGGGTACTCATTTTTGTAACGAAATATGTATTCAACAAGCTCAACAACCGAGTACGTTGTTGATGTCTATGGGCTCCAGTAACCACTTAGCACCAGGTGGGCTGTGAGCTCGTTCACCCATCTAAGCAATAAAAAGTAAAATAAAAAAAGACATGAGTTCTTAAGGTCTCCGTTTTTACAGTACAACGGCTGCCCCGCCCTTCAAATCGAAACGCATTACTGCTTCACGGTAGAAATAGGCATGGTAGTGGTACCGACCCGTGAGGACTCACAAGATGTCCTACCATCGGTTTTGAGTATCTTTTTTTCATGTAACAATTGAGGTCCAAAATTGCACATGAAAATCTGTGATGTACAAAATATTTTAATTTTGTTAGGATAAGACAAGAAATAACAAAGTGCATTTTGAGTAACACAACTTAGAATACGTGTAGTTTTTTTTTGGAATCGTCGGATTTCTGCTCGCCACTGGAGATGGCGGGTGGGGCATGTCGGAGAACTGACTAAAGCCTCCTGTCGCTCAACAACTCATGTCCGAACCTCGCATGAGATAGAACTCATGAAAAGGCAAAGGGGGGAAAGGGAAGCGCTTAGTGCGGAGCACATCTCTCCCATCACCCTCCCCCTCGGGACACCGGAAGAATACGTGTAGCTTAATTAATTTGATTATTTTATTTATTACACTTGATGTAAAATTAACGTTGGCGGACTTAATACCTAAGGCATTCACTACCAGTCAACCAAAGGTAGTCTTCTTTTTCTTTTTCTCCACTTTATCCCACCAGGTGGAGTCGGCACAGCTAATTTTTCACTTCCATCCTCTTCTATCAGCCGTCATCTCAACACTCACTCCTCTCTCTCTCATATCGTCATTCGCACACTCCATCCACGTCTTCTTCGGTCGACCTCTTCCCCCTCTACCTTGCACTACCATTCCCATACCTGTTCTAGTTACGTGCATCTCCTCTCTACGCATCACATGTCCATACCACGTTAACCGTCCGCTCTTTAATTTGTAGATTACCGGGGCTACTTTCTCACTTCCTTTGAGTGTGAGAGTAGTGTAGAGTAAATAATGGTAGGTGCATAGTAAATTACAAATACATAATATATAAATACATTTATATGTACAATGAAAAGAAAAGTAGTACAACTGTAGAATGAGCCATTGAAATAAAACAAAGCTTTAACACGGAATGGAATGAAGTTAAGAGTTTTTACTTTCGACTCGAAGCAAATTCTTTGTTTCAAGCGAGCACTAAAGATCCTTATACAGCAGCACGCTATGTCAGCGTTGTCAACAATGTTGCCTTTTAACATATAACCGAGAGCAACTTGAGAACTGTAAATAACAAAAGTTGTACGGACGTTTTACGAAAAAGAACTTTGGTGATTGAAACAGGCCGATTTATTTGTCTTCTTCGAAAACGTTAATAAATTACTAGGCATCAACCAAATTGATTCGTGATAAATTAAAATTTTACATTTAATAGTTGCTTATCAAATTTATAGTTAGTTGCGGCTTTATTTTATTAAACAGATTTTTTGCGTAAAGTCGTTCATTGATACGTGTTACATAGATCCCTACTTAGAAAAGTTGGTAGTCATCTTCAGGTGTTGAGTTCCACGATAGTAGCATGATAGTAGTAAATATGTCTATTAACATATTGCTAGGGTCCCCCGGTAGTCGATATTCAACTACAATTAATTGAAATTATAAGTTTGAACATTATCATGGTTCTATTGTCAAAGACTATTATTTTATTTCCTATAATCACAGATTTTGCCAAAACTACATTATAGACAATATTATATTAAACACAACCAATTTTAATCTACTCTCAATTTAAACATTAACAAAAGTTTGTCAATACACGAAGAGTATGTATGCGTGTGTGTGCCAAATACATGGTAGTTTATGTCATGTTTATTTTATTGATTTAATGTATTTTTTAATATTATTAAAAAAAAAACCATTCTGCACTCCCTCTCTATATTCTCTATAAGTGTGGCAAATTTCATACTACTCGTAAAAAGGGTACAAAGTTTTTGCTTGACGTATTAATATATAGATAATGTAAGTCGGATAGAGAATCAACGCTTTTGAGATGTGGACCGTGGAGGGATTTTAAACTTTTTAAGCCGGGAGTGTTGCTAACACTGGTCCTAGCAAGAGCAGTGCTTCGTAGAATCTAACACCGGATCGGAAACGCGACCCACTGAGAAGATCCGGTGAGAAACTCAGTGGGCTTTGGCTCTGTGGGCTCATTTAATCGTCGAGCCTTTCGTCGCAAGCGACGGGTTCGGCGAGGATGATGACTGGTGCCTGCGGTACCTAAAAGCACCGTTAATGGATCGGGAGGATCTGTAATGACGTGTTTTCTTTCCAATAATCTGTCACCACTATCTTAAAATACTTTCAAAACAAGTAATATGACAAACATCGCAATTTCTTTTAAACTTTTTATCTTTCACCAAACAAACACTAAAACTGTTACTCACCTAGTTCTTAAAAGACCGAACTGCAATCTCTACGCTCTTGAGTTGTTGGAACAGTTCATAATTTCATGTCATGAACTTAATCTCTTAAAACGCCGTGAATTCTTAACCCACTTTTAAGTCAGAAGCCGACATAAGTAGGGTCTCAGCATTAGCTTTGAAATCTTCATCGAAAATTCTGGAAACGATTAAATTGTCTGGAGATAGAAGCAATTTCTATTTTGATTCTATATTAATTAACCTTTACTGCATGATATGATGTTAAATTATAATTTTTATTACACCCGAATTGTGTGTATCTGATAGGTAATTCAGAATGTTTAAGGCATGTATTATTTTAGAAAATGTTGTATCTGCCTGCGGGATTGGAATTTTCGCCATTGGCGCACGCTTGACCAGAGTACATAGAACGTTTTTCTTCTGGATCCATTAAGTCATGGACATAGTATTTGGGCTGTGAAACGTAATTTTTTCTAGGCAATCATGGGTTCCTTGTCACACAGTATAGTCGTTTCATCAGAAAACTTCACAGAATCCCGTCTTCTGTGGACATTTGCATTAACATGGTGGAGTGTATGGTAACGATAGTGATCTCTCATCAACCGATTAACATTATTTGGACAATAAGCTCAAAATTCCAAGTACTCTGGTCGTACTAAGATGTGATTTTAATTTAAAAATTGACATAACATGAAATGCCAACCAAAATTTGTTACTATGGATATCGCAAATTTTACCTATTTATTTTTGCCAGAGTAAATGTTACGGCTATCCAGTAAATTGTTTAAAAAGGAAAAGATATAAATGTTTCGTGTCTGTGCGAATAGCGGAATTGTTTCCAAGACGAAATACACTTTTATTGTTGAAGTTGAAATTTATGGTCGTATTAAAATTTATTACATATTTTTGTTGGTGACGGTGCCGTAAATAGTAATAGTAAGTAGCGTACTAAATGGACTTTTCTCTATATCTTTGGTCCGGAATAAATTTGTTTCATAAAATTTCATCGGTTAATAAACATTTGGCTGATTTTGTCAAGAGAATTTTCTTCTTAGCTGTTTTTTTAGGCATATGCGATTACGGTCTACCTGATGATGAGTGGTGATGATGAGTACTCTCTGGAGGCCTTGTTTGAAGAAAAACTTGGTATATGGTCGCAAAACATCGCAGAGGAGATTTCATTTCAGAGTTTGGGGATATAAAGTTCTCAGGAAATGCATTGTGGATGAACGCACCGTTTCCACATAGTACGGATGTACTCTGTACCTGATGTTGATATTTTCTTTCATTAGTTCGTGTTTATTTTTTATATAAGCATTAATTGTTGAATATTGAAATAATCTCGGAACGAAATATCTCAAGATTGCCTAAAGACTACTGGGTTTTTTTTATTGCTTAGATGGGTGGACGAGCTCACAGCCCACCTGGTGTCAAGTGGTTACTGGAGCCCATAGACATCTACAACGTATATGCGCCACCCACCTTGAGATATAAGTTCTAAGATCTCAGTATAGTTACAACGGCTGCCCCAGCCTTCAAACCGAAACGCATTACTGTTTCACGGCAGAAATAGGTAGGGCGGTGGTACCTACCCGCGCGGACTCACAAGAGGTCCTACCACCAGTAAAAAAAATATTAAGGGTAAAAGTATTAAATTTATAATAAGAAATATTATTTTAAACATATAAATTTCCAAAAAGTGGCCTTCCAATTTCATTGTTCTAGTTATAATAGGAAATTTCAGCACACCGCGCCCAAGGAAAAATGTTATAAGGAAAACCAAAAAAGAAAGATATCGTGAGGAGCTATCGATTCCGTGTTTGCTTTGGAACGTCTAAACAACAGATAAATCTCCTTGGAGTGACCTTGTTTGTAGCATCGATTCGTTAGCTAATGGCCCTCGGCTGGCTCTTATAAATCGATCAAACGTCAAGACAGACCGGCCCACCACTTTGGCACAAGACCGCTTTTGAGGGAAGCGCTGTGTTAAGTAATACATAAGATTTTATTAAATACTAAAAGATTATTTGAATTCGTATTCAAAGATTGGTGAATTAAATGTGTCACAAGACAAATGCTTTAGCAATACCGAATAGAAATTTATTTTCCCGCGCAAGATATTTAGAAATTTAGAATCCCTCTACGGCATGCAGTCATAAGGTATGTGGCGGATAGCAATTACCGCTGCTTTGTGTAATTGATAATGCCATAGGTACATTCGCATACATGAGTTTGAAGATAATAAAAATTTTTAAATTTAATAATTATATTATAATATAAACGGGGACAAATCACAGACGACCATCTGGACCCAAAATAAGATTTTATGAAGAATGCTTTAGCAATACCGAGTAGAAATTTATTTTAGAGATCCTCTCTTGCGCGGGACAAATCACACACGACCATCTGAACCAAAAATAAGATTCTCTGTACTATAAAAGAAAAAGACTGACATACATATATTAGTTATATGTGTATGTTTGAGTATATACATATACAGATGTTAAATGCCCAGACAGAGGACAAATAATCCTGGGGGGAGGGAATCGAAGCCATGATATTCGTCCAGCAGTCAGAGGTCCTTTAAATTGCAACACCGAACCATCTATTAACATATAGATGACAACATATTTCATCTTTACTTGAAAACTGTTCCGTATCGAAGACCCACTAACCCCTACGAGCAAATTATTTCACATAAAGGCTCTCTAACAAACAATTACTCCGGATTCAATATATCTTAACCCCTGTTCGTTTGTATGGAATTATTCTGGCTACATAAACGACTGTGATGGTTTTCTTTTTGTTTCCAACAAAACAATACCTTAATTACTGGTAGTTAGAACTCGATTTGGCATCTAATGACCTTTTTTGGTTGCACGAGTTTTCATGTGTTCTTGTATCTAGTTGAGAGCTTTTAATATGAATTGCGATTTATTTTATTCATCAATAAAATATACCGCTTGCTAAATTGATTCAAAGCAGCAAAGTTTATTTGATTAGAAGTTACACTATGTTACAAACGATCTGATGTTAGATCGTCGTGACCTAAAGGATAAGACGTCCGGTGCATTCGTGTTGAGCGATGCACCGGTCTTCGAACTCTAGGTTGGTACCAATTTTTCTAATGAAATACGTACTCAAAAAATGTTCACGATTGACTTCGACGATGAAGGAATAACATCGTGTAATAAAAATCAAACCCGCAAAAATATAATTTGTGTACTAGTAGGATCTCTTGAGAGTCCGCGTGGGACTCGGGAACGCCTTACTGCTTCACGGCAGAAATAGGCACCACCCTGCCTATTTCTGCAGTGAAGCAGTAAGGCGTTTCCGTTTGAAGGATGGGGTAACTATACTTGAGACCTTAGAACTTACATCTCAAGGTGGGTGACGCATCTACGTCGTAGATGTCTATGGGCTCCGGTAACCACTTAACACCAGATGGGCTGTGAGCTCGTTCACATATCAAAGCAATAAAAAAAAGATGGTTATGGCCGTTGTATACTTTGAGAAAATAAAGTAAAATCTCAATTGCTTTGGTAAAATGACTTTTGCATCCTCGAAACGCGAAACGCAAGATTGATTCGCTGTAGCAGCAAGATCGACTATGGGCTATCAACCAAATCTCTACAAATAGTACAAAATCCGAGTTAAAAAACGTATTAGCCGGCCCAAAGAATAGGATGCCCGGTGTATTCCTATCAGGCGGTGTGATAATGCCAGGAATCAAATCGCTCGTACAAACACTTTCTAGGATAATAAGGGCCTAAAATGGGTTCTCGGGTCAAACTAACGATTGAAGTACATGTACCATCAGCCTATTTGATAGTTGGTAGGCTTTGAGATCGTCCGAGCCTAGAAAGTTTTTTTTTTTAAATTGACTCTGTCTGTACATATAGCTTATCTAGATATAAATAATTTAAATGTGAGTTAAAAAAAAGAAATGAACCACTAATTTAAGCGCATTAATAAATTTTCTTAAGGAATTCATTATAAGAAAATTTAATATCGTCTTATAGCCAATAAAATTGATAATCGTTGTACCGTTAAGAATATTTTTATTAGACGTTCTGGGTAATGTTTCGGAAAGGACTTTTATTAAACACTCCGGTGATTTACTCTGAGGGCATTTCGTCCTTTCAAGTTTTATGTTTTGATCAACATTATGTTGAGCTTTTATCAAATCGTTATGTTTTTTTTTTAAATCTTATTTTTATTTTCCCACGATTATAAATTATTCAAGTTACTGTTATTTTTAAGTTATTTATGAACAATTTATAGGATTTTTGTGAATACAACTACATGAGTGCGTAGCTATAGGATCCACTAAGCGCAGCTAATTATATATATTATGTATTAATGGTCTCGCAGTAGTCCAAATTCGAGTATAATTAATTGAAATTATAAGGTTGAACATTATCATGGTTCTATTGTCAAAGACTTATTATACTTCTATAATCACAGATTTTACCAAAACTACACTATAGACAAATAATATAAAGATAAACAATATTAGCCTATTCTCAATTTGACCACACAGACTTTAAGCAATAACAAAAGTTGGCCAATAAACAAAGAGTGTGTGTGTCAAATACATGGTAATGTGTGTATTGTTTTTTTTTGTTGCTTTAATGTATTAATGCATAATTTAAAAAAAATATTAGCATTGTGCACTCCTTCTCTATATTCTCTATAAGGGTGGGAAATTTCACACTCCTCCGTCCGCGCAATTTTCGTAAAAAGGGGTACAAAGTTTTTGCTTCTTGCTGATATAGAAGAAGACTGAAACATTAACTTAAATTACATTTCCGTATGTTAAACGCGAAATCGCTGTTATGCTAACAAACTTACACAAAAGTTTCGAACCGTTAATCAAGGCAAGAGTAAGGGTCACCTCCAAATCTTCTTGACCCCTCAACACCATTCAACGTTATCACCCTTTACTTTACTCGGACAACGTTTGGGATCGCATTAAACTGGATCCTGTTTACGAAGGGACATTTCCACATAAAGAATCCAATTAGGAGGCGACAGGTGGCTGCACAATTTGTGTTTAGTACAAAAACATGTGCAAGAGAGGTAAGGGTTAAATGCTTTGATGTCCCTTTAAGGATTTATTGCTTTCAGGCCGAAACGCGTATTTGAACGGAGATTCAAACGAGGGTTGGGAAATGACTTTATTTTCATTGAAATATTTTCGAATGGAATGATTTTGTGAATTCGAATTTTATTGAATTTCGTAATTCACATTCTGAAGTATGATTCTAGTTCTCCATGAGGTACGTTATGTTACGGCTACGTTACGACTCAATGAGGTGTTTGAAAAGTTACAAGTTCACAGCGCTTTGTCATTGGAAGCATACGAATGTCATGTTTGAGTCGCATTGCCTAATTTTAAATGCTAGTAGTCGCCCAGTAATCGAAATTCCATACCATAATTATTAATTTAAATCATAAGTTTAAATATTATCATAAATAAATAAATATAAATAAATATTTTACTAACAATTACGCCACGTTAACTGGTCCCGTGCTAAGTTCGTAAAGAACTTGTATTACAGGTACCAGATAACAAAAATTAATGTAAGATTTTTATTATACACATACATAATAATATATTTAATATACATCCATAACCCTGGAAAATACATTTTATATTTATCATACAAATATCTTCCTTTGGCGGGATTCAAACCCGCGACCCCTTGTGTACTGACCATGTCACTTACCACTACACCAGACGGCCGTTAAATAATTCTATTGTCAAATAATATGAAAGACAGACTTTATACAATAACAAAAGATTGACGATAAACAAAAGAGTATATATGCGTGTGTCAAATACATGGTAGTGTGTAATATTTTTATTTATCGATTTAATGTATTAATAATGCATAATAAATAAATTACCATCTGCACTCCTTCTCCATATTCTCTATAAGTGTGGGAAATTTATATTATTTATTTTCATACTCCTTCGTCTGCGCAATTTTCGTAAAGAGAGGTACAAACTTTTTGCTTCACGTATTAATATTTATATACGATGTCTAGAGTACATTCTAATTTGAGAATATTTGATGTCGGCACTGGTTCTGATATTTTTATCCTATTAACGAAACGAAATCTGAGTTAGGGACCTAAAAGAAATACATAAAAAACGCCTGATTCTCTATATTAATTTAATAATATATTTTTGCCCATTCCTCAAAATCAGACCTGAAGGGATATGAAAACATAATATATTTTCGTAGCCTTTGCGATTCTAAGAAGAACGCCTTTAATTTTGATGAAAGCGAAAACGATATCAAGCGTTTGTGAATTTTCATCTGGAATCTTCCATGTTTTTTCGATCTCGAATTTTTCTCTTTGTAGTCATTTTTATGTAATTTCCGTGGCTTTTCTGTAGGATATCATCAATAAGGTAAAAAATATTTGACCACCCTCGTAATTCTGATATATTCAGGATTCAAATTGTACATTCAACCAATTAATAAATTTCAAGTCTTTCATTTTTTTAAGTTCCACTTACTTAGTCTTCCACTAGCTTTCACTCAATTCAGAAGTGAAGCTCACTTATTAATTTATCTTATTTAAAATTCATAACTAAAACCTTACCCAAAATCAAAACGCACAGACATTAATTTGTTTTCCACGTTCACTGAGCAGGAAGTCGACAAACTCTGAAAGTATTTTCCATTGGATCGAGGAATAATATCGTTGTTTTCGAAAACTCTCTCCCCAAGCGAGATGTGGAATTTTGATTTTGTCTTTCTCAGTAAAACTGAATGACTTGTGATTTTAATGTCTCTACATACATTTTCGGATTTCCCTTAGAATAATGTGGCTTCATAACAATCATTTTATTGAATATTAGCTGACCCGGCAGACTTCGTAGTGCTTCTTCGATGTCGCACTCTTCTTCGATGTCGCAAAAGCGTTCGACAAAGTCTGGCACAACGGTTTGATTTTCAAACTTTTCAACATGGGCGTACCGGACAGTCTCGTGCTCATCATAGGGGACTTCCTGTCTAACCGCTCTTTTCGATATCGAGTAGAGGGAACCTGCTCCTCCCCGCGACCACTCGCGGCTGGAGTCCCGCAAGGCTCCGTTCTCTCTCCGCTTCTATTTAGTTTATTTATTAACGATATTCCCCGGTCGCCGCCGACCCAGCTAGCCTTATTTGCTGACGACACAAGCGTTTACTACTCAAGTAGAAAAAAGTCCCTAATCGCGAGTAAGCTCCAGAGCGCAGCGTTAACCCTCGGACAGTGGTTCAGAAAATGGCGCATAGACATCAACCCAGCGAAAAGCACAGCAGTGTTATTTCAAGGGGGAAACTCACCGCTTATTTCCTCCCACATTAGGAGGAGAAATATCACCCCCCCGATCACCCTCTTCGGCCAACCTATACCCTGGGCCAGGAAGGTCAAGTACCTAGGTGTCACCCTGGATGCATCCATGACATTCCGCCCGCATATAAAAACAGTCCGCGATCGTGCCGCATTTATTCTCGGCAGACTCTATCCCATGATCTGTAAGCGGAGTAAAATGTCCCTCCGGAACAAGGTGACACTTTACAAAATTTGCATAAGGCCCGTCATGACTTATGCGAGTGTGGTGTTCGCTCACGCGGCCCGCACACACATAGACACCCTCCAATCCCTACAATCCCGCTTTTGCAGGTTAGCCGTTGGAGCTCCGTGGTTCGTGAGGAACGTTGACCTACACGACTACCTGGGTCTCGAATCAGTCCAGAAATACATGAAGTCAGCGTCGGAACAGTACTTCGATAAGGCTATGTGTCATGATAATCGCCTTATCGTTGCCGCCGCTGACTACTCTCCGAATCCTGATCATGCAGGAGCCAGTCACCGTCGACGCCCTAGACACGTCCTTACGGATCCATCAGATCCAATAACCTTTGCATTAGACGTCTTCAGCGCTAACACTAGGAGTAGGCTTAGGAGCCCCGGTAACCGTACTCGTCGAAATCGACAAAGAGGTCGACGTACAACCTAACCCATGCGTCAGCCCGCTGAGTTTCTCGCCGGATCTTCTCAGTGGGTCGCGATTCCGATCCGGTAGTAGATTCATTCGCGAAGCAATTGCTCTTGAGTTGATAGGTCTCCTTCGGAGGCGCTCGGACAGTTGTTAGCAAATCCCACCCCTCCTGGCTGAGCCTTTGCTCGCCCACATGTCCTGGTGAAACTGGAAAGGCCTCCGGGCCACCAGTAATCTATCAATCATAAAAAAAAAAAAAACTTCGTAGTGCCTCAACCGATAAATAAAAGACCTAAACTTTTGTATAAAATAAACTTAAAACAAACAAAAGGAATCCGTCCGACGGGGACACATCAAAGGAAAAACAAAATTGTTGTTTTTATTTAATTCCGAGCATTTTCATATTTATCTGCCTTTTAAACCTTTCCTGGACTTCTACAAATAATTCAAGACCAAAAATAGCCAAATCGGTTCAGCCGTTCTCGAGTTTTAGCGAGACTAACGAACAGCAATTCATTTTTATATATATAGATATTGCAATAGTTCGACGTAATTTCTCTTCTAAGTGTAAGAAGTTTATCGGAGAATGGGCAGCAACACTCTCTGATTACATTAGCATATTACATTACAACCATTACATTGGACGTAATACCTTGCAAGTTGACATTGCTAGCACGGGTTACCTCTATTCTGATTGTTAGGTGACGAAGTACTTGTATGTTGTAGTAGATACGATTTTTTTATTTGGACGATGTCCATGGATGGCTATTTCGAAACTTTATTTATCTGCGCAGACATGGACATTCGATCTGAATTGATGAAGGATTGCTTAATGAATTAATTATGAATTAAGTCAGTCAAAAAGTTATACGTTTTCTTTAATTAGTTAATTTGTCGAAAGTGTAATTTAAAAGAAACTCAAGTATGCGGAGTGCGCTGCAAGTAATGAATTATAAAGCTCGAATATAATTAGTTTATTGCGCAGACAAGTTCAATGTTCACTGGATGGCGTAGTCACCTTCATTTGTATACATTACGTTGTAGCTACTCACCTTGAGAGACGAATTTGATAATACAATGCAGTACTCCAAAACAACAAAAAAACATACGTTGAAGATAATAGTAAAAATTTTCATTCTAGCGCGCCGTTCAGGGGTGACATCATAAGATCCAAACTTCCTGGAGCCACTACGTTCATCCACAGTGCGTTTCCAGAGATATTTTTTGCCACGTACCATCCGGCTATGGAATGAGCTCCCCTGGCATTGCTGACGTCTATGAGCGACGGTAACCACTCACTATGTGCTGTATGTGGTATGCTCGTTTGCCTATACGGCAATAAAAAAAAATTGTGACCGGTTTTTCTTTTTTTTTTTTATTGCTTAGATGGGCGGACGAGCTCACAGCCCACCTGGTGTTAAGTGGTAACTGAATTCTATAGACATCTAGAACGTAAATGCGCCACCCACCTTGAGATATAAGTTCTAAGGTCTCAAGTATAGTTACAACGGCTGCCCTACCCTTCAAACCGAAGCGCATTACTGCTTCACGGTAGAAATAGGCAGGGCGGTGGTACCTACCCGTGCGGACTCACAAGAGGTCCTACCACCAGTAATTACGCAAATTATAATTTTGCTACTTCTAACTACTAAGTTCTAACTAGTAAGACTAAGTTCTGTATTTATTAGTTGCAATGAATTGTATGAAGAGTTAGTGGACTAGGACACAAGCTTATTATTAACTGAAAATGTATTCAATGTCACTCTTTCGATATACATGAAGATGCCGAGAAACGACCGGTACATTTTCAAAAATTCTTGTAAAATAACATTCATTAAAATGCATACATAGTGTCTTTCAAGGAAAACAAGAAAGAAAACGTTTACAAAGAACTTACTTAATTAAATAGCTTAGCACTTTGGACTCTACTGTTTTCTTAAACAATTGTCTTTTTAACGCAATTGTTTTTATCTTACGCTTTTGAACTTAATTTGAAAAGCTCTATTTTTCCACAAGCCTTTTAGGGGTTTTTTTAATATTATATTTTTCTATCAGAAACATTTTCAAGTGAATCCTTTCCGTTTCCTCGAATTCGGCTATACAACTACATTGTATCTCGAATTGTCGTCTACTTCAAAAGAAAATTTGTTTTATCTTCATTTCCCTTCAGACTTGGGATTAACGAAGTAACTTGTTGATTAACGGAGTGAATCTTTAATATATTAATTCCTACGAAGTTGACAACAGGAGTTTCTTGAGGTTTTTCGAAAAACATCTACCCGAACAGAATCTGACTAAAGATTTCGTTAATGTAAATATAAGTATTATTAAATTAGGACATATAACATTGCAGAATATAATTATTATTGTTACTCCAGCAACTCTTTTTAAGATGGACTGTGAATTGTGGAGAGGCCAATGTGGAGAATAAGGAAAGTTTTCAACTTTTTGATACAAGTTTTGAATAAGGAAAGATTTCAAACTCAAGTTTTTGATAATTACACCCATTCAAGTCGACCGTGTCCCAGAAAATTGTAAAGTAATTAAAACGTCGGAAATAATGACCATTAAAAAAACGCAATATTAAACCGTAAAAGTAGGTAGTTAAATTATGTGCAGGATTCCCGATAAAAAAAAACATTATATAAGGAGTTTATCGACATAAAGTCAATGTTACTCAATATTGTCTTTGTTGTGACGAGCTCGCCGTCTATAGTAATATTTAAAAAATATTGCAAGTGTCGGGTAAGTACCTGCTGCCACTTTGACCCTTGGGATTTTTGTGCGTGAGGGGGCAGTGAACCCATTTTGAGACATGTCATCCTTTTTTTTTCTATCTATAAGTACTAGTGACATCGGGGGGTTATACTAAATTCTCCGGGAGAGTAGGTGAGCTCACCGGGCTCTAGCCTGAGGACGTTGCTAACACTAGCCCTAACAAGAGGAGTGCTTCGCAGAATCTACCACCAAATCGGAAACGCGACCCACTGAGAAGATCCGGCGAGAAACTCATTGGGCTCATACCATCGAAGTCTCGATTGTACTATTTAAAGGCTATATCATCTTTTATATGCAATGCTTCGTGACAGAAATAGACGGGACGGCTTATCTTCTCATGCAGGCTCATTATATACCCTAAAACTTGATACTGTACTGGAATAGCGGTAGGCAGCGGCTTGGCTCTGCCCCTGGCATTGCTGAAGTCCATGGGCGACGGTAACCACTCACTATCAGTAGGACGTACGCTAGTCTAGTGTAGACACAAGGGCAATAAAAAATATCTAAATTACTACGGTTCCTAACGTATTTTAATAAAGCCCAATGCGCGATCTAAGACAAATTAAATTTACTTTCCCTCGGTTAGCCGGAGAATCGTGGATCAGAATATTTTCGTGTGATCATAGCTGTAGATCCTGAGTAATTTGAAGATACAACAAAGAAGATACAAAAAGAAAGAGAAATCTACCGTTCCGGTATAATCTTTCATTTGATCTGCTCTTTAATGACATCTGAGACATTATTGATTGCTACTAAGTTCTTCAAATTGTATTATTATTCACCATATAGCATAATAGTTGACAATTCAATTACGCTTATTTACATTCTGAATTAAGTTAATCTGTGTCTACTGAAAGTTGAATTCATTCGGTCGTGTTCGTTGAATTGAAAAATGCCTGAAGAATACGTTTTTTTTTGTGTGAATTTGCATAATTTGGCATTACAATAATACTTCATGAGCTATCTCGAAAAAAAAATTAGCCACTTTTTGTGCCGATTTTTTTAGGTCCAGTATGATTTTCTGCACCTTCTATAATTAATAAATATATAGCCTTTTAGTATGCCTAGTAAGTTCAGCTAATGGCCGTCCTAATAGAAAATAGTTACCATCACGCACGATCGTTGGAATCCAATATCCAATGTCAAGATCAGGATTCCTGTTTGAAATATTATTATTTTTCCTAAATATTTAATATTTGTTTCTATAATAACTTACTCAAAAACCATTATATAAAGGGGAACCAACACTTTTAAAATTTTTTATAAAGAAGAAAATGACACTACATTAATACTGTTCAAAATAATTCTTTCCACAGCCTTACTTTAACCCAGCCATTTAAATAAACTAGATTCAATCCACCCCATCACTTTGTCTATCACTTTATTACTTTGAACATTAAGATACCCGAAATCTTGGCACCACTTTTGTCTCAAGATAAGACCTTGACAACCGCCACGAAATACCATTCCGGCAGACATTTATTATTCAATCTCCGACATGACTTGGAAATTCACGCCTTAAGTATTAAATATTAGGTAAATTGCGCTGCCGAATGTATTGTCGGACAGTAATTTATAATTCAATTGGATCAACCTCCGGATTATTTGGCGTAACACGAACAAATCAATTATTTACGTACGACCTGAATACTATCACTCGATTTGGGCCCTTCAGTCGTAAACTGCGGCACTTGCTAACGGTCTATTTGTATAAGCAATAAACTCTGATACTTTTACGGTCCCCGAGGTCATTCACTTTGTGGAACTTTGTTAAATATTGAAAGAGATTTCATTTAAATTTCCATTTACAAGATCTCGTTGTGCGGCTTTTTAAGCGGGGCAAGAATTTTCACAAATTTTCTTGTTATATAAAAATCACCGCACAGATGCACCCAAGGGATTGAAATCTAATTCACCCAATAGCTTATAAAAAAATAAAAAAATATATGTCGGAGAATTCACAATTATTAACACTATCGTCAGACGTAGGGGCGAATAGGGTGATCGAGCTAAGAGAAATAATGAGTACACCAATCACGTTTGTTGTCTTAGAACAATTTAGAAATCTTCTCTTGACGTTAGCAAACGAAAACGAATAAGTGGGATAATGGTTGGTAAGTGTGATGGCGTCTATTCGTCTCCGTCGGCTAGGCGTATTTGAGTATTAAGGGGTAAGCAGCGGCTTGGCTGTGCCCCTGGCATTGCTGAAGTCCATGGGCGACGGTAACCATTCACCATCATGTGGGCTGAATACTGGTCTGCCTACAAGGGCAATAAAAAAAAAGGCTCTGTCGTAGCACGAAGTTAACAGAGTTCCGACGATACCTTAATCGTGTGGGTTTCATTTAGCTACCAAACTAATGACCGTCTCTGACATTTAATGACATGATCAGTTAAAGAAGCATTTTATGATCAAGAGTAATTTATACGTTACAGGTATAAACAGAAAGCGCTTGTCATGTTGTTATGTTACTAAATTCCATAGAGGCTCTTATAAATAATTCCATTTCCAAAAATGAACTGAAAAATCAATGGGAAACGCAAACATCTGCGTTGCTCAAAGAAATGTCAATAGACGACAAGAAAATTTATCTCTTCCGCACGGAAATTGAAATTTTGACCTCCGTCCGTCCGGGAGTCACACCGCAGGCCTTTGGATGATACAATTGGACTTTGAGATTTAACTTTGATGACAAATAGACGAAGTTTAATAGGTCTGTGTTGCTGTGTTATACGAAGCCAAATTTATTTATTGTATTCTGTTGTTTTGGAACGACTTAACTTTGTATTAACGTACAAAAAATAACATTTTTTATCATTCATTGACCACGATCTCAGAGCGTTCGTTTGCGCAAGACACTAACTCGTATGCAAACAACCGTGAATGAAGTGTACCACAATAAGTTCGCACGTTACCGAGCGACCTTGGGTTGTTGCGAAACTTCCAGTTTTATTTTCTTTATACCTCGAATAGAACTTAAAATTAATATTTTTAAAATAAGGAGCTTCATGCCTATCCGGTGTCCCATGATACCACACATTCTTTTTATATTTTTGTTGATAGTACAATTTGAATCAACGTACATGCCTTTAGAATTGAAGAAAGGATTGTTTAAGTTTAAGGATGTCCATGATCATAGGCTCTTTTAGGTCACTTCACTAATTTTTTTATTAGGGTTAAAAGATATAACATGAATATGGTTAAAGAATATTTTACTATGATCAGGTATGTGGTTCATTGACGTAGTTAGTATCCCCGGATCGTCGTGGATAATTGTAGTTCTTACCCTGTCTAACCCTTCAGCTATTTTATCTACATTGGCTAATTAGGAGGTGTGAGTGTAAGATCGTTGGTGTGGTTATTTAATGGGTTAAACTTTCTTCGAAACACCATGCCACAGTTCTTATATTTAGGTTGATTAATTGTGATTCAATGTAAGGACTATAAAAAATGTGGGTTGATATCAGGTAGAAGAACACTCATCCATCGAGATCAAGTTAAGCATATCACAAATAGGACATAATATAATATTATTCAAATATATTATTCATATGAACTCAATAACATTATGTTCTGATTATATCAACATACCTACCTAAAAAAGTCCATTTATATTCTTGCTTACTCTAAAAACTTTCTTAAAAGGAATTCTTGTATCTGGTCCTTAGTTATGGTAATGAAGGCCGACTGAGTCGAACACTTGAATAAATTGTTGCCAAGGTTTGTGACTATGAATAAATTCATCCGATCAATGGAGTTGTGGTATATCCACAAAGAAAGGTCCTGACAATACAGAGTCCTGGGTAATTGTCTTTTATCTAAAAGATCAGACTTAGTTATTGTTGATTATAAATTTTCCCAATGAAGCAATATTCTTGGTACTGTGATACATTAAAGGATCATCAGGGTGGAGGCGACAATTGAGACACTTTACATCCACATGAAATAATATATTATTTTTAATACACGGGATAGAATACGAATGCATCAGAAATTTAAATATGCTAACCGCCGGTATTTATAGAATCATTTTGACCTATCTATTTTAATACAAACTTAGTAGTTAATATTAAACATTGTTTATCTTAATTATTCTGCTGATTATTTACGTACAATTATTATTTAATAACTTCAAATTACGTAACATATACTTTATATTATAAGACAAATAATAAGTTCTATATATTTCCTAATCATTAGGGAGTACCAACTAGTTCGTAAATAATTTATTATGTGAGACCGGAAGTGTTACTTAATAACAGATACTTTAAATTATTATCTTACAGAAGAGCACACTTTCTAATAAATGCTTATATCATGCTGATGATCCAGAAGAATGCTGAATGATTGTTTCACTGATATACATAAAAATACTAGCTATTGGTAGTGTTTTATTGTACGTAGTACGAAATGTGTTGAAAATTGTTATTTTATATTGATGTTTTAAGTTCATTAAAGTCACTCTTGAAGATTAAAAGCATTCGCAAGTCGCAGCTCGTGGTCTGTGTAGTTAAATAGACACTAAGGCCTACTGACATCTTAAAATAAACAGGTTTACTGGTAGTAGGACCTCTTGTGAGTCCGCGCGGGTAGGTACCACCAACCTGCCTATTTCAACCGTGAAGCAGTAATGCGTTTCGGTTTGAAGGGTGTGGCAGCCGTTGTAACTATACTTGAGACCTTAGAAGTTATATCTCAAGGGGGGTGGCGCATTTACGTCGTAGATGTCTATGGGTTCCAGTAACCACTTAGCACCAGGTGGTCTGAGAGCTCGTCCACCAACCCAAGGATTAAAAAAAAAAAAAAATTTGCTGTTCATATCAAGATACTTTTGAATTGGACCACAGTTGATTCGCAGTAGTGTTACCAACATCAAATTCTGCTACGCGACCTTATAATAAATAAACCTTATAATGAAAGAGAGTCCACTGTTTGACTGAAAAACAGTAAGATCACTGGTCTATGAAGTCTATAAATAGAATTCAGAATTTTGAATGCAGAATGTTTAGTTGAAGACTACAATTGTAGTTTTGAAGTTAAATTTCTAGTATCATAGATTAATAATATGATCGTTGGTTTTAATGAATAAAAAATTAAGTGCGTAAGTTAAATTTAGTTGCGGTTTTTTCGTAACGAACTAAATTCGTAATTATAGCATTTTGAAGCCCAGTGGTGGAAAATATTGCTTTGTAAACAGATAAAAATCAGCGTGACTGAAAGTACTCTAATTTTCGATTAAGATTTAAATTCATTAATTTTCTTTTTTAAGTTTTCTCTGGATATTTTTTTCTTTATCCATGAAATTTTGTCTGTAAGAGGAAAGTAAATGTATCAAATAATAATAATAATAATGTATCAAATAATTATATCAGAAATAAAATGAGTAATACATATGAATGAACAAGAGAGATAATTAAGGAGTCCGATACATCCTCAGCCCGGGAGGCATGATGTTAATTTCCTTTGTCGGTAAATAACAGCCAATCTAATGTTCCCATTATTCCAAATAATACGTACGAGTAAATAATATGTAATACATGATTGTAGGTTGAAGGGAATCATTATTGTCTCTAGTGTTTCCCGTGTAATGTTCAGATGAAAGGATATTTTTAAGCATGTTTTTGGATTCGCGTCGATAGAAGGGTCGTTTAAGATAAATTTTCCGTAATGAAGGTTTATTTTGGTCTATAATTGGAATAACAATTTCCTTACGGTAAGAATAGAAATAATTATCGGACATTTATAAGAAGACTTCGAAAAAGTCATATTTAGGAAAAAATTCACAAAGAAAAATTTTCGTCACTGAAGTACCTGGTAAAAGTAAGTCCTAAACTGTCAAAGTATTTATTGATAAGAAAAAGACATTTAAACACATTAAATTTTTATATAAGATACTAAACCTTGTTTGCTATATATCCTTTAAGGACTACAGTACATAGTAACTTCGGTTCCAAATTAAAGTTACTGAAGTTATTTAATTCCGAAAGCTAATTAAATAGCTATAAAAGAACTTAGCTGTTTGTTGAAATGATTGTGTGTGATCGTGTTATTTAGCAGTACGCCTTTATCTAGGCTTGAAGTAAATACTGAAATAGAAACAAAAACATTCAAAACTCTTTAATTCCATAAAAATCCTTCCACAAGCCATTCAATATTTATAATGCCAAATTCAACAGTATAAACACGACTAAAATGGGAATAATAGAAAAATCCATGTATGGAAAATGTTTTGCTTCATTTTCTTGGCAAAACAAGCCGGCTTGTCGTCGAGTTTTGCGACGAGAAAAATAAAAGTAATCTCCGTGGTAGGACGAAGAAAACTGTATTATACACTATTTTGTTTTTACTTCCGCGAAAAGATTATGTGAAGATTTTGAAAACATTCTTTCGGGAGTATGAGTACTTCATAAATTTATAGCACTGCTTAATAAATCTGGTATTATTTTACAAATACGTTTGGGGGCTGAGATTGCGCTGTGGTTATTACCTTTTTCTTCTGCACTGTCCATACAGTATTCCATGTTGGTATTATCTTAGAATTCGGATGTTATATTTTGTAAAATAACATTTAAACTCCCAAATGTAATTGGTGTGAATAATGCGTAATCTTTTATTAGATTTGGAGCATATAAGAGCGTTCATTTGATTTACGATGTAAAACAATATTTCGTTAAGCCTATACCAAAGATTAAGTTAAATGCAGTGTTATGTACTTTGTATGTACTATTCTTCAATAGTAAAAGGTCGAATAAAGTAAAATTAATTCTAATTTTATGTTATTATCTATTCTATTATTTGAGCAAAGGGCTAATATTAATTCCTAAGCAAATATAGCTTAAAAGTTACTAAAATAAATAAAGTAGCGTCTCGTGTCTAGATATTATGTTAAGTTATGATATTATTCTTAAGTTGTAAGATATAATATGTGTCATATATGTATTTTGTACACATATATTATATATACCTATATAGTGAACAACGTCGTGTGAAGAACCACGTGTTCAATTTGAAATGTTATAATCACGCTTGTAGTGTGACATTTTTCTTTTCGTAAGATTCTTACAAATTCTATTAAAGCAGTATGGTAATTCTTGTCGACGGTAAAAAATAATCGGTTTTTGTTTTTATTCGAAATATTCATATCAATATTTTAAGATATACATTGTATACAATCTTCTGAATCGAGTTTTTCTGAAAGGTCGTTCCGGGAGGCCCTCAACTGTTCAAAGAAATCACATCCTTAAGACACCCGAAATGCCTATTAGTCATTTTTTTTTTAATTGCTTATATGGGTGGACGAGCTCACAGCCCACCTGGTGTTAAGTGGTTACTGGAGCCCATATACATCTACAACGTAAATGCGCCATCCACCTTGAGATATAAGTTCGTATGTCTCAAGTATAGTTACAACAGCTGCCCTACTCTTTAAACCGAAACGCATTACTGCTTCGCGGCAATAACAGGCGGGGCGGTGGTACCTACCCGTGCGGACTCCCAACAGGTCCTACACCAGTAGGTCCTACCTACAATTAAAAATCAAAAGGGATTATTCGATTTATTTATCTAGTCTATTGTAGCTTAGTACAAGATACTAAACTATTCTAACCAAAATAAACGAAAAATGCATATAATATAACCTACTTTGTTTAAGATATGAGAAGCGAACGAAATTACCTGTCTCGCTCCACGTAGGTTTAATATCTACTCAGCTGTTTGTTCACAGACTGCGGTGAAAATATTCAAGTTACTTTTTCATATTAAGCTTCAGTACAATATGAAATATGTTATTCTTTTGTACGTTTGAAGAAGTTTCGTTTTATCCGTTCAAGTTTTATGTAAATGTTAGATGTAAAATTCGATTTTCAGTGATTGAAGTGTTCGCTGTGGGAAACCTAGTATATTTTTCATTACTGTACGTATATATCTGGCCATAAATACAAAGGAAAACAAAAAAAAAATCTATGGCGAATAACATTTATTACTTTTACAGTATGTTAGATTGATACATAAATATAAAACAATTTAAAGTATAAAAAGCTTATTCGAAGTGGTCTCCATTGGCTGCAATACAGTCCTTTAAACGTTGAGGCCAGTTATCAATAAAAGCACGCACTCTTTCCATGGGAAAATTTTTCACTGCCAATCGTACGGATTGTTTTAGGGACTCCACATTATCATGGCGCTTAGAGCAAGCCGTACTCTCTAAAACTGACCATAAGTCATAATCCAGCGGACTAAGATCGGGACTAGACGACGGCCAGTCTTCAGCTCTGATGAAGTCCGAAACGTTCGTTTCCAACCAAGACTGCGTAGACCGAGCCTTATGACCTGGAGCCGAGTCTTGCTGGAAGGACCATTCTTGATTATTGAACATGGTGTTGTTAAAGGGCTTCACTACCTTCTCAAGATTGGTATCTTGATACATTTGTGCCGATGTTTTGATACCTTTTTCACAAAAGTATGGCTCAGTCACTCCTTCATAGCTAATACCCCACCAAACCATCACTGAAGTTGGATAGTGCCCACGTTGCACTCTGTTGACTAATTGGGAAGCTTCCTTAGAGCTTTGAGCATAAATACGGTCATTTTGTTTGTTAAAATGTTACTCATGTACCGCTTCAGTAGTTCTTTCGATTTTACCACCCTATTCTCTTTTAAATTATCAGTTAAGTAATGACCAGTACGTCTCTTATAGGCTGAAAGTCCTAAGTCATCTTTTAAAATACGCGACATGGTTCTAGGTGCTATCTTCATCTCCCGAGATAAAATCTTTTGCTTTCGGACAGAATTTCTTCGAATTCTTTCCCTTACTGCTTTGAGCACCTTTTTCGTACGAACACTATGTGGACGGCCAGATCTTTTTCTGTCACAAATAGAGGAGGTCTCATTGCACCTATTAATAGCCTGGTACACAAATATTTTACTAATACCAAACGTATGGAGAGTTTTAAAATTTGCATTTGGCTCCATACCTACTTTGTGTAAGCAATCACAGCGATTCGGTTCTCTTTATCACCCCACTCCATTTTAATATTGCAAAATATTGTACAGTGTATTGGCGCCAAAATGAAAAAAACTCAATCAAATTCAAATGTAATATTTTGTTTGTTTTTAATTGTAACAGTATTTATGGCCAGACTAAGTAGAGTAATAATTGTCAGTGGAGTTATAAAATACTATTTATTTCGTAATTAATCCTTTAAAAAAATGTGATTATAGTTTTTTATACATTGAAAATCGATAGCTATCCATTTTGTATTTTACGTATTGTAATGTAAGACTTACATGACATTCATATAAGTTGCGATTTATTTGATTAGTTTAAAGTCGTCGTGGTCTCAAGGACAGGACGCCTGGTGCGTTCGTATCGAGTGATGCGACTGTGTCGGTATTCGAATCCCCATTTTTTCTATTGGATTACGTACTAAACAAATGTTCAAGACTGACTTTCACGATGAAGAAATAACATAGTGTAATATAAGTCAAACCCACAAAAGAATTAAGTTGGGTAAATACTTGTGATATAGCATCTTGTGACGCCGCACGGATAGGTAACATCACTCTGCCTATTTCCACCGTGAAGCAGTAATGCCTTTCAGTTGGAAGGGTAGGGAAGCCATTGTATTGTAAAACTGAGACTTAGAACTCGTATTGTCTCAAGCAGGGCTGCGGCAGCTACGTCGTTGATGTCTATGGGCTCCGGTACCCACTTAACACCAGATGAGATCCCCATATAAGCAATTAAGGAGGAAACATGGTTAGAAGGATCGCTGTGTCATGCTAAGTTGGGTAATGTAATTCAAATGATCACACTATTTTCATGAGCAGCTACGACATTATGAAATTTATATAATACCTTGTATAAATACTGTAACCCGCAGATTTTAAGTTTGCGGAATCACTTGTGACATATTTTGTGCACGCATGTATTACTATGCTGCTTATCTCTGAAGGAAGGTATAATGTAGTGTGCCGTATTTCGTACAAAAGCTTTGTTATAATAATGTTGTATAAACATTGACGTCATGTTGAAAGGTATACTTCTACTATTTAATTTACGGGCTCTAGTAACAAATTTATCTATGGTAATTTCTTCGCATTCCGCGAATCGTCAACATCTTAAACAGACAGATAGTCCGTTATCTGTCGGTAAAGATAAGAGCGTCCCTCCAAGGTGTAACCCGAGCGCTATGACATGTCCGTCTTCAAATGAGGCTTGAGGAGAGTACTTAATCGTAGACATCGACTTGTCTGTGCCCCCTACATTGCTGACGTCCATGCGCGACGGTAACCACTTACCATCAAATGAGCCGTATGCTTGTCTGCCTACTATTTTATCAGCCTACAGACGTCCACTGCTGGACTTAGGCCTCCCCAAACCTCGCCACGAAGATGGGTGCTGCGCTATCTGCATCCAGCGGATCTACCCACGCTACGTCTTCTGGTACGCGGTCGCCACTCAAGAACTTTCCGGTCCTAACGGTCATTCGCTCTACAAGCAATGTGGCCCTGCCCACTGCCACTTCAACATCGCAATCCATTGGGCCATGTGAATTACTATGGTTTTCCTGCGAATCTCCTCATTTCTGATTTGATCTCGTAGGGAAACTTCGAGCTTAGCCCTCTTCATTGCTCTTTGGGTAACCTTGAGCCTTCTCATAAGGCCCACTGTGAGCGACTACGTCTCAGTGCCATAATATGTCGTCTGCCTATAAAGGCATTAAAATAAACGACAATAAAAAAAATTACGAAATTACACGGCAAATGTTATTTTCATTAGTAAATTATTTCTAAAGCAAATTTAAATCAGTTTGTTAATGTATTTTTTAACAAGTAAATTTTTAAGAATCTTTTAACACACAAAAAACAATTAATCTCAAATGCTTTTGAAGCTTTGAAATTACGTTTATTTCGTATAAACGTAATCTCCAGGTCCAAAGACGTCGTGAAGAGTGGAGGAGTAAAATATTAGGAAACATGCATTTGGCGTGGAGCATAAGACCGGCTTCATCCGGGCTTAGAGCAAGCGCTCTACAGAAACACATTACGGCCGATAGAATGCATCCACAGAGTACGTAAAACAGTTAGCTCACTTATTACCAGTAATTTCAGCACGGATAAATGGTAGGTATTTAAATGAACTGTATCTTGTGCTATTTGACGATACGGGTAGATTATAATTTTAATCTGAATTTGTGGATTGAACAAAAATTCTTGTAGTTGTCTTTATTTTTACTAACAACTAACTATATTGTGTTTATGTAAATGATCCACCCAATTGGCGTTCAATGATTGACGTTTATAAGAGCTCATATAAATCACAATGCCTTTTTTCCAGTTTAATGCGTAATATCTATGTCCTCTATTAATAATTCAACGTTAAGACTCCAGGATCGAATACAGTTTTTTCAAAAATAAATGAGATGTAAAATAATTAACATTACATAGCAAGTTCAGCTGCAAAATTATAATAGCTTTTATCCTGATCAAAATATAGCCCATTGAGTTTTTCGCCGGATCGGAGATTCGATAAAGCACTGCCCTTTCTAGGGCTGGTGTTAGCAAGTTCTCTCGGGTTGAGCCCGTGAGCTCGTCTATTCATCCGGGCGATGCTAGTATAGCCCCTTAGGCTACCAACGAAAAGGTAAGAAAAAACGTCAAAGTAATATTGATACGTGAGCAGATTTTCAAGTTGAACGTCCGTCTTGAATTTGGTCAGAATTATGTTGTAAGATTCTGTTACATATCGACGCTTGAAAGGCAAACGTGACTAAGCGACAATAACTGCTTTGTACCTAAACGATAGACAATAACCATATTCGATGCAAAAAAAATATTTAATTCTAGATCTATTAAAGTCATTTCAGTCCTACAGCTAGATTCATTAAAATAGAATTTTGTTCAGGTATTTCTCAGGTATATTTTAAATTAATTTCAACTTTAAAAATTAGTCTACTGTAAAGTTCACGCATTGTCGCTTAGTCACGTTTGCCATTCAAGCGTTGATATATAGGTAGATAAAAGTGGAGCTAGTGAAAGCGCGTGAAAAACACTTAGTATATTTAAAAAAAAAGCAAGAAGCAAGTTGCTAAATTCAAATGAACCCGCTGTATTGTATTTGCAACTGTGGCTTTACGATAGAATGCTACATTGAGCGGGTGCAGATGCACAACACTAGGCATTCGAAGCATTAAACTTAATCTGTATATAGCCTTGCAAGTCTGTCAATAATAAATTTAAAATGGAAAGTTATCATCTATATTCTATCTTCTATATATAAGTATATAAAAATGAATTGCTGTTCGTTAGTCTCGCTAAAACTCGAGAACGGCTGGACCGATTTGGCTAATTTTGGTCTTGAATTATTTGTGGAAGTCCAGAGAAGGTTTGAAAGGTTCATAAATATGAAAATGCTCGGAATTAAATAAAAATAACAACTTTGTTTTTCCTTCGATGTGTCCCCCGTCGGACGGATTCCTTTTGTTTGTGTTAAGTTTATTTTATACAAAAACTTAGGTATTTTATTTATCGATTGAGGCACTACGAAGTCTGCTGGGTCAGCTAGTATCTAATAGATATGATGTCTAGAAAATACATTCAAACAGTCTCTTATGATAATAATTGAGATTTTTACGAAGCTTTTACTTGCCTTTTAAATGAAATTTATTTATACTGTAAGATTTGTTATAAAATTGTAATGTTTATGTATGGAAATTTGTAACTACGATTCGCGTAAAAATGCTTTGGATCGCTCTTATTATTTTATACTATTTAACAGAAGTAAAATAGGCGCTAAATAATAGAAACAGGTGACATAAATTGTAGGAGAGCTATTTAGAAATATCAATTGTGTAAGGCTTAAGCTTATCTAGCAAGTATTATTTTTGTGAAATTCTGACTATTCTGTGAGCTCTTTTTCTATACAAAGAATCATACAATGGGAATTGTAATGTTTTCTGAAAAATTCTTGATACGCAATAATAAAAACTCACCAAACAACGTATTATTTGTGACTAGACTAGAAGATATTCTTTTCATTTTGTTTATAAATTTTCGATTACAAAAATAAATTTAGCTGAAACCAAATGAGAAATCTACTCGGGCTGTACTTAATATAGTACACTTATTTTTTGGGATCGGATTGTTAAAGAACGCTGTTATTGAGATATTGGATTCCGAAACACGTCAACTAGGGGACCAGGCATTTTTATTAAGAAACGTAAAAACCGAAGATAAAGAAAACGACAGAAACGTTGTGTTGTATAAAAGATACGTGTCCCGAAAACTAAATGTTCGAAGGAATGACTGTTTTATCTGTGAATATGAGTCCCACGGCTTCACTAGTGTTCCATTTGAAATAATTAGTAAGATTGCTCTTGATTGGTTTTTTTTTTTACGTTTCGGTTTGAAGGGTGGGGCAGCCGTTGTATACTTAAGACCATACAACTTATATCTCAAGGTACACTTACGTTGTAGGTGTCTATGGGCTCCAGTAACCACTTAACACCAGGTGGGCTGTGAGCTCGTCCACCCATCCAAGCAATAAAAAAACGGATATAATTTGTAATTTGACTGGTTGTACATGTTAGTCAAAAGCTTGATTATTCTTTTATATCATTCTGTGTAATTGGAATCAGATATATTATTAAACAGATTTGAAATTTGATCTTAAAATAGCTTAAGAACATAGATAGTGTGTAAAAAAGGTCATAGTCAACTTTTTCACAGATTATATATTGTGCGTTACTTGTTTGAACCAAAACTGAACAAATACAAGAATAGAAGTAAATGATGATCATGATAAGCGCTAATAACCGTTTTTTTTTTGTACAAGTCATGCTGAATGTACTCCCTGATCAAATCCAAATTCAAAAAGGCTTTATTTCTGATTGTTACATTATTCTTTGGTGAAGGCCTCTCCTAGAGTATGCCATACTTTTTTTTCACAACTTTTTTCATAGCGGTCTTATTGTTTAGTTTTTCTCGACTTTCTACCATTTTCCTTCGCAAGGATACAACATAGTGGTATTTTTTATCATATATACACATATACACATACATATACTCTGTTGCAGTATTACTAATATGAGGTAAGATTAGATAATATTTACTTGAGATTAAGTATTATAAAATTATTTATAATATAGTTTAGCTATAGTATGTAACATAGCAATATAAGGCATGTATAGCATTAGATCTATTTATTTTAATATTAGAAGTTAATTTATGAATTTCATGATTTATAGTTTTTTTTTTTATATTATTTCATTTATTTATCATAATAATATTCATTCACTACGACTGTGACTTTACATTAAAATTCTAAAGAACAATTCGTTTAAATTCGGCAACTTCCATTTTAGGATTTGTAATGATCATATTAAAAGAAAGAAGAAAAAAAAAACATGTAATAACGTGTTCCCGAATCTAGCCCATTTATATTCCGTAGATGAACGAAAACATACTTCATAGCGACATTCCGGCCACTTTTATTATTTACTTGGCGCGGCATCACCATCTGAATCTCTAATGATATTCAAACAAAGAACTTTCTTTACCTCGAGTTCAGAAGAATCGGGTATTCAATTTATTTTGACGTGTCGTTACGCATCGCACTGCACGAGTCTGGCTGTTGTCAGATTCAATGCTTTCAGGCAATCGTAGTAAAAATTAACCTTATAAATTACATAGTTCAACAATATTCCTGTAATTAATTTACGAAAAACTAAATCTAAAAAAAAAAGATGTGTGGTGTCGTGGGACACCGGATAGGGACGAAGTTCCTTATTATAAAAATATTAATTTTAAGTTCTATTCGAGGTATAAAGAAAATAATTATTCGGGGATATATTTTTATTATGATTTTTTTATTGAAAAAAAACTAAATAAAAGATATTCCAAAACAAATTAATTTACACTAAAAATAATAATCATCGAAATCGGTTGGCGTGATATTGAGTTATTGAGTTATTTATCTATTTGTCGCGCACGTACTTAATGAAAATTTAAGGCTTATATGGTTTTCTCATGGATACCATTATCAGAACTGGTCTAAATTGAAATGAGACCACATGAAAGCGTCCGTTTTCTAATAAAAAAAGAATCATCAAAATCGATTCACCTGGTCAAAAGTTATGAGGTAACAAACATAAAATCTTACGTTACGGACTTTTTTCCCGGTTAGGGTACCCCTCCGCAGCGTCCCATAAGGAACTTCGTTCTAGAAATTAAGTGTTATCTTATTATCCATTGGGAAGATAGCTAATTGGTTTTAAAAACTAAGACACTAGCTTGTTTAGCTATTGATCAGTAGGATATGAGCTTCCGGCTACTACATCAACAACACGTGTCCATAGCAGTTAATGTGTTAATGTGAAAAAAAATATTGTGCGACCGGCTTGGATGAAAAATTTAAACATACGCACTGACAAATGTTTGGGAACATCTACAAACCAAAACTAAGTAATACTCACTATTAACAAAGTAATATCTGTACAGCCTTTTTTTATTGCCCTTGTAAGCAGACGAGCATATGGCCCACCTGATGGTGAATAGTTACCATCGCCCATGGGCATCAGCAATGCCACTTCAGTGTTTGTTGAATTTTATTTCGAAATCTACCTTCTATCACGTAAGCTATCTCTGATTAGGATATTGCGTGACAGGACTCCGAAGTAAAAACTTTTTTCTCACGTTTTACTTGTGATGAATAACAAATAGATGTTAGTTTTACTGCGCCATTTATGTAAAAACTCTTATCCCCTATTGGTTCTTAAAATATGAATGCAAAAGTTTTTAATCGTAACGTACATGCTTCTGAGAAAACTGCTGTTTTAGTAAAAGTGGGACAACTTGTTTAATGTAAGAAAAAAACTTTAAATATTATATAAATAAATGTCTATACGAAATTCAAAAATCGTATTCGAGTTTACGTTTCAAAGTTCGATTGGAATGTGAATAATTTAATGTCTGTAAGTTTTATTAAGTTACTAAAATTTAGTTTAGTTACATAAACTAATTTGTACCCAAATTAAATCTGCGCGTATTCTGAATTTCGGATTTACACAACAGTTTTGTAAAGTTTGTAATAAGGTTTCATTATTTTTATTTATTAATTATCGCAATTATGAGCTTTTTAAAACAATCGTTCTTTTTTACAAACCGCAATGCTTTGCTGCACTGGGTTAGAAATAAAGAAGATTCTAGTTACTGCCCGTGGCTATTAGGTGTAATTAATACTTTACCAGTTTTTCTAGTCATTCTTATTTTAAATACATCTCATAAATGTTGTAATTACTTCTGTAGTGATTAATATTTGAAAAGAGTAATTAATCCAAACCAAGTTTTGGCACTGTATTCCAAATTGGTGGTATGCATACGCTGCTTTCAAAGTATCATTAAGACCATGATTAAAAGATACTTTGATTTCGTTTTGGGTAAATCAAACTTTTACATTAACTCGCCTTTTATTGTATAGATGGATAAACGACCCTTAGACCTATAGACTACGTGAATGCCGCCAACCACCTAGAGATATAAGCTCTAAGTTTTATTTGTGTAGCGTAACGACTCTGTGATCCTTCAAACGGGAACGCGTGAATACTTCACGCTAGAAATGGGAATGGTGGTGGTATTTACGGTGCTGGATCTCATAACACTTTGCAACTAGAAAACGTGTTAATTAGAATGTATATTTCATTAGAAAAATTGGTAGTGCTTGTGGGATTTGTCTTCTACAGCTGCATCGCTCGATACGAGTATATCGTCCATCTTATTCTTTAGGCTATGATGGCTTATAAGTGATTGCTCCCGCGCACTATATGTCCAAAGTTAAAACTTTGCTTATCCGTTTTTATATGTGATTTTTGATAAAAAAAGTACAGGATCAACCAATTTTTGTGAAAACGTATAAGAGGCAGAACATTTGAAAGAATAATACTAGAATTAACTATATGCCCATAATTCCTTGAATTATGACGCGGCAGAAGGAAATCCGTATTAACGTAATACGTCACAAGTCTTCCTTTTATTACGGAACAATAATTTTATTGGCAATCGAGCCGTATCAAGTAAATCTATCGGAAGAAATGCTCGCATACACGCAGTGACCCACATTATAGTTAGCTAAGGCTTAACGTATCGTTTGATCTATGAGACTTGGCGGATGGTACTATGGCCGAATTTTTCCTAATCACCTTTAAAGCTTAACATGTTATCGTGTTAACAAATTGAAATAAACAATTTGAATATTAACAATGGACCGTTAGCATTACTTCGAAATTATTTTATGTGTTTTGCTGGACGCGCAATTTATACGGTTTTTTTTCTCATCTAATGAACGTTTTAACCTTGTACGACACAAAAGGTATTTTTAGGAGGAACTAATCTCCTAAGATATCGATAACTAGATTGTATACCATGGACTCTTTCAGATAACAGTCTCCATGAATCTGCATATAGAATTTAAGTGACTTAATTTTTTTTAGCACTATGCCTTTTAGCTTTGAATGGTATGTGACCTAACATATCTAATTTACTGGTGGTAGGACCTCTTGTGAGTCCGCGCGGGTAGCTACCACCGTCCTGCCTATTTCTGCCGTGAAGCAGTAATGCGTTTCGGTTTGAAGGGTGGGGCAGCTGTTGTAACTATATTTGAGACCTTAGTACTTATATCTCAAGGTGGGTGGCGCATTTACGTCGTAGTTGTCTATGGGCTCCAGTAACAACTTAATACCAGGAGGGCTGTGAGCTCGTCCGCCCATATAAGCAATAAAAAACATAAAAAAAACATGAAAAATTCCAGCTATAGTCGTTCGATTGCACTCTGGTCCAATTCTGGACTAGCAACCATTTTTGTCTATAATTGCAAATCTAATTTAAAATAAGGTCGAAGCTTCAACTGTTTAACGACTTTCCCGACTTTTAATGATGAATGCATGAGTGCTTTGTGACAGAATAGGTAGGATTTTAGCGGCCCATGCGGGCTCATAATACGCCAGCATATTGCAATATACCTCATGATCATAGTGGTAGTTAATGCCCGATTGCTTTGCCATAGATTCCTTGTTCGATTCCCGACCCGGGTCAGTCTTTGTTATTAATGTACTAATATTATAAAGCTGAAGAGTTTGTTTGTTTGAACGCGCTAATCTCAGGAACTACCGGTCCGATTTGAAAAATTCTTTCAGTGTTAGCCTATTTATTGAGGAAGGCTATAGGCTATATAACATCACGGTAAGACAAATACAAGTGGAGCACCAATAAATCATGTTTCAAAATAGGGGTTTAAATAGCTCTTTAACATTCTATAATTCAAAAATATTTTCACTTTCTACGTAAATGAAGTGGGAGGTAAATTTTTGCGTTATGCCAAAGTAATTATCCAACGCGGACGGAGTCGCGGGCAAAAGCTAGTCAATGTTTATTGGCATTTGAGGTTTGATATTTGTTCTGATGGCATTGATTTATTTCCAGTAACGAAAAGAAATTCTTACCTTGAAGCTGACGTAGAACCTTTCAAAACAGAATTTTCGTTAATAAATAAATGATAAAGGATAAAAATGATTGACTCTAAACATTATCGTAAATAAGAAACATGGTATTTACGTAACACTTATTGTAGAAGAAAACCGTTTATTCTCAAAATACGGTTCCAAGCCGAAATTGAAAAAGTGATTTGCTGTAAGTGGTATTCAGAGCCATCAGTTCGAAATTAGTTGGCCAATACACTCTGCAGGGACAAAAAGGCTCGACAGAAGAGCCTTCCCCATATTTTTATATTAGCTCTTGAATATTGGCTGAGCGAAATTGGGACCAACGAGGAAAGTTGGTGTCCCGGTGAAATGAAATATAACAATGGATATTGAGGGCGGCGTTGAAATTTTATTGGACTAGCCCCTAGAAATTTATAGATTTAATGAGTTTTATTTCGTTCGAACGTTACATAATATAGTTCGATGGCTGAGTTAGTTATTATACGATTCCATTACTAATCCCAGGTAGGAATAGTAAAAATTAATAAAAAAAATTGAATAGAAGCAGTAAGTGTTAATACGGATCAGGATATTATCAACTTTTAACACGAAAATGCAATTAAAACATCATCATCATGTCTTAAGTTGGACTTAGGAATTAAATAATTCTGGTAATTACTCCAGTAAATATCGAGTTTAGGTCGTAAGCATGGTCAGCTATATATATGTACAATGAATATAAAAAAACTTTCTTCGGACAGAGTTACACTAGCAGAAGGTTATGACTTAGTCTGGCCATAAATACTGTTACAATTAAAAATTAAAAAAAATTCTATAAGTAGTACCCAAAAGTTTTCCTCGTCACCATTTTGGTCTTTAATCCGTTGTGATAAAACTTCGACCGCATATAACGATACAATATGTTCGTAAATTCGCGTTTGTTAACGTAAGTGGCGATAGTGAAGATTTACGAAGGTTTGCTGCGTACATAGTAAACAAGGGTTGTAAAACAACAGAACGGCTTTGGACGTGCCTCAGAGAATTGTTTTTTTTCTCTCAAACATACACCTGTTAAATTTGCGTATTAATCGATATTTTTCTACCTTGTAAGTAAATCAATTTTTATATTAAGCATTGTTTTTAATTTAATATATCGAAAACGGAGAAGGAAGCTACAGTATCTTATTGTGATACGGATGGTCAATGAACATAAAACTCAAATGATTAAAATCAAACAGATTACAGAGTTTATGGTAGATTTTATGGTAGGCAGCGGCTTGGCTCTGCCCCTGGCATTGCTGACGTCCATGAGCGACGGTAACCACTTACCATCAGGTGGGCCGTATGCTCGTCTGCCTACAAAGGCAATAAAAAAAAAAGAAAAAAAAGATTCTTTATTTCATTCGAGAGACAGAGAGCACTTTTAACTAATTTGAGTGTTTGCAGATTTTATTTCTTCAACGAAGCACACAGATGTGAGACATTTGTAAAAGAAAAAAAAAAAAAAGGACATAATATTCCTAAATAACCTAAAAGTACATGTTATTATCCGCAACACGCTTCGACAGATTACAGAAATAGAGCTCTATCAGCAACATGCCTCGTCAAAAAGTGAGTGTTTAATTTAATCTTTTTTTTTCATGTTACTATACCCGAGGTTTGGAATACAATTGTCGTGGTCACGTTTTCACCCAAAATCTGGTATTATTGATAGAGTTCTTCAATTAGAACCAAAACGGTCTATGTGACTAAAGCTAAAACACAAGAATATTAAATTTAATTCCCGCTCCAGAGGATTTGTGGTAAGCTTTTGTTCACTGTACGGCAGCTTAAGGTTTGAATCTGCTGGTCAATTTGTGTGAAGCGCATTATCCTGCCTCGTCTTTACTGGATAGTGGAGTATATTGTGCTCTTAATTGGATCGAAATATCCGCAGCCTAAATTTTAAGATATCTGGTACTAAGATACTCACGGCATAGGAAATTTGGTTGTATAATCTTTTTACGTAATAATTATCTCTTAGATGTGTTAGATCTATATCGCATAATAAAGTTGGTAAACCCGCTAAATTCTAAAGTGTAACTATTGGTGGTGCCTATTTATGATTGGATGTAGGTATGCATTCTGATTTAAAGAAAATTATAGCATTTATTCTGATGAATATACATAGGTTTTGATCTCATCTCTCAAAGCGGGTCGATGTTGCTAATTTGTATTAGGTCAGGTAACCAACCATATTAGACCAGCTGATCAGCTCATATTATTATTAAATAGTATTTATATGTAATTTTATTATTATATTAATTATTTAAATTACAAACACAACATAAATTCCAATTGTAATATTACGAAAATTTAACTTTTCTTCCAATTAAATTTCCGCGAAAGAAACACAGAACAAACAAAATTGATCTCATTACAGTAATTACAAAAGTTATAGCCAGAATAAGAAACAAAAGTTATTGAAAACTTTTAAATAAATTCATGCGAAGCTTCCCTTATATAAGTCAGCTTATATTTAACAAATCCCAAAAAAATACATTTTTCTTAAAGCAATACGAATTGTTTAAATATGTAAATGGAGAAAACAAAATATTCCATCTAAAAGGTAACGGGAAAGCAAACCATATTAAGGAATTCGGATAATAAATGTACTCGCATAATGCGATGAGAAAAAACAAATTTGAAAGAAAACACATTTTTTTGCCCTAACATATTTCTTGTAACACAAAAACATAGTGAAATAAATGTTACATTTCTAACGCACGCTACTCTTCCCCATCTGGTTACTTTCAAGAAAGTACCTTATGAAGCTGACGAATATGATATATACTTTATAGAAAATTATACCGCACGTGTAATGCGACCAAGTATTTTTTTAGTTAAGGTACAAGTTCTAAAAAATTACAATATAAGCGCATGCATAGGAATAAAATAATTTTCATATTATTTACACAAGTGATTGTTCACAAGCTTTACAAAATACTGACTAATTCATTCCACGATCGAATTGCGTAAACTATTTGAGATTAATTTAAACTAGAAACATTTTAAAACTAATCAATTTGAAAAACTTACCTTGTATATTCGCGTCGAAGTCAGAATTACTTTCAGCTAACCGATCACCTCATAAGCGGTAACTGTCGCTTACAGACTTCGACACTACCAGGAACAACACTTCCATCAAATCCGTGGAAACAATGAAAAGAGGTATTCATTTCTAAACATGCCGGAATGCTGCAAAAAGTATAGTTGTTGAGTTAATCTAAAGAAGATTTTTTTTGACAAGTTTATTGTAATTTGCTTGCATGGAAATTCCTGTTTTTTTTTTCAATCAGACCTCTAAAAGAAATATGCCGATTTGAAAACAAATCGGCTCCGCACTAATGATCATTGTTCGCCACAATTCCAGCACTCCCATCAAGATTTAATTTAGCCTGAACGAATTGTGATGAAGGGAAAGTCTCCTCACGCCATCGGAAACAAATAACATTCAGATCACGTTGCGAACAAAGCGTCAACTTCAGGCCGGGCCGATTCGGACTGGTTAATGAAGTTAGCCAGGATCGGTGGAGCACGCTTCCAAAATAACTAAGCCTTAAATTATATGGATTTGAGGCACCCTTTGTGTAGTTAATGTGTTTACTAAATTCAATTCATATCTCAGTCCGTGCCATTCTACCCTTTTCGATTGTTCGAAAAATAAAATTTGCTGATTATTTGAAAGGTTCCTGCTATTTTTGTATATTAATTTGGCGTTTTTAACACATATTTTTTAGCTTGACCAGTATCTTCTGTCCATTTGTGTATGTAACGGGTTTCTTCAATGTTCTTTTCACCAACTCCAAACGTCTGACCAAATTGAGAATTTTCACACGTATCAAAGACTGCTGACAATTTATTAGTTTAATTTCTTTAGCATAATTTGACTAGGATTTAGCGAGATAAAAAAATATTATATCAGCTTGTTTTTGTAATTTTAGCCATTAAAGATAGCGTTTATCTGTTGAAGGATAAGGAAACGGAAGATTTTTCTCTACATCTACAATACGTTCAAATCACACACGTGTCTTGTGTTGTTGTCTTGATCTTGTGTCGATCGTCGAAGTTTGGATGCCAAATTTTTTTAACAGAAATCTTGACGACAGCAGCTAATCCAATTCAAGCTGAGAGCATGTTGCTTCTGAAGATTATTTCGAACTTTTAAGTCTGTACATTTTTATTTTTATTGCTTTGATGGGTGGACGAGCTCACAGCCCACCTGGTGTTAAGTGGTTACCGGAGCCCATAGACATCTACAACGTAAATGCGCCACCCACCCCGAGACAAGTTCTAAGGTCTCAAGTATCTTACAACGGCTACCCCACCCTACAATCCGAAACGCATTAGTGCTTCACGGTAGAAATAGGCAGGGTGGTGGTACCCACCCGTGCGGGCTCACAAGAGGTCCTACCACCAGTAGTAAGTAAAAAAAGTAAAAAAAAAACAACAAATATTGTACGACTCTCGTCGGATACAAACGGTGAGAAGTTTACATGTAATAAATTCAAAAACACCTTCGGTTCAGTTACCCGAAATTTTAATATCCAACTTCGGTAATAAACTTCTCGTTCCGAAGCCGGGAACAGCCCGTATTTTTCTCAGCGAACATTTTTATCGTTCTTCTCTTGTTCAACTGGCATCGTAAACTTGCGAATAGGTTTGGAGGTGAGCGCCTATTCTTTATTTTTTTGACAAAGTCCAAAAATATTAATAATAACTTTTTTGTTTTTTTTTATTGCCTTTGTAGGCAGACGAGCATACGGCCCACCTGATGGTAAATGGTCACCATCGCTCATGGACGTCAGCAATGCCAACGGCAGAGCCAAGCCGCTGCCTACCATTAAGTACTCTCCGCAAGCCTCGTTTGAAGAAGGACATGTCATAGCGCTCGGAAAATACCGTGGAGGGGAGTTCATTCCAAAGCCGGATGGTACGTGGCAAAAAAGATCTTTGGAAACGCACTATCGATGAAAGCAGCGGTTCCAAATAATATGGATAATAACTAATAATAACAATAGCTAATACTAGATTTTGAATTATCCCTATGATTTATTACTATTATCAAGGCGGTATATACTACCACATAAGTGAACAAGTTATTATTAAATGGGTCTAAGTCGCATATTACTGATAAACCATTGAAAAGTGACTTGGATTCACTTGAAATATACGAGCTATCATTTAACGATACTTTTACATGTTTTTTTTTTTTTTATTGCCTTTGTAGGCAGACGGGCATACGGCCCACCTGATGGTGAGTGGTTACCGTCGCCCATGGACTTCAGCAATGCCAGGGGCAGAGCCAAGCCGCTGCCTACCGCTTAATACTCTCCACAAGCCTCGTTTGAAGAAGGACATGTCATAGCGCTCGGGAAACACCGAGGAGGGGAGCTCATTCCATAGCCGGATGGTACGTGGCAAAAAAGATCTCTGGAAACGTACTGTGGATGACCGCAGTGGCTCCAGGTAGTATGGATGAACTCTACTCCGGTGGCGGGCGGTGCGATGGTAAAAACGAGATGCTGGTATCATCTCGAACAATTCCTCAGAGCACTCCCCATGGAAAATACGGTATAAAATACAGAGGGAACCGAAGTCCCTCCGCAGACCCAGAGGCTCCAAACGATCCGAGAGAATGGGATTATCGACAATCCGAACGGCCCTCCTCTGTATGGAGTCAAATGGAAGAAGCTGGTATTTGGGAGCCCCGGCCCAGAGATGGGAGCAGTACTCCATGCGAGGCCGGACTTGTGCTTTATAAAGCAAAAGTCTTTGTCCAGGCGTGAAGTACCGCTTCGCTCTGTTGAGGACTCCCAGCATTTTGGACGCCAACTTGGCTTTGCCTTCCAAATGACTCCGAAACTGGACATCGCTCGAAATGTCGACCCCAAGTATCCCGATACTCTCGGAAGGTTGCAGGGATACTCCTTGGAATTGCGGCGCCATGACAAAGGGGTCCTTCTTCGCAGTGAACGCGCAAACTTGTGTCTTTATTTATACCCCATTCGGAGACTCGCCCCAGAGAGTTCTCCACTTCAGACACAAGTTTTGATCGTCTCTCTTGCACCACGCTCCGAGAGAGACTCTGATGGCCGATATATCGCGCATCCCCCGTGCTATCATCTGCATAGCAATGCATGCCATCAATAGACAGCATGTCATTGATATACAGGATGAAAAGCGTGGGGGAGAGCACCGAACCTTGTGGAACGCCAGCGTTAATGGTCATGGTATCAGAACAGTCACCGTCTACAACGACCGTGATGCTCCGCCCATCCAAAAAGCTAGCGATCCACTTGCAGAGACCCTCGGGGATTCCGTAAGATGGTAACTTCGATAGAAGTGCCCTATGCCAGACCCTGTCGAAGGCCTTCGCGATATCAAGGCTCACAGCAAGAGCCTCGTCCTTGCTCTCCAAGGTTTCAGCCCACCTGTGAGTAAGGTATACAAGAAGATCGCCAGCTGAGCGACCGTGACGGAAACTGTACTGTCGGTCACTGATCAGCTGGCGATCTTCAAGATACTTCAGGAGTTGTGTATTTATAATTCGCTCCATCACCTTGGAAAGCAAGGAAGTTATCGCGATAGGCCTGTAGCTCGATGGGTCAGAGAAGTCACAATTATTAACACCATTATCAGACATCGTAGGGGCAAATAGGGTGATCGACTAAGAGAAATATTGAGTACACCAATCACGCTTGTTGTCGTAGAACAATTTAGAAATCTTCTCTTGACGTTAGCAAACGAAACCGAATGACAGTTCTTAGGACGGGGGCATCGCTCTTCAAGAAGGCTGGTTGGTAAGTGTGATGGCGTCTACGCGCTTCCATCGGCTAGGCTCTGTCGTAGCACGAAGTTAGCCGAGTTCTGACGATACCACAATCGTGCTGACATATATACTAAGCTAATGACCGTCTCCGATATGCACGATAATTATATGTTTTTCAATTACACTCTTGCTTTTTTGGTTGGATGGACGAGTCATAGTGCATCTAGTTTAAGTGGTCACTGGAGCTGATAAAAACCACCACGTGAATAATGGAGAAATGAGATTGAAGTATCAAATGTGTTGTATTGTTGCATTTTGGTAATTGAGCGTGGACTGTATTTATTGTTTTGAGATATTTATTGTACCTTTACATGACAAATTAAAGACTTAATATAAGAGAAATATAAAATTGATACGTTGCTCTTGACGGCTGGATTTGAAAAAGATTGGAAGAGAAAGAGTGTCATGGCGGACGTCACTCGCTGACATTTTTGCGTTCAGAAACTGAGCAGTTTAAAGGACGTCCCATCCTTTAAATCAGAAGCCATGACTGCTTCGCGGCAGATATAGGCATGGACCACTAAGATAGTCATAAGACTATCCATGCCATCTTATAGTACGTACTAAATTCATTGGGCCCATTTTATCGACTAATCCGTATTTGATACAAATCCTTGTTTCTGCCCCAAAACAAATTGATCTGATTTGCATGTTAAAATATTTTAATATACGCTGAAATGATTGAGTGTGAATTAGAATTTCGTAACAAAGTTTAATCTCGATAGATGAATCCAAATGAGGAAAATTCAAACTAAGCTGATCTTCGTTGTGAATCTAAAATCGTTCCCGAAAAACCGTAAAGCTAATTGCTTCAGAAAAGCCATCAGGTTTAGCCACGTCAATAAAGATTTGTTCATCGGCTGAAAAATTTAAATTCAACACGATACCCGTAAAGCCTTCGGGGAACCCAAAAAAAAACTATGATTTCATACTACGGTTATCAGTTGCAAAATTTCGATACTGGATCGCGGGTCAAACAATGATCGAAATTTTGAATTGAATATTTTTTACGGGAATATTAATTTTTGTTTCTGTTTTTTGCAGCCCTGAAATGAACAGTGGCTTTTATCTTTTCAATACTTAGTCACAGCGTTCACGTGTTTGGCGGAAAATTCAAAGTTTCTCTAGTGACACATACGAATGTGGTCTGACAGGTGCCTAGACCACATGTTATGATGGTCATGAGACAAGTGATCAAAATCTCAGTTGTATTCTGAAACGGATGTTCACCATTTAAACTAGAATGTACGACTGTACAAAAAACATAATATAAACATACTAGCTGACCCGGCAAACGTTGTTTTTCCATATCAATTATTTCTAGGAAAGTTAAATAACCTAGATACCAACTGCAGCGTCCTCTGTCGGGCTGATTTGTGAATCTAAGCCATCCAGGGTGCCACCCAAACGCATACAAAAAAAATCATACAAATCGGTCCAGTCGTTTAGGAGGAGTTCAGTGACAAATACACGCGCAGAAGAAATATATAAGTATATAATATATAAAGATTATAAAAACATACACAGTATAAAAAGATTTTACCCGTGCGGTTTCTCACTGGTGGTAGGAACTCTTGTGAGTCCGCGCGGATAGGTACCACCACCCTGCCTATTTCTGCCGTGAAGCAGTAATACGTTTCGGTTTGAAGGGTGGGGCAGCCGTTGTAACTATACTGAGACCCTTAGAACTTATATCTCAAGGTGGGTGGCGCATTAACGTTGTAGATGTCTATGGGTTCCAGTAACCACTTAACACCAGGTGGGCTGTGAGCTCGTCCACCCATGAGAGCAATAAAAAAAAACACGTCTTGCATCAAATAATGACGCAAATTTATCAATCGGGCATAAATACTTTTTTACAGGAAATTATTCCTTAATCGCGGTAATCTTTTGGGAGCCCGTATAAAATACGTGTGCGCTAAATTCGCACGAAAGAGCTTCACTTAAGCGAATATCGAAGCCTTAATCTCAAACGATAAATTTCTTTCTCTCATAACAAAGAAAGAAATACGTTAAATAATTTTCAGTTTTCAGGTCAAGATGTTAACGTTATTGTTACCTCTTATTGATTTATCGAGTAGAAATTTATTATTAGTTACGTATTACGTATTTCCTTTCTTTTCAAAGTAGCTGACAGATGATTTGATTTTTGATATTATTGTAAAATTAATTCACTCATACCTATTTTTAAGCACGCATAGATGATGACACACACTTGCCCATACACATATATTACACAGTACAACACGCGTGCGTGCACCCACACACACGTGCATACACACACACTCTGTGTGTTACATCTTTTCACGACTTAACCTATCCTAATCTATCTTAAGAAGGAGGGAGTCTGGAGATCAGTAATACATGTCTTTGAACCTAGTACAGACTTCAGCTCTTTCAAAGGCTAACAAAATAAATTAAAAGGTTAATCTCTATTTGTATTTGTACTATTATACCTTTAAGAGAGAAATAAATAAATTACTATTATTATAATATTATTATTATAATCTTATCAGGCAAATGGATCTACTGGAATGTTTTACTGATTAGACGGAATGATTTACAGTCTCAAAGCGAACGGTAGTTTTAACGCCATGGCCTTTCGGTGTTTCCTGAACACTATGATCAATCTTTGGTCGATTCGCTTGCCAGAGACCTGGTTGTGCCCTTGACATTGACATCGTCCATGATGATGGCGATGACTAAGCTCTGTTAGGTATCTCACAAAACATTATTAAAAAATGTATGTCATATATTATGTAAGCAGTAATTAAAATTCGATAGCACAGTACTATATCTATACTCTATACTAATATATAAATCTACAATAGTTTTTACGGATGTTCCGTTTTAACTACTGAACCATTCATCCGATCGACTTGAAACTTGGTATCCATGTAGAAAATACATCAACTTAATGGATAGGCTAAGATTTATATGAGTGTTGGACTCCCTAATAATAATGACAATAAATAATATTATAAATAATGTTCATTTTCAATGCCCAGCGAAGCGGGCGAGTACGGCTTTATATACATAATAAAATATGTACATACATATAATGCAGCTTTGTCAATAGAAGTCATTAAAGTTAATAGTTAATATTAAAATGAAGTCGCTTGCAGAAACGAAGTAATTAATAATTATTTCTGATTAAAACATTAAATCGTTCAGAATATTGTTTTGATCGAGGAAATGTTAATTAGTAATGAAAATTGTGAATCTAATTTTAATAACCTTTGGAACGGCTTATCTTAAGTAATAGTATATTATTAAACTGAATTTACAGTATATATTGTCTATGAAATATATTATTATGAATAGCACTCGATTTAGAAATGAAAAAATAATGTTTAAAAAAACTAACAAAATACGCTTTTATAGAAAATCCACCTAAAAATAGAATATAAATTTTCTTAAATTTTAATTAAAAATAGTGTAAGAAAAAAGGATTTTATTGTAAAAAAAGCGTTTAATTTAAATTTATTAAAATTTATTTTCTGTTTTTTAGTTGGATTTTCTATAAAAGCGTATTTTGTAAGTTTTTTTTAAACTATTATATATTTGTCATTTTTTAGTTGAATTTCATTATTTAAATTATCTTTTTTCAATTATTATTTTAATATTGAATTGTCATCGGTCCTTAATAAGTATACCAAATTTCGAGTTATCCCGACGTTTTGAAGGGGGTCAAAATCATGTTTAAAGATTCCGTTACATTCTAACATACATGCGTCTGAAGCTAATAAAAGCGCATTAAAAAAAACGTTTTGAGATCTTAATTTGATATTAACATAATGAAATAAATAATTTAAAAAAAAATCATCAATTACTGAATACCTTCATTGAATCAAAAATTAACGTCGGCGAAAATAGATTGTTCGTGATAAAATTCGCAAAGTCAACAAATATAGCGGATAGTAATCTGCATACAAAAATGATTTTATCACCGTAAATTGACTCTTAATGATACGACTACAAAGCCTGTTATCCACTGAATCGTTCCGCGATTCGCCTATTTGCACTTCCATGATTGGGCCTGCATTATACAGAAAGTACATAAACGTTATTATATAATAAATTCGATTTCGCTGAAAATTTCAAAGGAAAATAATATGTATTTTAAACAATGATTATTAAGTTAGTTATTGCTTAATTAAGTTTTTTATTTTATTTTAGAATGTTTCTACACATATAAGTTATTTAATGTCTATTATTATTTTTATTTTTTTATTTCTTAGATGGTTGGACGAGCTCACAGTCAACCTGGTGGTAAGATAGGACCTTAGAACATATACTTTGTAGATGTGTATGGGCTCCGGTAACCACTTAACACCAGGTGGGCTGTGAACTCGTCCACCCATCTATGCAATAAAAAAATACATATAGGTACTCGTATTCGTGTGTGTAAAAAAATTGTGGATGTCAATTAAAATGATGATCTCAACATTATACGACGTAAGATTAAAGACATTGGCGTTCTGATAATATGATCTTCGGAAACTAATACTAAATTAATATGCTGACTTAGACCAATACATACAAAAACGGACTGAAATGTTATTAAAAAATTGATCGTGGTGGGTCATCCGCACTGATTGAAACATAAGAATAGATAGTAAAATTGACCTCAAGATTGATAAATAAAAATGATTAAAGTCATGTGGAGTAAAATTAGCTGTGAAATAGCAAAAGGCGAACGCTTCTAGTGAACTAATTAGAAGGCATACGTAGTATTTAATTCATAAAGAGAAGTAACGGTGTCTTGTATGCGCATTCACAGACACAAGTGGGTTGAGAGTGGCTATGCAAAGGTGGTTTGATGGCATTAATTAGAGATCATCATGCCGTTTGCCATCACAATATACGGCTCCGAGTTTATTACCAAGCCGCACCAACAGATGTTTCACATGATAATTAGATTAACTTAGATTAGAATTAATTAGAAGTCGTCGTGGCCTAAAGGATAAGACGTCCGGTGCATTCGTGTTGAACGATACACCGGTGTTCGAATCTCAGGCGGGTACCAATTTTTCTAATAAAATACTAACTCAACAAATGTTCACGATTGACTTCCACGGTGAAGGAATAACATCGTGTAATAAAAATCAAACCCGCAAAAATTATAATTTGCGTAATTACTGATGGTAGGCTCTCTTGAGAGTCCGCGCGTGTAGGTACCACCACCCTGTCTATTTCTGCCGTGAAGCAGTAATGCGTTTCGGTTTGAAGGGTGGGGCAGCCGTTGTAACTACACTTGACACCGTAGAACTTATATCTCAAAGTGGGTGCGCATTTACGTTGTAAATGTCTATGGGCTCCGGTAACCACCTAACACCAGGTGGGCTGTGAGCTTGTCCACCCACATAAAAAACAAAAAAAAAAAAAAAAATCTTTAAAAAATATATTTTTTTAGATACCTTCTTGTTCTTGGAACACATAATTACGTATTGAATTTTATTTTTATTGTAATGTCTTCATGGTGAATTTTTTAAGGCTTATATGTAAACGAGCGTACAGCGTGATGTTATGTGGTTACCGGAGCATTGACATTGACGTTAACAATGTAAATGCCGCTATCCACCTCGAGACATGAGTTCTAAGTCTCAGTTTTACAATACAAAGGCTGCCCCTCCCTTGAAGCCGAAACGCATTACAACTTTATGATAAAAAAGGCAGGGCTATGGTAACTACCCCTTCGAGTACATAAGACGTCATACCAATAGGAAAAGTAACGATATTTTAACAACCCCAATTCACTTTACATTCATCCGAATCTGCCAAGTAGACGAAATGGATGGAACGTTTTAAAGAAATGAAATATTCAAATATACATTTAGAGCACTAGCCTTTTGAAATGCGAAGTAATATGCTAATGCGGAGTAATACTAGTAATAGTTTTAAAAGGTATTTAAAAAACTTCGCGAACTGAACGTGACTTTGATGCTAGATTAGCAGGCTTTTAGATTTTAAATATTATTTTAGGACGTCTTCTGGGCCCGCACGGATAGGCACACTGCCTATTTCTGCTGTAAAGCAGTTATGCGTTTCGGTTTGAAGGGTGGGACAGCCGGTGTACTATAAAACTGAGACTTACAGCTCATTTATACTGGTGGTATGACCTCTTGTGAGTCCGCGCGGGTAGGTACCACCGCACTGTCAATTTCTGCCGTGAAGCAGGAATGCGTTTCGGTTTGAAGGGTGGAGCACCCGTTGTAACTATACTTGAGACGTTAGAACTTATATCTTAAGGTGGGTAGCGCATTTACGTTGTAGACGTATATGGGCTTCAGTAACCACTTAACACCAGGAGGGCTGTGAGCTCGTCCAACCATCTAAGCAATAAAAAAATTAAAAAATCATGTCTCGAGGTGGGGCGACATTTAAGTTGTAGATGTCTATGGACTCCGGCAACTACATAACACCAGATGGAGTGAACTCGACTACCCGTCTAAGCAAATATCACCATTTTGCCTTATTGCCATGCCATATTTCTGGTATGAAGAAATCATACATTAATTTGCAATGTGGAGTATACATTATACATCATAACTGGGACCTCAATTATGTCTGAAGTTTAGTTGTTGCCTTAACGTTACTCTTGCAATATTGATCAAGATAAATTGAAAGTCTTGATTTTATCATTATCATCTTTTATTTTCCATCATTAATGTTGGCTTAGAAATCTCGATATCAGAAAATAAAGATATTGTCTAGTTTTTTTTAGACGCTCTTGTTGAATCCACGTGATTTGTATTTGGGTTTGAATTGGGTTCCCGATTTCTATCATCCAATTTTCGCGTTAATTATTTAATGAACCTTGTGTTTTTGATACATTGGAATTGATTTAAAATTAAAATTATAAGTATGGATTCCTAACCTTATGATCTTTACGAACTATGCAATAGTCTAAAAAGTCAAAGAACGGTAACGTATTCTAAAAGAATCAATTAATATATTTTAATATAGGACAAGTAATTAAATTAAAGTCGATTTAGTTTTCTATTTTTTGCTCATATCAGTTTTAATATCAGCGAATGTGAGATTTTTATTCGTAAAAAAATCTTGGATTGGGTAATAAAAATTCAATGTTACTAAAAACCAAAGTCCTTAATGTTACAATAACAATTCTTACATACCCACCTATCTCTCTCTAAATATCTCTGTAATAGTGCAATGTCTATTAAATAAAGGCATCGCAGTAAATATAAAATAATCCCAGATTCTTTTAATGTGAATTAATGGCTCGCAGAACAGACTAGTGTGGCCAGCTTTATTATGTTGCCTGGAATTTATGGCATTTCGTGTGAGGTGATTACGGTCGTCTCTTTGTTGCTCTGTTATCTGCAGCTAAGGTCTTTTGACCAGCAGCCTTTTATAATGCTTTTACATTACCCGAGATTCACAAAGAACCGACCCGTGCAATAGCTTTTATATTTTCTTCAGTGTAAAAATCTCTGTTGTTGAGTTTACATTGTATTTTCTGCTTTTTAAGCGGAAAAATGACAAAAAACAGACTTTTGTAAGAGTTGTCTATAAAAACATCAATGAATTCATATATTATAATGTATATTAAAACTGCATCCATAATTTTTTTATTCATGCTATGTACTAAATCGAGTTTGCCATTCAAATCCTGGTCCTTGGAAAAAAAAATTTTTTTTCTAGCTGACTCAGCAAACTTCGTAGTGCTTCAATCGATAAATAAAAGATATCAACTTTTGTATAAAATAAACTTAAAACAAACAAAATTAATCAGTCCGACGGGAGACACATCAAAGGAAAAACAAAATTGTTATTTTTATTTATTTCCGAGCATTTTCATATTTATCTACCTTATAAACCTTCTCTGGACTTCCACAAATAATTCAAGACCAAAATTAGCCAAATCGCTCCAGCTGTTCTCGAGCTTTATTATTTTTATTATCTCGAGCGATAACATATAGATAAAGATAATATTTACTGTAGAAAAGCTGTAAAGTAAATGGAAAACTTTATATGGAAATTTAGCAAGAACCATTTATATATTTTGTATTAACCAAACCATTTTGAATTAACCAATTTAGTTTGGATCAGAAACGAATCCGTACCGACAATTAACTCTAGGCTCAGTTCAATTATTCACCGAAACGTTTCTTCGCCGTTTTCCGGTGACCGATACCGCTGGAACGATTCGAACTGATTTTCGCTATGTTTAAAATGTAAAGGACGACGCGAACGTTGGCGCTCTGAATTTGTTACCCAAACGTGATGAAGCGTTTAAGTAAATTGCCGATCGCAGACCGTTTGCTTTCCGACGAGATATATATGGCTGAGTGGTCGATTCGTTTTGCAGTTCAGCAAAATAAACAACCGGTAGGTAGAGATTTTCGATTCGTGATATTTTAAGATTTTGAAGATGCTTCGGTTCTGCGATTGGATTTTCATTTGAGTCATATAAGTATTTTATGTGATCTATATACATACTCGTATAAATAAAAATGGAGTGTCTGTTTGTAATATTGAAATAACCGCTTTTTACTACATGCATATGAATATACATAATATACGGTAAATACTTGGCGTCACTCGGTGGAGCAGGAGCTAGGTGTCTTGAGCATGACGTGGGGAGAGCTAGAACAGACTGCCCAAGACCGATGTGAATGGAAAAAAATAATTCGAGCCCTACACCCCAGCAGAAGGTAATAGGAAAGAATGATAATGATGACGGTAAATACGCCAAAATATTTTTTTTTTATAGGTTTTGTCTGTCTGTTTGTTCCGGCTAATCTTTAGAACGGTTCGACCGATTTTGACGCGACATTCACTGATAGGTAGCTGATGATATAAGGAGTAATTTAGGCTACTTAGACTAGCTTCGCCCCGATGCGTCACCCGAGGTACGAAAATAACCGCGGGTAGGATCGCGGGATTCAGCTATCACTACATAGTATAAAACAAAGTCGCTTTCTCTGTCCATATATCTGTCTGTCCCTTTGTATGCTTAAATCTTTAAAACTACGCAACGGATTTTGATGCGGTTTTAATAGATAGAGTGATTGAAGAGGAAGGTTTATATGTATAATAACATCCATTAAATAGTGGAGAAATCAATAATAAATTACAGTTTCCGAAGCGAAGCGAGGGCGGGTCGCTAGTTAATAATAAAATTTAATGTTTCCGAAGCGAAGTAAAGGCGGGTCGCTAGTATGTAATAGATTTACGGGCGGTAGTTCGAAGCCCTTTTGACAACCATAAAGAAGAAGCAGTTAAAAATATGTTCATGTTTGAAGAATGACCTATTGCTTTTCTTGACTTGGATGTATGTTTAAAAGAGCATCCGCATGTTCATAGATTAAAATGTTGATTTAAGATAATGTAAGAACTAGCGGGGGTCTAAAGTTAAAACAAAAATACAAAAGGCGTATTCTGAAAAATGCAATAAACTGTTATTTAATAAAACCGCTGGTGAAATATATTAATCTTGGTGGAATTACTTTGTAGGCTGTAACCGGGAACTTATAATCCTGACTTTTCCTAATTTAATTTTCGAACGAGAAATTCGTAACTTGTTTAGCTGGGGAACGAAACGACATATTTCTCGAGCAAGTAGCACCGATAAATCTATTCAACGCCAGATGTAGGGGTGCGGTCTCAAGGAAGGAATCCCCTTTAATTTAATTGTGAGACAAAAAGCATGGGGTTACTTAAAGGGAGGCTCTCGCAGTTTCATTAAAAGTATTCTGTCGTGGCCGCAATTTTCCTTGAGATAGCTTCCGATTTCGTTACCGCTGTCTTTGATGTTGGGTTTGTTTTCGCTTCCAATTCAAATAATTGAGATTTTAATATTGTTTCCCGTAACGTGAGCGGTAGCTGTAATTAAGTTTTGGCTTTTTGCCCATAATGCTAAATAATAATAAAGCATAAAACAAATTTGTTTCTTAATTACAAGTAGATGTTAATTCAATTATTATCGGTACATAAATTATTAGCAGATTTTCTGGTGCTAAATCCGATTCGTATAATAAGAAAAAAAAATGTGTCGTGGGACACCGGATAGGAATGAAGTTCCTTATTATAAAAATATTAATTTTAAGTTGTATTCGAGGTGTAAAGAAAATAAAACTGGAGGTTTCGCAACAACCCACGATCATTCGGTAACGTGTGAATTTATTGTGGTACACTTCATTCTGTATTGCGCAAACGAACGCTCTGAAATCGTGGTCAATGAATGATAAAAAAATATGTTATTTTTTGTATGTTATTACAGAGTTAAGTCGTACACTGTGTGCATGACTAATTTGTACGTTATTACAAAGTTAAGTCGTACACTGTGTGTATTACTAATAAAAATCTTACGTTACGGACGTTTTTCCCCAGTTAGTAGTTAGTTAGTAGTTAGTAGTAGTTAGTACCCATCGTCCCATAAGAAACTTCGTTCCAAAAAAACGTCGCTCAATCAGTAATTTGTTAATTTTAATAAACGAATTAAGGCTTTAAAACCAAAGAAGATATTTAAGTAGAGCGTCGCACTAAAACCGAGTCAACAAAATTTATGCTGGATAAAACTAAAGTAATAAAAAATATTTTATTATCGTTCTAGTCGTATGTGTGAAAACAATCCGTAACATACCTGTATATAGGTAGATAGAGCATAAACTAATAAAAGCATGTTAAAAAGTTGGAAACTCGAAAAGAGCTGAGTGCCACATGCTTGTGCTATTGGCTGTCAATATCGTATCGAGGGTTATCAAAAAGGCTTTGTTCACATTCACTCCGCGTACAGCGATGCGTATAATATACATTTTGTAGGTGTAATGCTTTTGTGCTTGGGAGGGACTGAAGCGTTTTTTTATTTTACGAATTGATAAAGAAGAAACAAATAGCTACAATTAAAATTGTGTCAGTAATAATATAAAGTGACAGTGATTTTATTTCTAGATTATGTTCTCTTCGTTACCGATTTGCATAAATGTTGAGATGTAATAAATTTTACAAATAGAGAACTATAGAAATAGAACTATAAAGCTACACATCATGACTGGACTGCTACCGCGCAGATTTGAAGTCGTTGTGGCCTAAAAGATAAGACGTCCTGTGCATTCGTGTTGAGCGATGCACCAGTGTTCGATTCCCGCAAGCGGGTGCCAATGTTTCTAATGAAATTTATACTCAAAAAATGTCCACGATTGACTTCCACAGTGAAGGAATAACATCGTGTAATAAAAATCAAATTCGCAAAATTATAATTTGTGTAATTACTGGTGGTAGGACCTTGTGAGTCCGCGTGGATAGGTAACACCGCCCTGCCTATTTCTGCCGTGAAGCAGTAATACGTTTCGGTTTGAAGGGCGGGCCAGCCGTTTTAACTACACTTGAGATCTTAGAACTTATATCTCCTAAGGTGTATGGCGCATTTACCAATAATAAAAAAAAGATACCTACCTGGCAAATTTTACTCGATAAAAATATTAAGTATAGTTATAATAAAAATAAAATTAAAATATTGTGAACAGTTCCATACAAAATGGTGTAAGTTCGTGAATATAATTAAAGTTTTTCGAATTTACGTTCCCTTCTTATACGACATTATTTGGGGTTGGGGCGGCATGTCCTCCCTCATGCAGCATAGGGATTTGGTAAAATTTTCACGTCCAGATTTTTTTTTTTTTTTTTTTTTTTTTTTTTATTGCCCTTGTAGGCAGACGAGCATACGGCCCACCTGATGGTGAGTGGTTACCGTCGCTCATGGACTTCAGCAATGCCAGGGGCAGAGCCAAGCCGCTGCCTACCGCTTAATACTCTCCACAAGCCTCGTTTGAAGAAGGACATGTCATAGCGCTCGGGAAATACCGTGGAGGGGAGCTCATTCCATAGCCGGATGGTACGTGGCAAAAAAGACCTCTGGAAACGCACTGTGGATGACCGCAGTGGCTCCAGGTAGTATGGATGAACTCTACTCCGGTGGCGGGCGGTGCGATGGTAAAAACGAGATGCCGGTATCATCTCGAACAATTCCTCAGAGCACTCCCCATGGAACAAACGGTACAAAATACAGAGGGAACCGAAGTCCCTCCGCAGACCCAGAGGTTCCAAACGATCCGTGAGACCGGGATTATCGACAATCCGAACGGCCCTCCTCTGTATGGAGTCAAATGAAAGAAGCTGGTATTTGGGAGCCCCGGCCCAGAGATGGGAGCAGTACTCCACGCGAGGCCGGACTTGTGCTTTATAAAGCAAAAGCCTTTGTCCAGGCGTGAAGTACCGCTTCGCTCTGTTGAGGACTCCCAGCATTTTGGACGCCAACTTGGCTTTGCCTTCCAAATGACTCCGAAACTGGACATCGCTCGAAATGTCGACCCCAAGTATCCCAATACTCTCGGAAGGTTGCAGGGATACTCCTTGGAATTGCGGCGCCATGACAAAGGGGTCCTTCTTCGCAGTGAACGCGCAAACTTGTGTCTTTAACGGGTTGAATTGAACCAAGTTCAATTCACCCCATTTGGAGACTCGCCCCAGAGAGTTCTCCACTTCAGACACAAGTTTTGATCGTCTCTCTTGCACCACGCTCCGAGAGAGATTCTGATGGCCGATATATCGCGCATCCCCCGTGCTGTCATCCGCATAGCAATGCATGCCATCAATAGACAGCATGTCATTGATATACAGGATGAAAAGCGTGGGGGAGAGCACCGAACCTTGTGGAACGCCAGCGTTAATGGTCATGGTATCAGAACAGTCACCGTCTACAACGACCGTGATGCTCCGCCCATCCAAAAAGCTAGCGATCCACTTGCAGAGACCCTCGGGGATTCCGTAAGATGGTAGCTTCGACAGAAGTGCCCTATGCCAGACCCTGTCGAAGGCCTTCGCGATATCAAGGCTCACAGCAAGAGCCTCGCCCTTGCTCTCCAAGGCTTCAGCCCACCTGTGAGTAAGGTATACAAGAAGATCGCCAGCTGAGCGACCGTGACGGAAACCGTACTGTCGGTCACTGATCAGCTGGCGATCCTCCAGATTTTATGGTAGCCAGAATAATTCTCTTAGTTGCCTTACGGCAATATATGGATTTGTCCAATTCGAAATCAGGAATGAAACTTAAAAACTATAATTATGATATTAACCGTAAAAGAAGATTTAGATTAATTTTCAAAAATACGTTATGCAGTCTATATGCATCACATGAAATTTTTTCTTTGGTTTAATTAGATCACTGCGAATTTCATTTACCTTTGCAATACGACTCTGTGTTAGTGGCCAACGCTGTCCCACGGGAATGTCGATAAATATGTATGTATCGGGACAGAAGGGGCGTCACCTGGGATTCTGTAATTGCGTTTCAGTCCCACATTATACATATTTATATTTGATTGAATGCCTTTCCTAATATGACTTCGTATGTTGGTTTTCGTGACTGGTTTTTTTTTATTGCTTAGATGTGTGGACGAGCTCACAGCCTACCCGGTGTTAAGTGGTTACTGGAGCCCATAAACATCTACAACGTAATTGCGCCACACAGCTAAATACTGAGTTTCGAAAATTCTAGTTATTCATTCACACGTAATTTCTTATTTAAAATTTTTAATGTCTCCTGAATCTATGTGTTATTTGCTGTTTTATTCTTTTATTTAACATAAAATGCCTCAGAGGCCTGTCACCACAATATAGTCTTTTTAAGTTGTTTACTATGAAAATTGTTTACTGCTACTTGATTTTGGCTGTACCTACATGAATTTCAAACCAGTAATACCTTGTATATGTAGGTAAATTAATCATAAAATACCCATGAAATTTCGTGTGAGCGTTTCAATTTGATCACTCCATGAATTGGACTTGATATAGTATAGAATAAATAAATTTCACTATTTCAATGTAATGAATTACTGAATTGTATTTTATAATATATATTTTTATGTTGTCTATATGTTATCAATTGAACTATGGTATATTTCCAATTGAAAATTTTAAAAAAATCCTTTTTTGATTCTGATTTTGATAATTAATTAAATTAATTAATAATTAAATAAATTAATTAATAATTAAATAATAAATAAATTAAAAAAAAATAGGACATAATTTTGTAGTCGCGGAGCTACGCAGCTTTAAAACTGTTCATACGAGAACTAATATAAATACGTTTGGTAATGTAACTAGCCAGGATTGCATTTCAGCAAAAATTAGTTGATAAAATACTAGCAAAAGTATGTTTTTATTAATAAACCTTGATCACTAGGACATACATATAATAAAATTCTATTACAAACAACTGTCAACAATATATATTGAAAAACGAATAAAAACATAGAAATAACTTTCAATTTATCTGAGCAATAAAAGATCAAGATGCTTTTAATAAAAAATAACTACTACTGAGGTCTTCTTAATAACTACGATTCCATACGTTATCCATACATGTCCACGCTCATGGATACATTCTTTCAACAAGCACCGAATAAGCAGAAATCTTGTCCAATTTCCTGATCTGTCATATTTATTGGCTCTTTGGCGGATATCATTGAGATTGCTGAGCTAGTATCGGCCGAACGTGGACGGTATATTGCACTAATGGAACTTCCGAATATAATAAGCGTTATTGGTGAGGCGTTGGTGTATCTTCTGTGTAATGAGAAATAAAATGTATGGCTTTTTAATACGCTTTTATTAGCTTCATACGTATGTATGTTTGTAACGGAATCTTTGAACATGAATTTGACCCCATTCAAAACGTCGGATTAACTCGAAATTTGGGTTTACTCCTTAAGGACCGATGACAATTCAATATTTAAAAAATAATAATGAAAAAATTGAAATTCAACAAAAAAATGAAAAACGCTTTTTTTAGAATAAAATCAACAAAAATACAAAAGTATCGCTTGAGAACATAATATTACAAGTTAAATTTTGGTATTGTTTAATTGCTATAAAATATGAACAATTTTGAAAAGGTTAAAATAAGAAACGCAAAAAAAATTGTCGCACAGGTTTTTTTTTAAATCACCTAATGAATTATGGAAAAGTTTCTCAAGTGCTATGGCTTCTTCTTGAAACGAGGCTTGGACAGTGTTCCAAGCGTATTACTGAGCGATGGTGATGGACTGGACTATACAGTCCGCCTATGGCCCGTCTGCCTATGAAGAGAATAAGATAAAAGATCTACCTAAGATAAAATACCTACCTAAGAAGATAAAAGATTAAAACAAATTCAAAATGAATTTACTGACACTATTCACAGTGCGTTTCCAGATATATTTTTTGTCAACCATTCGGCTTTGGAATGAGCTCACCTACACGGTGTTTCCCGAGCGCTATGACATTTCCTTCTTCAAACGAGGCTTGTAGAAAGTATTAAACGGTAGGCAACGGCTTGGCTCTGCCCCTGGGATTGCTGACGTCCATGAGTGAAGGTAGCCACTCACCATCAGGCCGTATGCTCGTCTGCCTACACCGCAATAAAAAAAAGGAAATACTTTTTTCTTTACAAAAGCTTTTTTTTCTGTAGTATTCAAACCGAAACGTGGTACTGTTTCGCGTCAAATATAAGGTGGCAGTACCCTTGAGGTCCTACCACCACTAATGTTTCAGATGAACGTGAAAAATATATTTCAATTCAGATACACGAGTTCCTGCAATCTCACTGTTACAACGCTATACGTAAAATATCCAGCCAAACGCGGCTTGGCACCGCAACAACGCAATACAAGTCTTTTTGCCAATCAAAGGGCCCGCTATTTGAAGCGACGCCAAATCCACATGTAGGTAGGGAAGCGTGGTAAAAAGGAAAAAAGGGAAACATAATTTAGTGAACCGTCGTCTATCATACTCGATTAACGTAGTAAAGACTAAGGGAGTTTAATGGAGAAGGTAGACGCTGTTGTCTGGACTTATTTGATTTTTCTCTAAATTATTGACTTTTGAATTTAAAATGTATGAAATTTTTTAACGAAATAAAAAAATAAGCCTCTTTTTTACGGTTCGAATATCAAGTAGTGGTAAATTCATAATAAACATACAATTAACAAAACTAGGGGTACAATTGATAGGATTATTATTAGACCCATTTTACTGGACACAGTGCTTTTGCTTCTGCAGTGGGTTCTTTTAAAAATCTTGTGTACTTGTCCCAGAAACTTCATCCATCTACAAATAGATTATATAAAAATCTAACACTAGAAAACAACTCGAAACTCTTAAAATAACCACGTTAAGGTACATCAAAACAAAAGGATTGTCGAAAAAAAAAAAACCTACGCATCTCTTACAAAACAGCTCCTTGAAACAAGAGTTCCTTTGTCATTCAATAAGTTGCAGGCAAAAGAGTCTATTAAAAGTCGCGAACTGAACAAAGTTATTAAGATAAGGGAAGTATGGCGCTAAAAATAGTCCCCAGAAGATAGCAAGTCGGTCTTTGTGGGTCGAGTAAACTGGTGGCTTGGTGCAAATCATAAGAATAAACGATTTAGATAATTGAATTGCTTGTACGGTTCTTGTGATTTTGATGAAGTCATAAAATATACGAATATGTATTTTAATTAAATGTGCACTTGAAGTAATAAAATGGTCATCATCACAATTACTAGTAGGCTATCATTCACTGATGATCACAAGCCTTTAAGTAGACGCCTTTCTTTCCTCTTCAATCCGTCAACATTTTGTACCATTTTCTTGATACTTCATAACGTGGGCAATATTATTATTCTTATTCAAAAAACTTTTTCTAACTCTAGTAATAATTTATTATTATATCATCATAGGACCAGCTACTGAAACAACATTGATAGCAGTAAAGAAATAGTATGTATTTTTTTTATTAGTGTTGTAGCTCAATCGGGTGGGGACCGGTCTAGGATTCAGGCTATTTGAGTCGTCGTATTACTGAAATTTCATTCAACCTTATTATCAAGCTAGATGGTGGTATTTACGTTACGTCAATGGGTTCCGGGAACGATTGAAAGTCAAGTAAGTCGTGAGCTCGTTTACACGTCTAAAAAACAATTACAGTTGAACAGCATCGATATAATAAAGATGAAACTGACAATAAATATTATATCATATTATTTTATTGTTTAATCTTTATTAATTACATCATTCGTAGCCATTACGATTCAATGGTATTGTTAAGCTTTATCGTAGCTGTCTTGTATCTTGGACCGTACATCATCAAGGCGAGGATTTAGCCTGAAGCTATTGGCAATTATAGCAGCCTGTCGCACTTCAAAGAGATAGTGGAACGCGGAGATGAGACGCTTTTCACCCGTTCAGTGCATTACAACGTCAAACAGGTGTTGATTACGTCTCAGTGAATCCGTGACGACCGGGCCTTTAGCAGAGCAAGTTAGACCGATTATATTAATACGTGAAGCAAAAACTTTGTATCCCTTTTTACGAAAATTGCGCGGACGGATGAGTATTAAATTTTCCAAACTTATAGAGAATATAGAAAAGAAGTGCACAATGCTAATATTTTTTTTAAATAATGCATAAAAGATACATTAAATCAATAAAGAAAACATTACACACACTACATACCATGTATTTGACGCACACACGCATGCATACTATTTATTGTCAAACTTTTGTTCTTGACGTCTGGTGTCTCAAATTGAGAATAAATTATATTATATTGTTTGTCTTTGTTAATATTTTTTATAGTGTAGTCTTGGCGAAATTTGTGATTATAGAAGTATAAAATACAATCGTAATAGTGTACAAACTTACAATTCCAATTAATTATAGTCGAATTTCGACTACTGCGGGACCTCTAGTACCCGTGTACCTTAGATGAGAGTGAGATATTGGATACTAGATTTCCACCTGCGGCGTCTCCTGCGCGAACCATACTTTACATCATACATACAGACTCTGCATACCAGTGGGATGTAGGTTAGTCTATATTGTTAGGGCTTAAATAATTTCCATACAGAATTTCGTCAAAATCGGCTCAGTGGCTTGGGCGCGAAAATTGAACAGACAAAGTTAAACAGAGTTACTTTCGAATTAAATAATAATAATATTGGCAATGTTGCACAGGAAATTATGGGTCGACCTATTTCTAAGCCGGGAACTGGAAGCCTAATGCTGTTCTGTCTTTTAATAGGCAGCTTGGCTGTACCCCTGACAAAGGTGATGCCCATAAGCGACCGTGTATAGGCATGCTGAGCTGCTTTCAGTGGCAACAAAAAATCCATGTCACATTTCAAGGTCAGTTTATTTTTATGACGTCCAGAAACCACTTAATACTAGGCCTAAATTTCCGTGAATAGAAAATAATTTTGAATAGAATTCATTGCAAATAGAGTTCAGTTCGTTGCGTTCAATTGATTCTTTAATTTAAAATTTATAAGTTTACATGAAATTATTGTATACTGGTAGGATTTATTCAAATGTTATTTTTAAATCAAAGTGATCATGAATGTTTAGGCTTCGGTTGAATTATTTCATCTACCTTGAAATACCTCCTCAGAAATTTAAATTCATTATTTCTTGGAATGAATATATTTATTTTTAATGTTGTATGCGTAATTTGATATTGCTATAAAATTTTTGATATTGCTAGAACGTAGTTGCAAACTCATTTAGAACAAATATGTATGTACGAAAAAATATATAAGTTCATGGAACCTCAGGAGCTATCGACTTTTCAAAGTTATTATTCTCGAATAATAAATATTTTATTGAATGTCAGATGTAGGGCGCAGACGGGCATCGATATGCTTCAGAACTTGGTGCATAGATAATAATAATGTGTACAAACGATTACGTGCTCTTAAAAAGTATTTTTTGCTTCAAAAATAGTTTTCATGTTTTTATTATTTTTTTTCTTTTTTTTTTTTGTACTTCGATGGGCGAATTTATTATACATTCGATTCATCACGGCAAAAATAGGGAGAATGGTGATTATTAAATTGTAAACGTACTACTGTTTTTATTAGTTGAATGTACCAACTCTTCACAGCTTACGATTAGAATGATGTTCCTCTCCTGGTAAAACTGAAATGGCCACCGAGCCACCAAAGAAAAAGAATCGTGCTAATGATAAATAATTCATTAGTGGAGCTCATAGACATCATCGCGTGAATCCTGGACTTTTTTGAACGATGGGGAATCTGTTTAAAGATACTCGAGAAAGATTCCTTGAGAAAGGCGCGCAATTACCTGCGCGGCATCAGCTTCGGAAGACCCGCCTGGCTAAGCCGACTACCGACCTAGCGAAGTCCACCACTCCGGCAAGACAAAGCCTACGGTACCACACTGAAGGTCCGTCTTCACTGGTATCCATCCTGATGATAGGGCGGAATTTCATCCTCGAAAAGATCCCGCAGAGCGTCACCTCGGGAGAAATACGTGAGTGACTCACAGGAGCCACCTTACACCGTCTCCTCCGAACTGACAATCGAGCACCGGGCGCCCCCGCTCCCTGGACCCGTTGGCTCCTGTGGGGGCTAATCTGGTGCCGCCCACCCCGCCTTCTGCGCTTACGAGCCAAAGAAGGATCCCATGACCAGACTGCAAAGCTTTGCAGAAGTAACTTAGCAGAATAAAGCCTAACAGTCTGGGAATTGGTGTTCGCTACAAACCTTTATTTTTCTATACGGCTTTTGATATAAAATTAAAATTTTTATTGAAAACTTTTCAAATAATTAAAAAAACTGTTTACACTAAATGATTAATAATGAATAAAAATAAAAATAATTGCCCGCTTAATTTACTTTCACTGGTCTTCCTCGGGACTCAGAGAATGTCATTAGAACTGGCGATAAAATGTATTGATATTCAACAAGAAATAATCACAATTCGAAGACACTATTGTAATGCACAATGGCCGTGTCCATCAAACCAAATCCAATGATTACTTCTTTGCCGAAAATAAAATCATTTATAATAATATCGCTGGCGTACCTGGCATTATGATAATAACTGAAACACCCTAATTATAACTTTAAATCGAACGTCAAGTACGCACAGAATACAGTTTTCAACTACCACAGATCCATTCCCAAATGAGTAAAGTCACGACAGGCACCCCCAGGGAGGCAATCAAACGATAGGAACTTGGTTTATTTGCTTTACCGAACTGCAAACTAGTGCATTCTCAGAGGATATTCACATAATCCACCTGCTTAGAACTTGCTTGTTCGTGTTTACGATGGAAGCCAGATTGAACGAATATATTACTTGACATAAAAGGAAATACATATAATAGAAAAACACACGAGGCTGATGTTCTTTTTGTGTGCTCACATTTATTTTTAATGTTAGTCTTTTAGCATATATTTCTTTATTAAAAATCCTTCGGATATTCAAGATTGTAATGCTTTGTATTGATTATATTCAATGGTATATTTCTACTAATATATTGCAAATATCAATGCAACCATAGTCTATAAGTCCAAAACCAAATAAAAACAATGTATGTAGCAGAAATAAATAGATTCTCTTCTTCTTCTTAGTCGAATACTTCATTGCTGAAGGTCGTGTCCCTGAAAGCCCTAATTAGATTAAGCATCACAATATTGCTATTGATTTAGAATATTGTTTTCCATCTTTATTTATCCGTTTGTCTTCCAAACACTAGATTAATTGCTTTTCAGAAACTTATAACTAGACTAAAGTTTATTTATAGAGTATGTATATCTAAATTTTATAGTATAGAGAAGTATAGCTAGACTAATGTATATTATAATAAGTTCTATAATGATTAAGGTCTGTTTACTACTGCCATACACTGTTATTTTTGGAATTGAGGCGGGGACGGGGTTTTAATACTAACCATTTCTTTCACAACAAAATTCAAAGCTTTCATTTCAGAATAATTGTTCAAGACAAATTTAAAACAGATTCGCTTCGAAATAAAATTATCCTAACAAACATATTACCTAATCACAGTCTCGATTGAATAGCGCACAAGACAAGATTAATTGTATCCAAATCCATGTAATGTGATGTGCATACAACAAGCACTGGGGTTCTCGCTAGCCATTCGACAGAACAAACAAAACAACAAACAATCGACGCCTAACGAACCCCAATTAGGCGCCGGCCGATCCCCGCGGCTTGCTAACGGCACAATGCACTATCAAGTTATAAGTACCAATACGGCCTATGTATGTATGCACTTTAAACATGAACCATGTATATCTTCTACTTTTTTTATTGCCTTTGTAGACACACGAGCATACGGCCTTTTTTTTTTTTTTTTTTTAACGCTGGGGAATCCATTTACGGATACCCGGTCGAGAGGGGTAACGGACCGGGTTATGTCGGACTCCGGCGCCTCCTGAGAGGAAGAAGGGGAGAAGAGAAGGACTGAGGTCCTTCACCTCCCCCAATTTCTCACAGGAGACTACGCCTTGAAAAAGGCGCGCGAAGCACTTGCCCCGCAGAACGACTACCGACTAAGCCCCATCGAGCTCCACCACACCGACTACACGAAACTTACGGTACGAGCATACGGCCTACGGTAAGTAGATACCGTCGCTCATGGACCTCAGCAATGCTAGAGACAAAGCCAAGTCGCTGTCTACCATAATCTCATTTTAATGGGAAACTATTGTTACGCGCTGGGGTTCGGGATAAATAAAAATTCTACCGAAGTACAAATTAAGACTGTATTAACATTTAAAACACTTAACGAGCACTTTAAAATTCTCAATTTGCTTCTTCCGCTTCACTTCAGGTGATCCGTTCGCTGTTTCGCTTCGAGTAGTTCCGATTACTGACTGACTTCGTGCCACCTCTGCAACGCTTTTATTGCAGATGCGACATCCCTACAATTATTGAGAACATTCCTCACAGGTCGAGTATTTTCAATATACGTTTTCACTATTTGACAATAGATGGCGTTGTACTTTTCGAGCGTTCTAGATTTTACTGGTGCTTTTGATATTCGTTTCTTCTATTTGATGGTAGCTGGCGCTGCTCTTGTCAGCGTAAAGCTATGTAGTGTTAATTACGTTGAGGTGCGGAAAAATAATGTCCTTGACTAGCTATATCAAATGAAAGTGGCCAAGAGTACGCCAAATTCAAAGCGACGGGCGGATCAGGTGTCTGAGCGTCTAGTGATGCTGCTCCACTTTTTTATTGCTCTTGTAAGTAGATCAGGTTGCGGTAACTAGTGATTATCACTCAAGAACATCAATAATGCTAGGAGCATAGCCAAGGCGCTACCTACTGCTGAGGACTCTTCTTAAACGTCGTTTGCAGAAGGACACAGTGCTCTGGTTACTCAAGCTCTCCTCGATTTAATTCTAGAGCCAACTGCATTAACAGTTACGATTGAATTGAAAAAACTATGGAAGTGGATAATACTTATTTCGTACGTTTCATCAAAAATAGAATGAAAGCTCCAAATGCGTGTCTCTAAATGAATAACGACATTCGCGTGTAATATTTACGGGCTTTGTTAGCCAATTAACACCATAATTTAAAACTAATTTTACAGTTTCATTTCGCATTTTCATTGTCATCATTTAAGACGTTCCGAATTTACATTACAATTTTCGTGGTCATGGACGAATAGTAGTAAAAAAAAAACGCGCGATTAAGCCGTAAAAGCATTTTTAATTATGTCTATGAATCTCAAATACTGCATATCATACCAGCCGATATGTTTACCTAAAGCAATACTATTATGAAAAAGGTTATTTAATATTTGAAGCTTAATTCTTTGTTTTCTCCGTATATAATTATTGCGGATAGTGCAGAAAATGTTTTATAGCGTTATATTATCGAATTGTGACAGGTAACGTGCAATCTCTTTCGAGAACTAGTGGTATTTCATATCGATCAATAGTTCACTTATAATTTGGTTTTCAGTCAAACGTTTCATGTGAGCTGCCTTAACCATTTTATTTTATTGGTTTTTAAAACTCCGTATTTATAGTTCAAACCAGCATATTTGTATTTAAAACAAAAAACAATTCTTAATCACAATATTTTAATACAACATTTTGAGATATAAATTCTTAATTAAAATCTAAAATTTGTATTTTGAAACAACTAAAAATTAATGGTACTGTGTTACCCTGAGGCGTGCCTCGTACAGTACCAGACAATAAATATTGCACATCGATATTTAGAAAGAGACAGACGTCTAATTTTGTTTTTGTTGTAGAGCGTTAGCTGTGTGCGACAAAACACCAACGATCCGGTATCTATGGAGACTAAATATCAATTAGGTAATGTGCGACAGATATAACGCTCTACGAAGCAAAAGTTAACCATCTCTTTCCCACGGTCGATGTTTTTTTTTATTGCCCTTGTAGGCAGACGAGCTTACGGCCCACCTGATGGTGAGTGGTTACCGTCGCCCATGGACTTCAGTAATGCCAGGGGCAGAGCCAAGCCACTGCCTACCGCTCAATACTCTCCACAAGCCTCGTTTGAAGAAGGACATGTCATAGCGCTCGGGAAACACCGTGGAGGGGAGCTCATTCCAAAGCCGGATGGTACGTGGCAAAAAAGATCTCTGGAAACGCACTGTGGATGACCGCAGTGGCTCCAGGTAGTATGGATGAGCTCTACTCCGGTGGCGGGCGGTGCGATGGTAAAAACGAGATGCCGGTATCATCTCGAGCAATTCCTCAGAGCACTCCCCATGGAACATACGGTACAAAATACAGAGGGAACCGAAGTCCCTCCGCAGACCCAGAGGTTCCAAACGATCCGTGAGAATGGGATTAAAATGCAAAAGAATGTGCAATATTTATCGCCGGGTACTGTACAAATACTCAGTACTTACAGCACACAGAGTATGTCCACATACTCGTGCATATATACTATCTTCACCGGCCCTCTGTTTATAGAACAAACACAAACGTACCTACTTGTATGAAGCTAATCAAACATGGTGGGCCTTAGAAACGTGTTAGTCACTGTTTGATGGCATGTAAATAGTCAATTTGTATTCCATTTTGCGGTTTAATGTACTAAGTTTAAGACGGCTTTTCTTATGTCATTATTAATTATATCATGATCGGTGTATAGGCAGTGAAATCGGATGCATCAGGCTTTTTAATAAAACTCTTAAATATCAAGGCTGATCTTCAGTAAGAAACAAGAACAGCAAATTAATACATTTATTTTCTATTTATGATGTTTTGTTCTAGAATAACCGCACAGTTAATAACCAACGAAGCTGTAAAATTAATAATTTCCATTATTCTTCAAGTCTTTTTTTGAGGATTACATTCCAATGAATTTCATCACTCGGTAGTGTGGACGAAAAGCTTAAATTTCATGCAAACGACTAATTCTTAAATTTCTTATCTTCGAATTAATTACATATCTGCTTGGTTATAATAATTCGTGCGTCATTGCTGCTACAAAAATAGTTTAGGTTGAGTTTTATCGGAATCGCGACCCGCTGAGAAGATCCGGCGAGAAACTCAAGAATTATTGGAATTTTTTATGTGGGTCGCCCATGTTTTTCCTGTTTTATGATTTGGACAATCATTAAACAATGTATTCAAATGTTGCATGTTGGTATCTGCGACTACTTAACATCAAATTAACAAGTCGTCTAATCCGTCTACAGCGCAAATTAAAATATGTATCTAAGAGATATTTTTATACAAAATACCTACAACTTTACTAGTTAAAGGAAAGCTTTTACGCCAAATATATACATCTGTAACTCACATATTTATCTAGTAAGGAACTATTTGTTAAATCAACGCGGATGCTATCTCCAATACGGAAGATCCTGGCATTGTATTGTCAGGAGGCGAAATGTTAATTAGTGAATTAATGTCGTAGGTTGACTTCTCATGAATAGGTATTAGTTACCGCACATTTGGCTGGGTTTATTGATCTTCGCTACGGTATACGGAATCTTGTATTTGTTGTTAGAATGTTTGTTGTTGGGAAGGATGAAGAAAGTTTTTGGGTATATTAATTTTAGGCCAAATATTTTTTATTTATTAGTGACTAGCTAACTAAAAGACGTAAACTTTTTTTATAAAAGAAACTTAAAAAAAAGAAGGAAAAACTAAATTGTTATTTTCATATAATTCCGAGCATTTTCATATTTATCTACCATTTAATCCTTCTCTGGACTTCCACAAATAATTCAAGACCAAAATTAGCCAAATCGGTCCGGCCGTTCTCGAGGCTTAGCGAGAGTAACGAACAGCAATTCATTTTTATATATGTGGGATGGTATGACGAAATCTAGTGGATATTTAGTTTAACAACAAAATCTTTTATTCTTTCAAAAAAATACTACATACACATTCGTAACATCGTTATGTCAAATTTCTATCTGTCATTAATATTTTCTTCTTTTAAAAATAAAACTCGTGTGCCAGTGTGAATTAACCAAAAAGTACCGATATCCCACTCGGCCATTCCTAGCTATTCGTCTGCCTCAGACGAATCAATCCATAGTTTGATAAAATTAGCAAGATTAGTCGTATGTATCGGACCTCCTCCATTCCCAATCTTCAACTTTTAGTCGTCCTCTTCTATAATTCTCTCTTATAATTTCTTTTTCCATGTTATTTGGTACAGCGATAAAACTACTTTCATTCTTCTCTTTGTACAGTATTCTATTTTGTTTCAAATGATTCTGGTAAGGTACTTTAACCAACATCTTGCAGTCTTCTTTCTCTAACTTCTTGTAATCTTCTTTTTTTAATTTCTTGTAGTCTTCTTTGACCTCGTCCTTCTCAACAATAATAGCACAAAGTGGTATCTTCTCCATTACAATACCATTTCTTGTAAACTTAACTTCGAATTCACGCAGTATGGGGTTGCCAATGATCAGCTTTACAGGTATTATATCATCTTCCACAATGTAAAATTTGATATCCGTAACAGCATCACCAATCTGTAGCTGAGTAGTAAAAACACCTTTGATAAGTACTTCTTTGTTAGCAATACCCGTAAGACGAACTTCTGAATTCTTGTCATAATGTTGGATATTATTTTCAATTTTTTCAAATTCTGATTGTATAATAAGATTCGCGTCACTACCTGTATCGATAAAAGCCACCATCTCTGTTCCATTCAATAACACTTTCTTGTAAGGGATTTTTTCTTCTTCGTTTTTCTTCTGAATAATTAAAGACTTTTTAGCATCATTCTTACATTCGTTGCCCTTGTGGCCGAATTCATTACACTTAAAGCATTTAATGCCCTTTGTACAGCCGGGGGATTGATGGTCTAAATCACCACAGTTGTAACATCTTTTAAAATTCGGATTTCTTGATGGCGATATGCCTGCATCTGCATTTACTTGCGGAACTACCTGTTGATATGATAGTGTACTCATTTTCTTCCGAATATCACTGTAAACGTCCAACTTCTTTCGAAAATCACTGTAGATGTCTAGCTTCTTTCGAAAATCTTTCAAATCTGTAGCTCCATATAAAATTGCTTTGTTAGATTCAGGATCATTGATACCATCTATGACGTATTCCATTAAAGCAGCATCATCTACTCTTCCATGCAGTGCTGTTTCTTTCATAACTAAAAAGTATTGTTGTAAAGTTTCATCATTTTTTATCTTTCGTGAAATAAGCTTCTTGTGAATCTTAGCACTATTAAACTTAGGGCCAAATTCTTCAATAAGGGCTTCCTTCAAAGTAGAATAGTCTTTAACTCTACCAATAGATCTTAGAAATAGCTTTGCTGTTCCACCCAAAAGTTTCTTTGCATAGATCAATCTTTCCACTTTGGTCCACTTCATCAAATCAGCAACATCTTCAAATTCATCAAAAAACTCCGAAATCGGGTAAGTATCGTCTCCGGTGAAAGGTGTCATGGACTGCTCCAAATCACGAAATGAGATATGCACCTCGACGTCTTCTCTTTCGTCATTATCATTATTCTTCTTAGGAGGCATTTTTTACTTTAGGAATATAGTTTATGCAAAAAAAAAAGATAATCGTCTCGTTGAACTCGTAAATAGTCGTAGTAGTCGTTAATTATAATTTTCAGAATAAGTCTTCTTTTTCAGTAATCTTCTGTAAATAATCTTATGTAATCTTCATAATAAGTCTGCATAAAATAACGTTACACAAAACTTCATCAAAAATACTTCATCATAAAATCGTTATTTTTACACATCTCGAAGTCTTCGATGCACAACGAAAATGCACTGGTAGCAGTCAACTTATCTCTGTAAAAATTCTTCAATCCACTGTGATTTATCACCGAACGACATCCTGAACGGTATCCCGGACGAGCCCCCAAAAAGATGTGGGATGGTATGACGAAATCTAGTGGATATTTAGTTTAACAACAAAATCTTTTATTCTTTCAAAAAAATACTACATACACATTCGTAACATCGTTATGTCAAATTTCTATCTGTCATTAATATTTTCTTCTTTTAAAAATAAAACTCGTGTGCCAGTGTGAATTAACCAAAAAGTACCGATATCCCACTTATATATAGATAGATAGATAGATAGATATAGATAGCTAGATAAGACCAGTGAAGTTTCTTTAAAACAGCACAGGGCCAGCTGTCTGTCATTGATAGTAGTGACTGAAATCTTCTCTGAACTGCCAACAGTATATTACAATCTGACGTAATGACTTAGAAAGAAACATTCATTATTATTTAATAGATTTAATCTTATGTTTTTGGCGAATGAAATGATCTTGTGAAAATCTAATTGGATTGTACGACTATTAAGTGGTATTCTACAATTTAATCAACATTCTGTAATAGGATTTTCGTATAGATTAATTGGCCGCACCCAAACGATACAACGTCAAAACGAATCAACAATAATAAACCCCGAGCGGCCATTTTTATTACCCGTTGGATTTCCGGGAGTTCGGGCATTTACAGACGATTTAAACCAAATGATTCACTTTGGAAATATTAATTGAATACAGTTGAATCATTTACTACAGGTATGTTTACAGGTTTACTTTTCAAGCATGTCAGAATTTCTAGTTTAAAATTTAATCTAACTAATGTTTTATTCGTTCATAGATTGTATAGGGTTTTCGCCATTACGAAAATTTTGTTAGTTGTATAAAAATCTGCTGAAATTTTTAAGCGCCACTGATATCCATGAGCACTAATGGCCACTCACTTTTTGGGCGGAAAGCCCGGTTTAGGTCCGGAAATTCGTTGGATACTGCTTCTAGATTGTCATAGTTCATAAGTTTTACCAAATTACCTTACTGACACTTTTGTAGTACGGTACATACCGTTTCTCAGAAAAAAAGGCGATATATTTTGTGATTTGTATTTTTACTGCACTAGTAAAATTCCCACATTTCGGAGCTCGAGTGAAAAAAGATTTGGGTGTAATTCTAAAAACGTCCGTAGATAATTTACTTCTAACTTGAATGATGTTAAAGGACACACCTATTTCAGAGATTTATTATCAGCTAAGGCCGGGCTGTCTGAGCATAGCTATCAATACGTTATTCCTTTGGCATGACTACGGTGATAGCTGTTGAATTTATGAGTTGATAAGGGAAGCCATTTTGTTAATGGATTGCCTCGTTTACGATCCCTGTCACGGCAGAAAGCAAGGAAATGTAATATCCTTTTTAAGGACAGATAAGTTAATTTGAAGACATTTTTTATTTGTAAAAGGTTTTTTTTTATATTTAATGTTTCTGTCGCAGGATTTTTTTGGGATAGTAGAGGAATTATGTTGTTTTGTTTCTGTTCACAGCTGGATTGAACGATTCAATAAGTTCGATTTAAAGAATCTTTATCACAGTTTAAGTAAATGATTTTTAACTACGAAAACAAAATATGATTTGTTATGTTAATTGTTTGTTGTTTGTAATAATTGTTTGTCTTTGAAAAAGCTATGTTCGTTTTAGTTTAAAGGAATTTTATCATTATTTTGTTGTTTTTTTTTACACTTTTTACCATTCTTTATGCCTGCGTTAGTTCTTTTGTTGTGTTCTGGATGAAAATCCATGAAATTCAGCTTGTCTTTTTACAAGTTGTTTTGCAGTGTAAACTTTATATTAATTTTAACCAACTCTATGTACAGTACATTATACATAATGTAGTAGTACATAATGAATATTTGTTTGATAAATAGAAAATTCAGGTCGTAAATAAATTTAATGCGATTTATTTAAATAGATTCAGTGTGTCCTGTGACCTATAAATTTGCGTGTAAACCCAATGAAACCTAATTCGACGGAAACCAATGAATATGTTTCCACGCACTCAAGCATCTACGCTCGCTTCCATAGCTAATCAGGTTAGAGACGCATCTTTATATAGAATCCTTTGCAACCTAAACATCGACTTTTTTGTTTAGTATAAGGCAACACAGAGATTTAAGGTTTCAAACGTTACTGGTGGTAGGACCTCTTGCGAGTTCGCGCGGCTGGTTACAACCACCCTGCCTATTTCTGCCGTGAAGCAGTAATGCGTTTCGGTTTGAAGGGTAGGGCAGCCGTTGTAACTATACTTGAGACCTAGAACTGATATCTCAAGGTGGGTGGCGCATTTACGTCGTAGATGTCTATGGGCTCCAGTAACCATTTAACACCAGGTGGGCTGTGAGCTCGTCCACCCATCTAAGCAATAAAAATAAAAAATAAAAAACGGATTATATTTTAGTCTGGTCACACGCGCCAGGTTTGTTTGCTTTGTTATTAATGTGACTTTTAGGATTATTAATAGTTATTATTCATGATGAGATTTAAAAAAAAACACAGCGTAAAGTGCCGAAATTATTCTGGTTGGAAAACCTACGGGGCTTAGTATTGAGAGTTGTCTTAATTGAGTTAGTCATCGTAGACAGGACTTTGATTGTGTGGTGTAGCTTAAAGTATAGTCGTCGTAGTGGTATATTATGATAAGAAGTTTGCTGTAGTCGTATGCGACGATGCCCGTATTCAAATATTGTAGAAAATTACTAATTGTTCTAATAAAATTACGTTACGTAATATTACGTGCGTAGGCAGCGGCTTGGCTCTGCCCCTGGCATTGTTGAAGTCCATGGGTGACGGTAACCACTCACCATCAGTTGGGCCGTATGCTCGTCTACCTACAAAGAAAAAAAACTATGTTACAAATAGTCACGAATGACTTCAACAATAACAGAAAATAAACCGTGTAACAAAAATTAAAATCAACAAAAAATATTGCGTAATTACTGGTGGTAGGCCAATGAATAGGCTGAATGAGGCACGACCAATCTGACAAGAGTGATACTACAAGGGAAAAGGCCTATTTGGACCCCACCCGTTGAAGTAACACCACCCCGTTTATTTTTGTCGCAAAGCAGTGGCCCGTTCCAGTTTGAACGATGGGATTGCCGCTATGCTGGTCTACTGGTGGCAGGGCTTCTTGTAAGCTCGCAATGGTAGGTACCATCACCCTGCCTTTTTCTGCCCTGAAATAATAACGCGTTTCGATTTGATGGATGGAGCAGCCGTTGTACACATGTTGCATATTGTACTGCATGTAGACTTTTTTCCTACCTATGCTGATAGCCTTGAGAGGCTATATCAGCGTTACCCTAGCGTGTAGGTGAGCTCTTAGGGCTCAAACCGAAAGTGCTGGCCCTAGCTAGAACAGTGCTTCGCAGAGTCTACCACCGGACCGGAAACGCGACCCACTGAGAAGACCCGGCGAGAAACTCAGTGGGCTGTGTCTATGGGTGCATGTAGACGGGCCACAGAACCCGGTTTTGCAATTATTTTCTATTGAATTGCACGGGCGAGCACGCTCCATCTGGCTTACAATCTCCACTGCCACCATAAATTACGCAATTTATCTAAATCGCCTAAACACCAATCTCGTCGACTCATAACAAGAAAACCACGCTAAGTTACTTTCAGTTTTCAGGTCACGATGTTGTTAACGTTCTTGTAACCTCTTATTACTTTATCGAGTTGGAATGTATTGCGGTTGCCATAGAAACAGAATAAGAACCAGCCGGGATTCAGGTCGGCGAAATTGAAATTATTGAGGCGAAGTACAAACCGAATATTAAGTAAATACTTGACTGATTATGAACGAGAAATTGCTTGTTCTGTTTTTTAAAGCTTTTTTAACAGTTGATCGTTTTTGATAGCTCCTTTGTTATTGAACCACGAGGTATGAGTAGATTCCCGGCCGGAGCTTTCTTTGTTAAGGATTTCATCAAGTGCATTTTCATTTGTTTGGTCTTTATTTTCCGTTTTTCAATACAGATGAAAATTATATAAATAGTTTTGCCAATTAATATTAGTAGAACCTTTTCTAAGTTTTATATCATGGGAATACTATATTCCATTTTCAAATTGAACCGCCATTTCAACGTCGTTTATAAAGAAGGGTAGGCAGGAACTTGTACTGTTACCGCGGGAACCCCGTACTCTGCCTGGGCTATGACCCCGGGCGGAGATTGGACGTCGGGTGTGAGATTATAAGGGGAGTCATTTGGTGAGTAGGGCCCTAAAACATCCTTGGGCTTGCGGTCCGCTCTGAATACCACGGACCGTCAAGACCCCACGTGCCCCCTAGGTGCGAAAATCGTACGTATGTAGTACGGGCAGCTGTTGGAAAAAAAAGGAGTTTGTATCATCTCTTAATAAAAAATAGTTTCAGTTATAACTACATTAGCAGAAAGGTCATTAACCGAGAACCGATCCAATGAGAAATAACTTACGGTTCAACACATGCGAGTGTGAATGAATCCGGACTCTTCAGATCTAATTCACTTGTACAAGTTTCAGGAATCGAATTACTAGGTACATATGGAAATGAATTCTGTTTGTCCGACAAATTCACTTCACAGTTCTAATGTAGTGTGCCGGGAATTTCGCTTGGGATTTTATTGACGTGTGAGTTTGTTGTAGTGCTGAGTTGTGTCCTCGATTCGAGTGTATTCGATTAGCTTAATAGCAGTTTGTTTAGTTGTTTTGATGGGGGATTTGTGGCCTTGTGTATCACCTGCCCCTTGATGAATTGTCTCGTGGACAACGTTTCTCGCCGGATCTTCTCAGAGGTTCACGATTCCAATTCAGTAGTAGATTCTGTGAAGCTCTGCTCTTGCCACGGCTAGTGCTAGCAAATTCTCTCAGGTTGAGCCCGTGATTTCACCTACCCGTCCGTGAGAAGCTAGAATGGCCTTCCGCTGTCTACCGTGAAGCCTACCTTACAATATTATTATTAATATTGTTCATGGAAATTTTGCGTGTAACACTGTCAATACTTACAAGGCATATTCATCTCGTAGTGTGTATAAATTCTTGTCACAGCTATAACACTAGATGAGTAATGTGCTCTTTTAGTCAGGCTAAAATAGTGGTAGTATCCCAACGCGATTGATTTGAGAATTTTATTATAATGGTTTCTTAGTCTTGAATACTCTAAAATTATCTAGTATTTTTCAAGTAAAACACATTTAAACACTTCGAAGAAAATCTCTGAATGTTCTACACAATAAAACGCACCAGCTACGAATGTAAAATTGAAAACGTTTTGTATCCTACCTTGTTTCGAGCTGTAATCGGATTCATTTTGCTGCACCTGCTCTGTTACTAGAACGGTTTTCTGTTACTTTAGTATTTTCACGGTAGGAACTCTTGATTTTTTATCTTCTTAAAAAAGAACTAATGGACAAGACGTCGTTTCGTTTTTCATATCGGTCTCTACTCCATTAGATAAAAGTGGGGTCTTAGATCAGTAACAAATTGGTAAAGCAATAAATAGTCGTTGCCTTTATTGGGTCCTCACGTCCTCTTACGGGGACACAGATTGGGCCTTGAGGCAACTCCCTCTGCCCGGGCGTAGATTTCCTGGCAAGGCAAGAGTGATGTGCTTGCTGGATTATTAGTATGTGCTGGTACAGCTTCACTTCGGGCTTTCCTTCTCCTGCGGATGACCTTCTTCTTCTACTTTCGGGGGCAGCAGCTCCTCCCGGTTGTTTTTTTTTATTCAGCTTAATCTAGCTTATAGCTTATAGTTTATACTACTTATCTGCTTAGTGCTGTTTGTTTTATTATTTCCATACTGTTGATGTATTATGTGTATGTAAGTATATTAGTATGTATTGTACGTAAGTATCTATATTGGTATATATTTCATATTATATGTAAACGGTTTAAGTTTTGTTTATTGTATGTATATCTTTTCTATAATAATGTATTATCTATAGTACACCGCAACATACCTGATATATATTTATATTTTCCAGAATTTATGTAAATTAAACGGTTGTCTGGAAGAGATCGTTTTTAGCGATAAGACCGCCTATTGTACAAATGTATCTTTTTTTGATTGTTTTTTGAATGTAAATTGTGTTTTGGTGTGCAATAAAGTGTATTCTCTCTCTCTCACTCTTATATCTTACTTACGACTAACTTCCTGCCTAAGTGACATTGACGTTCCTCACCAGCACTCCTTGGAGTGCTGAGGTGGTACGCACCGCCACGTGTAGTCTTAACCAACCTACGCTACAAGAGTGTAGTTATACTGAAGCTAAACTACGTTATGGCTGAACTATTGTTACTGAACAGGTGACATATCTTGAACGCGATGGGCTATCTTGAAAAAATATTGATATATTAACTGACTTATTAATGTGTGAATATAAGACGAACAAAAGGTACCTTAGAAAAGCCTACGCATTTAATCTTTCATTCATTCTGTTTAGAATTAGACACTCAATTATATTGGCAAAAGGTATTCCAGAAGAGTCAATAAGGGCTTAACTTACTTTCGTATACACACCTAACTTCAGACATTTTAGTTACTTTACTAGCCTAGCTTACATAGTTTGCACAAGTATGAAACATAACCATAGCTACGCGAGCTAAAGCTAAGCAAACTAGTTTCGCTTCGCTTAGCTCTGTCTATGCAACCAGCAGCTCTGCAAAGAATGCCTTTCGAACGCAAACCTCGAGCAAATAAAACTTGTAAAAGCCGTCTATTGACGTGATCATTCATTATTATATACCACTAGCTGACCCGGCAGACTTCGTAGTGCCTCAATCGATAAATAAAAGGCACATAAAGGGGACACATCAAAGGAAAAACAAAATTGTTTGTTTTTATATAATTCCGAGCTTTTTTTATATTTTCTCACCTGTTAAACATTCCCTGGACTTCCACGAATATTTCAAGACCAAAATTAGCCAAATCGGTCCAGCCGTTCTCGAGTTTTAGCGAGACTAACGAACAGCAATTCATTTTTATATATATAGATTACTGAATATATAAATAGCTGGAACTGTGACCTCTTGGGCTATTCTGCAAAGCCTTTAGTGAGATATTAAATCTATTCACATTTAACTATAAAACCTTTTATAATTTTAGTATTCATTTATTTTATGTAATTTCATTTTGCTTTGATCTTGACTTTATCTATTATTTATGAGGCCTTTGTGGTCCCGAGCAGCCAAAATAAATTACTAATGATAGCTTTGTCCATTTTCATAAAGTTTAGAAATAATAAACTGATTATTATAGACAAATATTACTTCGAATAATAATTATGTATCGTGTAATAAAAAAGAAACCCGCAAAATTATAATTTGCGCAATTACTGGTGGTAGGACCTCTCAGGAGTCCGCGCGGGCAGGTACCACCACCCTGCCTATTTCTGCCGTGAAGCAGTAACTATACTTGTAACTATATTGAGACCTTAGAACTTATATCTCAAGGTGGATGGCGCATTTACGTACTATGGGCTCCAGTAACCACTTAACGCCAGGTAGGCTATGAGCTCGCCCGCCCATCTAAGCAAAAACAAAAAATACAGTACATTTCATCAAATCTCATTTGACGAGCAAGTAAAAATTACTTATTTATTGATGTGTCCATTTTCTATTATAATTTTCGGTACGCGTAACCCAGTTTGTGACCTTTGAATTCAGATGACCCCATTATGGAGTCTCCAGCAGACGTAATAAAGTGAGCATAATATCGTGTACTGAACGTCGATTAAATTGCCGACGACAAAAGTAAGTTAACTGCCGTCTAGAGTAACAATAATAACCGCTCGTATCGCATAAAGCTCTTGGGTTTATGCTCGTATTACTGCGAGTGCGGTTTGTTTGGCCCATTTCAGAAGACGAAGCGTTATGTTCATCTATTTGGCACGTTAAGTAATATCAATATATTTCTTCTTGCATGGCATTCGAAAAAATTGCGATGTGTACTAATTTCACAGATATTTGTAAATTTTAATCATATGGGATTCCGTGTCTTTTGTTCTTAGGTGGAATAAAGATCTAGTAAATTATTTGTTTGCCATGTACCCATTGAAATCAACGACGTAAATGCCACATCCTCATCTTGCGACATGAGTTCCGCGCATCAGTTTTATAATACAACGGCCGCCCCACCCTTCAAACTAAAACGTATTTAGTACTTTACATGTCATTCCATCATCATTTGAAAATATTTAATGTAATTGATACCTTTGTGTGAAAACTGCGTAACCTAGTAGTATTGAATATCAACATTAATGGTCTACATTTGAAATCTACTTTATGCTCTGATGTTTCTCAACATTTTGACTGTAATAGCTTCAAAATAAGTTATTTAAAATCAATTAGATCAAAAGCGACAACAGCTACTGTCCCCAGAGCCATAGAGTAAACTGCTATCATCGAGAAAATTCATATTTACCCGCTTCGTGCTCATTATGGGACCACATCCGAAACATGCCCCTTCAGTAATTGGACACATTGAGATATGCAAAAAACGGGGCCTGTTTACAAAATAGTCCTCGTGAGTTTAGTCTCCCTCTGATTTTTAAATTCACTTCATGACCACAATACTCCATAATTTGGCGTCGGTTGAAAGCACGTGCTTAGCATTATCTGCCTTGAAATTTGTATTGATAATTACAGAACAAATACAGATTATTTTTGTAATTATTTAAAAAACTGAGAGCTTAGAAATTAGCTAAGAATCTTTAATCTCCTTAAATCCTCCTCCTAAATCACCTTAAAGGATAAGATGCTCGGTGTAGTCCTACAGGTAGGCACCAATCCAACTAAGTAAATATGTTCTTAAAGCATATTGACAAACAACTTTAATTATGAAGGAACAATAACGTATAATTATTTTATCTTATCATTAAAAAAATAGAATTACGCAATTTGTAGTGGCCGCATCATCCCTCCTCACTGCTGAGCAAATGACGAAATATTATATTATGACCATCATATTTCGACAGGATTTTACTTCTTGTAATGTCCCTCCAGCGCCTCCGATCATTGGCCGCATAAAGGACTTCGTGGAATGGGACGTTTAGTGTGGTAGGATTTGATTGATCCACCTGGTCGGACTGCGCCCGCGCGGTCTCTTTCCCTCGATCTTCCCTGTCACGAATAGTCTCAATAAGCTATCGGGTGTTTTCCGAGCAATATGACCGAAGTACTCGAGTGCGCGGCGAAGGCAGAGTGTAGACAGTCTTGTCTTGATCTGCAGTTGATCTAAGACAGACATATTGATTATCTTCGTTGTCCAAGATATCCGTGGTATTCTTCTCCAGCAACACATCTCAAAAGTACCCATGCGTTTGCGATCAGTCGCTTTAAGGGTCCAGCTCTCCGCTCCGTATAGAAAAATGGAAAAGTCTTTGTTTTCTGGGTAATGCTATGGTCCTTACAGATTTTACCGAGCTGGGTCATGGCTCCCTTTGCCATTTTCATACTCCATCCGGATCATACAGTTTAGTTTTCATGCAGTCTGTGTTCTGGTTTCAAAGTTGGTTTTTGGGCGTTACACAATGCTATTGAGATTTTGCTGACCTTTTGCTTCGAGGTACTAATTAATCATTAATCCTGCAATTATGGGACTTAGTAATATTGTAATATATTTCTTTACTGCCTTTGTAGGCAAACGAGCATACGGCTCACCTGATAGTAAGTGGTCACCGTCGCTAATGGACGTCAGCAATGCCAGGGGCAGAGCCAAGCTGCTGCCTACCATTAGGCATTAGCTGTAGGACACTAGGCTCGAAGAGTTGACAGATACAATTATTTAACTAATCTTGCTAAATTAAGAGCTAAATATTTTTATAGTTAATAACGACAAATAAGATCACCTCAAATAAGATCTCTAATGAAATTTTTCTCGTATATTTTTCATAGAAGCCTGAATAAATTAATCAGGCATCAACCTATATGGAACAGAGGTTACCAACGCTAATCGGGATAATCCATTTGCCAGACAAGTTTATGACCCGTCCGCTTTATCTTGACCTCCCTGACCTATCTTTAGCGCAAACAAATATGTACATACTGATTAGAGTGTTAGAATTAGCGAACAAAGACTTGAAATATGATCGATTCACAAGAACTTGAGTGAAGAGGGGGCTTCCTAAAAATAGTTTAATGCCCTGTGTGAAAGAGGATATGCAGTGATGACGTATTATAGCCCTAAATGGAAAAAAGGAGATGCTACGCCGACCCAGCCTATTTGGGATAAGGGAGGGAAAAAGTAAACGATTTAAAATGACATAGACTTCTCAGATTGTATTTATTTTAATTTATTTTTATTGCCTTTGTATGCAGACGAGCATACGGCCCACTTGACGGTAAGTGGTTACGATTACGGTTGGTGGTAATCCAAGCCACTGCCTACCATTAAGTACTGTCCGCAAGCCTCGTTTGAAGAAAGACATGTCATAGCGCTCTGGAAACACCGTGGAGTGGAGTTCATTCCAAAGCCGGATTGTATATGGCAGAAAAGTTCTTTGAAAATGCACTGTCGATGAACGCAGCGGTTCTAGATCATATGGAAGAGCTCTGTTCTGGTGGCGGGAGGTGTATGAGGGGATCATCTCGAATAATTCCTTAGAGCATTCCCCATGGAACATACGATATGAAAGGTATGGTACGCATGTTAGGGTGGCAAGTTGGGGAAATCGCAGGGAATATGTCATCGCGTTCATTTAATGTATTGTTAAATTATACATTTTAATCAGTTAAATAAAAGACCACTAAAGATATAATAACACCACAGAGTTTTTAACATAGAGTACTTCATTTTGTTCATTTAGAATTTTTATAAGCATTAATTTACAAATTCACAAAAAATGTGTAAATGTGTGATTTACATATTCGACTTTTTTAATTCAAATTCTGAACTATTCGCTCCAATAAATTTAATTGTTTGGTTTTTTTTTGTAGCTTTCAAGTGACAATCACCACTCACCTTGATATAGGTGAGATTTTTAATCATATTGCTTACCTGTTCAAGCCTTGAAACGCGAACACATGACTGCTTTGCACAAGTAATAGGTAAAATGATGGTACTTACTTTTGTAATCTCACAGTAACAGAAATTCGGCGTAGTAGTTTTAAGTCATCGTGGCCTAAAGGATAAGACGTCCGGTCCATTCGTATATAGCGATACAACGGTGTTCGAACCCCGCAGGCGGGTTTTTTTTTTTTTTTTTTTGTCAGGAGGAAATCGCCAGACTCCCACCCTCCACTGGGGATGGAGGGTGGGGCATGTCGGAGTCGAACCGACTAAAACCTCCTGTCGCTCAACAACCAACGTCCAACCCTCGCATGAGACAGAACTCATGAAAAGGCAAGGGGAGGAGAGTGAAGCGTTTAGTGCGGAGCACATCTCTCCCATCACCCTCCCCCTCGGGACGCCGGGCCAGCGATCGTCGGCGCCACGACCACCAGCCCTCTCGGTCGGCAGGCTGTCCGAAGCCCGCCTAGATGGCGCCGGTTTGAATAGGTTATCCTACGAAATACCCCGCTGGGTCAGAACCAGCGTGGGTCGAGGATAGCCGGCCTTCCATCACCCGGATGCTCTTGCGTAAAACGCGTGCAGAGCAGCTTGCACGTCGTCTTCTTAGGCCCCCTTCGCCGGGCCCCAGACCGACATATGAGGGGGACCCGAAACACTTAGAGGGCCAGGGCTAGGGCGAGATCCGCCTCCCTGGCCCCCGCTCGACGGCGACGGGCTTGTGCGTCTCTCACGCGCCCCGCCGCCTCCTTCTGCGAGATGGTGCACTCGCAGAAGTCGAGCATCGCCTTCCACGACTCGTCGTTGCCGAGCATCGATGCCACAACACTCGGCAACGACAAGTCGTTTCCTATTTTTGCGACAAGGACACGGCGCCACCCCTCCCATGCGGGGCAGGCAATGAGCGTGTGCTCCGCCGTGTCCAAGTCGCAACCACAATGGTAACACTCTGCCGTCGGCTCGGCTCCGATCCGGTGCAGGAACTCACCGAAGCAACCATGCCCAGTGAGCACCTGCGTGAGCCGGAAAGTGAGGCGTCCTCTGTCACGATTCACCCAATCCACAAGAATCGGGCGAATCGCCTCGACGGTCCTACGACCAGCCGAAGGATCGGCCAGCCGCCTGGACCATGACTCCAGCACGGACCGCCGAGATTGGGCCCTCCGCGCTCTGACCACACTGGGGCTGGGACGCGCCACGCCCCGGGCACGAAGGTTAGCCCGCCACTGATAGTCAGCAGCGAGCGCCTCCGCCTCCAGGACCCAAGGCGGCGTCCCAGCCAGTACACACGCCGCCTCAAAAGAGATGGTGCGATAACCACGGATGACCCTGACCGCGATGGTGCGTTGCGGCCGTTGCAGCAACTTCGCTACCCCCACGGCCAGGGACTGGCCCCACACGGGTGCCCCGTATAAGGCCATTGACCGCACCACCCCCGTATAGAGACGGCGCGTCACCCGGTCAGGCCCCCCGATGTTGGGAAGAAGCCGGCTTAACGCGCCGGCCACCCCCAACAAACGAGGGACCAGGTAACCCCGCAGGCGGGTACCAATTTTTCTAATGAAATACGTACTTAATAATTGTTCACGATTGACTTACACGGTGAAGGAATAACATCGTGTAATAAAAATCAAACTCGCAAAATTATAATTTGCGTAATTACTGGTGGTAGGACCTCGTGTGAGTCCGCACGGGTAGGTACCACCGCCCCGCCTGTTTCTGCCGTGAAGCAGTAATGCGTTTCGGTTTGAAGGGTGAGGCAGCCGTTGTAACTAGGTATACTGAGACCTTAGAACTTATATCTCAAGGTGTGTGGCGCATTTACGTTGTAGATGTCTATGGGCTCCAGTAACCACTTAACACCAGGTGGGCTGTGAGCTCGTCCACACATCTAGGCAATAAAAAAAATACATTTGGATTTTTTTACGTTTCGTTTCCAATAGAATTAGTTATTTGAAAATCTCAATTAAAACTGAATTCAATTATTAACTTATTGAAAAGTTTGTTCTTCTAATGATAATGACAGTGACGAGGTAGCTACCCTTCGCAAATCGATTTTCATGATCTTCACTTGGTTTTCGTTCTTTAGTTGTTTATTGGCTGCAGACATCTTGGTTTATGAATCATCCGGTAATTTACATTTCGGCGGAAGAAAGCGGAAATGTCGTAGCTTGCATTTTGGCTAAATGACTGTACCTTATAAAATTATACATAATTAAGGCTCTAGTGTAAAATTTGGTTTTTCAAGTTACGACAATTCCGCTTTCTTCCGTCGAATATATTATTATTATTGAGTGTTAAGACGCATGCTTGTACATTTTTTATTTTTTTTTATAAACACGCCACGTTAACTGGTCCCGTGATAAGTTCGTAAAGAACTTGTGTTACAGGTACCAGATAGCGGATATAAATGTAAGATTTTTATTATACACATACATATATTTAATAGACATCCATAACCCTGGAAAAGACATTTATATTTATCATACAAATATCTTCCCTTGGCGGGATTCGAGCCCGCGACCCCCTTGTGTAGTGACCGTGTCACTTACCACTACACCAGACGGCCGTTACACGACATCATATATATCGTCTCAGATTTCCGTTTCAACTAATAACGAAGTCACCCAATCCCGCACAAAATTGAACCACACTCTAGCAATTTAATACCTCCAAACAATAAAGTTTTCAACTGGTTAATACCGGGACGCACCTGGTGTTTTGTAAGCCGCCATTAACATAACCGCTCACCGTATGTTTACACATGAGTACATTGACGTTATATAATTTGTTACATTAAATAAGTCTTAGTTATGAACACGTAAATAAAGTTCGTACGAAATCTATAAATATTAAAAAAGAATATGATAATTATATAATTACGAGATGATGACCGAGCTAAGTTCGTTTTTTTTTGATAACGCCATCTTGTTGTGTCTTTAAAGCAGTTAGTTGCCCTCAATTAAGAAAAATAGAATTATTATTCGTCAATAGATGTCGGGAAGAGTCGATTATTGAAAACACGAATAAAACAACATTTTCTGAAAATAAATCGTAGGTAGATCGATTTATCGCCTCCGAAATCCCCTGTATACTAAATTTTATGAAAATCATTGGAGCCGTTTCCGAGATTCAGGTAATATAGGTATATATTAATATACAAGAATTGCTCGGTTAAAGGTATAAGATTATTATGTAGGTGTACAACTTGACCAAAATATTTAGCAGACTTTTTGTGTTTTTACTACTTGTTTTGGTCTGTTCTAGATGAATGCCATAGTCCTTTTTGAAACAAAAGGCAAAGCTTTTTTGTTTTTTATATCGTATATCACACATTTAATATTGGAACATTTGACTGCTTTACGACATGAATAACCAAGGTGTTTGTAGCTACTCGTGGGAGCTAACAATGCGTCCTACAATTAATAAAAACAGATTGGCAATCGAAACGTACATAACACTGTAGCCTATTTTCCGTCTACACCTATGAAATAATGAAAAGGACTAGTGCTATTCTAGACACCACACGGCCAATTGTTTCTCCCTCATTTATAAGTTGTTAGCAAGTGTAAGAGTTTAGAAGAAGAGGTAGACATAAGAAAAAATGGATGGATCGCGTGAAAAACGATATGTGCAAGAGGGGAGTGAGCGAAGAAATGGTTTAAGATAGAGGAGTATGGAAGGAGAAAATTTGTTGCACCGAACCCAGGTGACTGGAAGAAGGGCAGGAGAATGATGATGATTACAAGTTATTAGCCGAAAGATATACAAGAATAAAAACGCCAGAGATAAATTATAATAAAATCAAAGCTTTTAATTCAATTGGCTTCTATATTTAGCTGAATCAGATCCATAAACAAATGTCGATGCCCAGATTTGAGGTCGCAGACGATGAGGGCGTATTATCAATAACATTAGTCTTAAGGTCGTTCTTTTCTTCTATTCGAATGAATTATAACTTTGAAGTAGAATCAAATTGTATGAAAAACTGTATTATAAACTGTTAGTCCCGTTTCTCATATTACATCATCGAGCAAATGTTAAAGTTTTCGTATTTGTACAAAACCGGAACGTTAGGTGCACATTACTTCCTCTAGTGTGTGTACGGCCCAGTTTTTCCCTAGTTTTAATACTTGCCTGACGATGTTTTAAAATTTATTAAACTTTTGCGGCACTGTTCGCACCCCGTTCTCGAGTTTTCGTGGAAAATTTTCGAGTTTAGTTCTAAGTTTAAAGTTTGCGGGTAGGATGAAATGTTTTAGGTAGCTTTGATAGCGTTATGAACACGTGTTGTGTTTAGAAGCTTTCAGTAATTTATTGTTATTGTATAAAATTTATGCTTTAGGCTTTCGCAATACAGTTTATTATTTAATTCAAACATATAACTGCAACCTTCCATGACAAATACTTTTGATTTATGAAGCACAAGTCTAATCTCGCGTGGAGTACTGCTCTCACCCCTGGGCCGGGGCTCCTAAATACCAGCTACTTAAATTTGACTCTGATTGGGAGCATCTGGGTCTACGGAGGGACTTCGGTTCTCTCTGTATTCTGCACCGTTTGTTCCATGGGGAGTGCTCTCAGGAATTGTATGAGATGATCCCATCATCTCTTTTTTTCCATTGTATTGCCCGCCACCGAAATAGAGTTCATCCATACTACTTGGAGCCACTGCGTTCAACCACAATACGTTTCCAGAGACCTTTTTTGCTACGTACCATCCGGCTTTATAATGAGCTCCCTTCTACGGTGTTTCCCGAGCACTATGACACTTCTTCAAACGAGGCCTGTGGAGAGTACTTAACGGTAGGCAGCGGCTTGGCTATGCCTCTGGCATTTTTGCAATGAAATTTTTAAATTTAAGAAAATTAATTCAAACAATATAATAAAAAGTTTTAATAGCCTTAATGTAAAAAATACAGCTGACTTGTGGGGAATATCAGTAAAGGTTTTGAAGTCTGTAATAGACATTATTGCTTCTCATCTTGTTAGTATTTTTAATGATTGTATTAAGTGTGGTGTATTTCCTGACTTAATGAAACATAGTAAAGTGATTCCTCTTTTCAAATCTGGTAGTACTGATGACCCCTCTAACTATAGACCTATTTCAGTACTCCCTACGTTGAGTAAAATCTTTGAAAAAATTATTTTGACACAACTTTTAGAACATTTCAATTCAAATAACCTGCTTCATAATAAACAATTCGGGTTTACAAGGGGTCGCTCTACAACTGATGCAGGTGCTTATCTAATCAAAAATATATTTCAATCTTGGGAGGAATCGCATGATTGTCTTGGAATTTTCTGTGACTTATCCAAAGCATTTGACTGTGTTGAACATGAAACATTGGTGAGGAAACTACATCACTATGGTATTAGGGATGGTGCATTGGAACTTATTACTTCCTATTTATCAGGAAGGATACAAACAGTAGATGTGAAAGGAAATAGATCTTCAGGCACCACGTTGAAAATGGGTGTACCTCAGGGTTCCATTTTGGGTCCTTTTTTATTTCTAATATATATAAACGATTTGCCTAGTTTTATTGAGTCCCGACACGAGGTCGTATTATTCGCAGATGATACATCTTTATTATTTAAAATTAAACGACAATTACAAGTCTATGACGAAGTGAATGATGCGATTTCGTGTGTGGTTCATTGGTTCCGTATCAATAACCTATTATTGAATAGTAAGAAAACGAAATGTATTAAATTTACTTTAAAATGTATTAAATCATCTTTAAATGTGAGACAAGTAGATAGTAATGTAATTGTTTCTGAGGAATCATTGGAGCTTGTTGAGTCAACCGTATTTCTTGGTATAACAGTGGACTCCAAACTGCAGTGGGGACCTCATATTCATAAATTGGCGAGTAAGCTTAGCTCTGCAGCATACGCAGTAAAAAAAATTAGAATGTTAACAAATGCGGACACGGCTCGTTTAGTTTACTTTAGTTACTTCCACAGTGTCATGTCCTATGGCATTTTGCTATGGGGCAATGCGGCCGATGTAGAAATGATATTTATTCTGCAGAAAAGAGCTATACGTGCTATTTATAACATGCACTCAAGGGAATCCCTGAGGGAAAAATTTAAAGAAATTAAAGTTCTCACTATGCCATCCCAGTACATCTTTGAAAATTTGATGTATGTTCGTAAACATATTGAGGAGTTTCCTAAGATGTCGGACATACATAATAGAAATACTAGGAACAAACACAAGCTTGTTGTGCCGATGAGTAGGTTACATAAGATACGAAATTCATTCGGGTGTTTGTCTGTGCGCCTGTACAACAAAATCCCACAAGATGTTCAGAACCTACATATACATAGGTTTAAGAAAACTATTAAAGAACATCTGTGCAATAAAGCTTACTATAAAGTCAATGATTATCTAGAAGATTGCACAAAGTGGGAATGAGTTGCTCGCTCCGGGAATTTCAATATTGTAAAATTGTTATGTTATAATTACTTATTGTAATATGAATATTTAAAAAAAAAAAATATTTAAAATAAAAATCTAATATTTAAAAAAAAAAAAAAAAAAAAACATGCCCGCTGAGTTTCTTGCCAATTCTTCTCAGGACGGAGGCTAATTCTTGTGAATTGGCGGTAATTCTTTTGACGTTCAACAAGTATGTACTTTCATTTATGTTGAATAAAACTTTTTTGATTTGATTGATTTGATTTGATTTAACGTCCATGGGCGATGGTAACTACTCCCTATCAGTTGGGCCATATGCTCTGCCTACAAGGGCAAAAAAATAAAATAATTATTATTTTATTTGTTAGGTGATTCAATTATGAGATGAACCCGTCGTGGCCTAAAGGATAAGTTACCCGGTACTCGTATCGGACGATGGGACTATGCCGGTGTTTAAATCCCGCAAACAGATACCAATTTCTCTAATGAAATACGCACTTTGATGACTGGTTTGACCATAACACATTTTTGCCAATTATTTCGACAGTGCAGGAATAACATTATAATATATTTATATGTAGTTAACAATTCTAAAGCATTAAGTTTCGGACGTGTTTATTTTCTAAACCAATCTACGACAACGAAACTTAACTGTTTTATTATGATAAATGAATGATGAATGTAAAAAAGAGGTAATTTACAGCCAAATTCAATGCCGAAGCACGTCTTCGTAAATACCTTCATCGAACTTCTGTAGCGTTTTCACATCAAAGTGGCGGACCCATTAAACGGGGTCACTCCAGCCGCAAGGTCCCCGCCGGCTAATTAATAAAAGCGCCTCTGAAAAAGTTGTTACATAAATTTCGTGACAGCCAGTTTCAGCTTACTAAATGTTTTTTTTTTTTTATGTCGTTTTAAATTTTACAAGATTCCTTTTAAGCCGCCATGTTTAATTGAAAATAGAGTGGAACTCAAAATGATTTGCGATTTGAGAATATCGAGCTTATTCTAATTTCCGTATGTGCAAATGGAAGTTTGTTTTTGACGGTTCTTGTACGTACCTTAATTAATTGAAAATTTGAATGTCAGTGCCATGAAAACGTACAGAGACTTGGTTTTTAATTTATTGAGTAATAACAGCAGATGTATGTTTATTTTCTTATCTTTCTACCTTTTTTTATTGCTTGGAAGGGTGGACGAGCTCACAGCCCACCTGGTGTTAAGTGGTTACTGGAACCCATAAACCTGTACGACGTAGATGCGCCACCCACCTTTAGATAAGAAGTTCTAAGGTCTCAAGTATAGTTACAGCGGCTGCTCCATCCTTCAAACCGAAACGCATTACAGCTTCACGGTAGAAATAGGCAGGGTGGTGGTACCTACCTGCACGCACTCACGAGAGGTCCTACCACCAGTAAAGTTCTATATCTGGATGTCATGGACAAATTTTTCCCGATACCTTGACCCCTGAGAGAGCTTTCACAAAAAAAAAGAAAACCTTTAGCTAATCGAGCTTGCTCAGCACAAACATTAGGACACAGTACTAATTAGTGATAAAATATTTCGCAGCTTAATTCCATCGGATACCAGCGAAATCGTACAACTTTGATGAGTACGGCAACATTGCAAATTAGACCCACAATAATAAAAGCTTAATTGCCGATGCTTTGGCGCGTTGTACCGAGGCCTTTGGCGTTCTATGTTCGAGAGTGACGCGTTATGGATGCTAAAGCCAATTGCGGCATTATCATTTAGCGAACGTAGGCAACAGAGAGAGTGAGAATAAGTTCGGTTTTTCTTGTCAGCTCTGACAAGAGTCTGTGAGAGATAATGGTAACAAAACTGCTGATTGCCTCCTTGCATAAGATGAAGGCAAGCGAACGAGTTCCCATATTCTCTCAGTCACAGAGTAGTACACGCTCACCAGCTTAAAATACTTTACTTATTTGAAGGAGTATATTATTACGACAAACTAGCTGACCCGGAAAACTTCGTAGTGCCTCAATCGATAAATAAAACACCTAAACTTTTGTATAAGATAAACTTAAAGCAAACAAAAGGAATCCGTCTGACGGGGGACACATCAAAGGAAAAACAAAATTGTTATTTTTATTTAATTCCGAGCATTTTAAAATTTATCTACCTTTCAAACCTTCTCTGAAATTCCACAAATAATTCAAGACCAAAATCAGCCAAATCGGTCCAGCCGTTCTCGAGTTTTAGCGAGACTAATGAACAGCAATTCATTTTTATATATATAGATAGATTATACTTAACCTACTCTGTGATTTTATCGCACTGTATATTTAATTTCAACACAATGAAATTTATACCATTTTATTCCGAAAAAAACTACTCACATTTTTGGGTGAAAGAATAAAATAAACAGATTTTTTTCCAACAATGGATACTAACAATGAACAGGTTTCTATGGTTTTTATTAGAAAAAGCAAATTGGCCCTTTCGAACCTGAATGACCCGCTGAGCTTTAATATAAAAAAAAAAACTCTCCAATTAAATCAAGCCAAGTTTTCGTTTATAAAAATCATAAAAGAAAATCGTAAACCAGATTGGTAAACCAAAAATATTTTTCTACGTTTTCCTCGCGCGTCACGATACATCAATAGGGCACTTTACCTACACTAGTCCGAAGGGCCGCATTTATGTTTCACATGTCCAACGCACCTGCAGCGGACCCTAATTCAGACCCTTACGTCGACAGTCCTAAATGCTTAGCACCTTTATGGGTTCATATAAAGCTTTCAAGCTACGACTCGGTGTTAAGTTTGCCGCTCACCGTATTTAATAGAAGCTAAAATATGTACGCGTTGAGAATAACTCGCCTAATATAAATTACCGTAACAGCTACTATTTAGTGCGTAGTACAGTAAACTAATTATCTTATAAGAAACTTGTATGAAAAATTCAAAATGTTTTTCGTAATGCTTTTTTATTGCACTTTATACTTGAACAAGTTTTTTTAATTTTATTTATTGCTTAGATGGGTGGACGAGCTCACATCCCACCTGGTATTAAGTGCTTACTGGAGCCCATAGACATCTACAACGTAAATGCGCCACCCACTTGAGATATAAATCTCAGTATCGTTACAACGGCTGCCCCACCCTTCAAACCGAAACGCATTACTGCTTCACGGCAGAAATAGGCAGGGTGGTGGTACCTAACTGGTAGGTAGTACCTAGGTACCACCACCTCACCGCCGTGCGGACTCACAAAGGGTCCTACCACCAGTAATTACACAAATTATAATTTTGCTGGGCGGTAATTTTCCTTGTCGATTTTTTTTGAGCTCTCACACTAACTTACGCATCACACAGGTTTATACTGTGGCAATGCTATCGTTAATGAAAAGAAGCGCTTTTTTTAAATAGTCAGAGTGGAGAGGCCAGCGATAATTAATTCACAAAAGATCCATTGGATCAGAAAGCAAAGCTTAGTGAAATTATTGTAGATCATCAATCAACTATCCCAAACTTGGCTATTAGAAAATCAAATAAAAATAAAATATATTTAGAAAAATTTGACGAGGTAATTAGCCCGATATTCAAATATCAGTGGACGTTTCAGTAATCCGAGAAAATTAGTAGAAACGTCGGAAATTTAATAATGAAACGAAAAGATTTATCCTTAAGAGATATTAAGCAGTTAACAATACGTTTCATCTTTATTACGGTTTTTAGGATGCAAGTGAAAGAACTCATCGGGAATTAAGTGGCTGCTGGAACTCACAGACATAACAAGCTGAACGCTACCACCTACCTTGAAATACGAGATACAAGTTTCCTTCTATCCTTCAAATCTGGTGGTAGGACCTCTTGTGAGTTTGCACGGGTAGGTACCACCACCCTGCCTATTTCTGTCGTGAAGCAGTAATGCGTTTCGGCTTGAAGGGTGGGGCAGCCGTTGTAACTATTCTGAGACCTTAGAACTCATATATGAAGGTGGGGGCAGCATTTACGTCGTATATGTCTATGGGCTCCGCTAACCACTTAACACCAGGTGGGCCGTGAGCTCGTCCACCCATCTAAGCAATAAAAAAAAATCAAAAAAAATCGGATCCCGTGCCTGCTTGCTTCAGAAATGGATACCGTGATTACCTACTAGCTCACATGGCTCAGATATGGACTCAAACATGAGTTCACAGTACGCCCAAAATGACGTATAAAATAACAAAAATACCACGGTAATATTTTTCCTATGAACTGATAACATCGATGTGAAACACTAAACGTTACGAAAATTCATCAAAACAATACATTTCCCATATTTATTCTATCTGATAAACAACATTTAAACAAACAAAGTTCATAAACTGAAAACGTTAATTTGCACAAACATTAATGGATGAATCGTGGGGTGTACGTACGCTTGATCATTGTTTCTGGTAATTGTCCATGCCCCCTCTGCCCTTCGTAATTATGCCGCGCCCCTGTCATACCCCGGATAATTTACACCCAACTTCCAACTTTACCCTTTTTTACGTCTTTTTTACAGCAATTACTCAAGCAAACTCAAGAAGGCCGTGTCCTTTACGCAGGCGAATTAATTTTTCACGTAAAGTAAGCGCTGAAAGAGATTATGAATTGCTTTAACTTTTTAACGGTTAACAACTTGCTGTTAGGTATTTGGCTCGGTATGATTTTAGCTTTTTTATAGCTGTCACAGAACAGAGCAGTTCGTCAGATGGCCCACAAATCTTCTGACATACACGTCTAACTAAATAAAACTAGAGGTCCCACAGTAGTCGAAATTCGACTATAATTAATTGGAATTATAAGTTTGTACACTATTATGATTGTATTTTATACTTCTATAATCACAAATTTCGCCAAGGCTACATTATATTTTTTTTATAAAGATAAACAATATTTAATCTATTCTCAATTTGACCACAGACGTCAAGAACAAAAGTTTGACAATAAATAGTATGTATACATGCATGTGTGCGTCAAATACATGGTATGTAGTGTGTGTAATGTTTTCTTTATTGATATAATGTATATTTTATGCATTATTTAAAAAAAATATTAGCATTGTGCACTTCTTCTCTATATTCTGTATGTGTGGAAAATTTGATACTCCTCCGTCCCCGCAATTTTCGTAAAAAGGGATACAAAGTTTTTGCTTCACGTATTAATATATAGATGACTACCTTGAGGCAAATTTGTTAATTTATCACACTTTGCGTACATTGACGTCTTTGATGCTTAAGCCATTTTTCAAGTCAGTCAACAAGTCATAGGCAGAGTAAAAAAAAATGGTAGGTGCATTGAAACACAAATTAATGTTAACAAACAACAAAACAACAAAAATCCAAAAAAATACATATACTAACTACATACACAAGTATAAATAAAAAATATAAAATAATTTTTCAAAAATTTAAAACCAGAATACTGACGTAAAGGGGATGGCCCATTTTAGGCCCAAAGCGGACAATAGATTATAGAAAAAATACTTATTGCATTATTTTGTCATAAATAAATATGCATTTACTTTCTTGCAAATAAGCGCCACTATAGTTTACAATAAGTAGTTTAAAAAAAGTAACTCTATTGAAAAAACAAGGATTTTTATTTTTGCGGGAAAAATATTGCCAGCTTCAAATCCTTTTACGTATGAAGTAAATATTTTGAGTATATAAATAAAACATATAAATAAATCATTTTAAGTATTATCATTAATCAAACGATTTTAATGAATTTTATGCACATAAAATAACATCGAAGACATACCCATTGGACTTTAACTTGTAACTATACTTGAGACCTTAGAACTTATATCTCAAGGTGGGTGGCGCATTTACGTTGTAGATGTCTGTGGGCTCGAGTAACCACTTAGCAACACCAGGGTGGCTGTGAGCTCGCCCACCCATCTAAGCAATAAAAAAAACTTTACTAGTATTGTTATTTAAATATGTACAACTAAAACAAAAACATAAAAAATAATGTGTACTCGTAAAAAAAAGATTAAGATATAAATCAATCGATTAAGATATAAAAAAAATTAAGATATAAATAAAATCGGTTATTTAAAAAAATAATCGATATATGAATTTCATGTAATTATTTTTCTTTATACTGACAACACTGAATTCAATCTGACTGACTGATACTTCGCTTGCTGCTTGTGGTGTTGTGCTTGCGTACAAAATGGATGTGTTTTGATTTTTCTACGATTTATTTTACTTTTATCAATAACGTTTCATACTACGACTAAAAAACATTGTGTGAATTGTGGTTTTACCCTGACCGAGATTTAAAACCGTGTATATGCTCTCCTTTGCTATTTTTAGATGATACTAATTGTGTATGAAGATGAAGAAAATATAGATATTTAAAGAATTAAGTGTGTTTTTATACCCTATTGGATAAAAATACATTAGGAACATCTTAAACATTAAGAAAAGAAAAGTTCTTGAAGTATCTCACAATCCGACACTTATTTATATAGAAAATTAACCTCAAAACGAGTTTTTATTTTTATTACATTTTTTATAATAGTGGCGTCAATTTCAATATATTTTTTAGATATCCAATACATTTAAGAATTTGAATCAGTACATTTTTATAGTAATATTTGATGTCCATCTTGGGCCTAGCACACTATGGAGAGTGGGCAATCCCCTTTAGGTAAAAGTTGCGAGTTTAATAACCATAAATTATATAATCCATCCAGATCATGTCCCAGATTTGATTTCATTATGAGCTTACAATTTTACCATTTTTCGCCCAATTATCGAAATTCGACCACAATCCCTGACACCTCAAGACTAATCAATTGTATTTCATTTACTCTTTTATTGTTGATATAATCAAAAACAAACATCGCTTAGACAAAATAGAAGTCAATTGTATCTTTGACTATTCAGTTAGTAGTTGTAGATAAAATTAAATACTAAGAGACCGGTTGATAGCAACCACTTTTTCCGCCTACTTATGCCGAGTATCCGCCGCTCGTTGTGACTTAAGCCTTGGGATAGGCGTACTCCGATCCAACTTAAACTTTGAGCTTCTGTATGTAAGCTCTTGGCATTGGAGCCAAGGGGTCAATCACCGCAATTTACGAGATGGAAGTGTATGTTAGAACAACAACCCTTCTCTTCCTTATTCCAATATAATAATATGATTGATTCGCGTTGAAAGTCACCCTTGCGTAAAGGATAAGTCGTCAGGTTTAATCGTATTGAGCGATGTGACTATGCCAGTTCATATCACGCGGGCAAGTATCAATTAAATACATGAACAGTTTGTAAGCAATATCGAATTCGACGATGAAGGGATAACATACCACAAAAACCCTGCATATTTTACGAAATTGGGTAATTACTGGTATCCAGTATATTAGTACTCAGTTTTTCTGACGCGGAGCAGTAAGGCGCTCCGGTTTGGAAGGCAGGAGATCCACTACAAAAAAAAAATAGATTTTGGCTTCAAATCTTGGGTTGGGTGGTGGCATTAGCGTTGTGATTGATAGCTATAGTTCCCAGTAACCAATTAACACCACCTGTCCTGGGAGTTGGTTCACCTATCCAAGATTTAATTTGACTTCAGTATCATAGCCTCTTTGATTGTCTAGAGGAAGCATCATTGGGTCTATCGCTACATTTCAGAATACTGCTCTTAATTATATATAAATTTTATATTGTGATGTAGCAATTCCCAAAACTGCTTCATCTAACATTGCTTTAATGTTTTTACCACTTAAGGCAGACCCTTTGTTAATTATGCATTAATATATTTTTTTAAATTAATATTTGTTTCTTTGTTTCAGAAATACTAACGGGAATTCTAGTGAAATGCTTTGAAGATCGAATCAAAATGACTTTAGGAGTGTTTATACTCCTATTCCTGCAGTTGGGACTGTCGAATGCGGGAAAATGCAATACGTAAGTAACATTTTATTACGTGAGTTTATTTGAAGATATTGGAAACATGGAAAATCGTTTGCAAATCGGTTAACGTATTTCTGAAAATCATGATTTATGACGTAACGGGTAGCCATCATGCAACACAAAATATTTGACAGGTGCCTGAATCTCGCTTACGACATTTTCAAGATAAGTTTTTTTTTATAGCTTAGATGGGTGGACAAGCTCACAGCTCACATGGTGTTAAGTGGTTACTGGAGCCCATAGACATCTACAACGTAAATGCGCCACCCACCTTGGGATATAAGTTCTAAGGTCTCAGAATAGTTACAACGGTTGCCCCACCCTTCAAACCAAAACGCATTACTGCTTTCACGGCAGAAACAGGCAGGGTGATGGTACCTACCCATGCGGACTCACAAGACGTCCTACCACCAGTAAAAGCTTGCATATATACAAGTTCCGAATACATTCGAACCGTCAGTCTACCGAGCAATATCACCCGCTTGGTGGAAGATCTTCCCTTTGTCATATACCTCCACACTAATCCCTTTTTTCCCACACATTTACATCATTCACAAATCGAATAGTAGGGTACAAGTAGACCAAAATTGAAATTAAGTAAAAAAAGTTATGAAACCTCACACTTTTCCAAACATAACTCTCTAGTTATGCCTTCGTTACGTAGCTTAGCGTACATTTTTAACATTCGCTTTCAAAAAGAGAACACTTGACCTTCGCATCGTTCGAGCGTGAGAGCAGAAAAGCTCGGGGAACAGTCCCATTCATCCGGGCACTGGGTCTGCGTAGGGAAAAAGTGAAAACGTGTCAAGCGTTGCCGTAAATACTGCACCGCTAACGAGTGTAAGTCGAGACGAACTGGCGTGAAAATATGTAGGTAGCTCTTTTATTTATTTTTAATTCGGTCCTTAAAAATTATTCTAGAAGGACAATTGCGATTTTAATTCATATTTCGAAAATCCAAAAATAGTCTGTTCTTAAATTCATTAGAATAAAAAAAATAATTAAAACGGTTTTTCTTATTCGTAAATAATCTTCGAAAGTATACGCATTAATATTGCGTTTAAGAGCGTCGTAATCTCTATATATAAAAATGAATTGCTGTTCGTTAGTTTCGCTAAAACTCGAGAACGGCTGGACCGATTTGGCTAATTTTGATCTTGAATTATTCGTGGAAGTCCAGAGAAGGTTTAAGAGGTAGATAAATAATAATATCAAAATGCTCTGAATTAAATAAAAATAAAAATTTTGTTTCTCCTTTTTTTGTTTTAAGTTTATTTTATATAAAAGTTTAGGTCTTTTATTTATCGATTGAGGCACTACGAAGTCTGCCGGGTCAGCTAGTCTAAATATAAAAATCATAAATTTCAGTTCAATACGTTCAAATATGGATCTTTATATCTAAATTCAATCAGATCGAATTTATGTATTTCTAAATAAATCCTTT